>NC_092708.1:321297562-321650487 GCF_047496885.1 Scyliorhinus torazame | reverse complement strand
TTTTTTAAAAATTGGCATCTCATTTGTTTAATCATAATTGTACAAAATATGTTGTGAATAATGCCAGCTACAAAACAACCATCTCATTGACAGAATTGTATAGTCAATAATCAATTTGTTTCAGCTGTTATGCATTGTATCGAAGAAGAGGTTTATGTATGGAGGGCTGCAATATAAGAACATAGAACATAAGAACTAGGAGCAGGATTAGGCCATCTGGCCCCTCGAGCCTGCTCCGCCATTCAATGAGATCATGGCTGATCTTTTGTGGACTCAGCTCCACTTTCCGGCCCGAACACCATAACCCTTAATCCCTTTATTCTTCAAAAAATTATCTATCTTTATCTTAAAAACATTTAATGAAGGAGCCTCTACTGCTTCACTGGGCAAGGAATTCCATAGATTCACAACCCTTTGGGTGAAGAAGTTCCTCCTAAACTCTGTCCTAAATCTACTTCCCCGTATTTTGAGGCTATGCCCCCTAGTTCTGCTTTCACCCGCCATCTATTCCCTTCATAATCTTATATGTTTCTATAAGATCCCCCCTCATCCTTCTAAATTCCAACGAGTACAGTCCCAGTCTACTCAACCTCTCCTCGTAATCCAACCCCTTCAGCTCTGGGATTAACCTAGTGAATCTCCTCTGCACACCCTCCAGTGCCAGTACGTCCTTTCTCAAGTAATGAGACCAAAACTGAACACAATACTCCTGTTGTGGCCTCACTAACACGTTATGCAATTGCAGCAGAACCTCCCTAGTCTTAAACTCCATCCCTCTAGCAATGAAGGACAAAATTCCATTTGCCTTCTTAATCACCTGTTGCACCTGAAAACCAACATTTTGCGACTCATGCTCTAGCACAACCAGGTCTCTCTGCACAGCAGCATGTTTTAATATTTTATCATTTAAATAATAATCCCTTTTGCTGTTATTCCTACCAAACTGGATAACCTCACATTTGTCAACATTGTATTCCATCTGCCAGACCCTAGCACATTCACTTAGCCTATCCAAATCCCTCTGCAAACCTCCAGTATCCTCTGCACATTTTGCTTTACCACTTATCTTAGTGTCGTCTGCAAACTTGGACACATTGCCCTTGGTCCCCAACTCCAAATCATCTATGTAAATTGTGAACAATTGTGGGCCCAACACTGATCCCTGAGGGACACCACTAGCTACTGATTGCCAACCAGAGAAACACCCATTAATCCCCACTCTTTGCTTTCTATTAATTAACCAATCCTCTATCCATGCTACTACTTTCCCCTTAATGCCATGCATCTTTATCTTATGCAACAACCTTTTGTGTGGCACCTTGTCAAAGGCTTTCTGGAAATCCAGATATACCATATCCATTGGCTCCCCGTTATCTACCGCACTGTTAATGTCCTCAAAAAATTCCACTAAATTAGTTAGGCACGACCTGCCCTTTATGAACCCATGCTGCGTCTGTCCAATGGGACAATTTCCATCCAGATGCCTCGCTATTTCTTCCTTGGTGATAGATTCCAGCATCTTCCCTACTACCGAAGTTAGGCTCTCTGGCCTATAATTACCCGCTTTCTGCCTACCTCCTTTTTTAAACAGTGGTGTCACATTTACTAATTTCCAATCCGCCGGGACCACCCCAGAGTCTAGTGAATTTTGGTAAATTATCACTAGTGCATTTGCAATTTCCCTAGCCATCTCTTTTAGCACTCTGGGATGCATTCCATCAGGTCCAGGAGACTTGTCTACCTTTAGTCCCATTAGCTTGCCCATCACTACGTCCTTGGTGATAACAATCCTCTCAAGGTCCTCACCTGTCATAGCCTCATTTCCATCAGTCACTGGCATGTTATTTGTGTCTTCCACTGTGAAGACCGACCCAAAAAACCTGTTCAGTTCCTCAGCCATTTCCTCATCTCCCATTATTAAATCTCCCTTCTCATCCTCTAAAGGACCAATATTTACCTTAGCCACTCTTTTTTGTTTTGTGTATTTGTAGAAACTTTTACTATCTGTTTTTATATTCTGAGCAAGTTTACTCCCATAATCTATCTTACTCTTCTTTAGAGCTTTTTTAGTAGCTTTCTGTTGCCCCCTAAAGATTTCCCAGTCCTCTAGTCTCCCACTGATCTTTGCTACTTTGTATGTTTTTTCCTTCAATTTGATACTCTCCCTTATTTCCTTAGATATCCACGGTCGATTTTCCCTCTTTTTACCGTCCTTCCTTTTTGTTGGTATAAACCTTTGCTGAGCACTGTGAAAAATCACTTGGAAGGTTCTCCACTGTTCCTCAACTGTTTCACTATAAAGTCTTTGCTCCCAGTCTACCTTAGCTAGTTCTTCACTCATCCCATTGTAATCTCCTTTGTTTAAGCACAAAACACTAGTGCTTGATTTTACCTTCTCACCCTCCATCTGTATTTTAAATTCCACCATATTGTGATCGCTCCTTCCGAGAGGATCCCTAACTATGAGATCCTGAATCAATCCTGTCTCATTACACAGGACCAGATCTAGGACTGCTTGTTCCCTCGTAGGTTCCATTACATACTGTTCTAGGAAACTATCGCGGATACATTCTATAAACTCCTCCTCAAGGCTGCCTTGACCGACCTGGTTAAACCAATCGACATGTAGATTAAAATCCCCCATGATAACTGCTGTACCATTTCTACATACATCTGTTATTTCTTTGTTTATTGCCTGCCCCACCATAATGTTACTATTTGGTGGCCTATAGATTATTCCTATCAGTGACTTTTTCGCCTTACTATTCCTGATTTCCACCCAAATGGATTCAACCTTATCCTCCATAGCACCGATGTCATCCCTTACTGTTGCCCGGATGTCATTCTTAAATAACAGAGCTACACCACCTCCCTTACCATCCACTCTGTCCTTCCGAAAAGTTTGATACCCTTGGATGTTTAACTCCCAGTCGTGACCATCCTTTAACCATGTTTCAGTAATGGCCACTAAATCATAGTCATTCACGATGATTTGCGCCATCAACTCATTTACCTTATTCCGAATACTACGAGCATTCAGGTAAGTACACTTATATTGGCTTTTTTACCTCTGTTCTGAATCTTAACACCTCGATCAGTAACCTCTCCTAAGTTATATTTCCTCTTAACCTTTCTCCTAATTTTCCTTGTCGTCGAACCCAAATCTTCCTGTAACAACCTGCCGCGTCGCTTACCATTAATGTTTTCCCTTCCCATTTTATTTCTTTTAGTATTCCTGGTCCTATTCACTGAGCTCCCCTCAGTCACTGTACCTTGTACTATCGCCCTTTTTGATTTTTGACTATGGCTTCTCTGCCTTACACTTTCCCCATTACTGCCTTTTATTTCTGTCCCTGTTTTACTACCTTCCAACTTCCTGCATCGGTTCCCATCCCCTTGCCACATTAGTTTATGACTTGACTTATATGACTTATAAGAACATTTATTTGAGCAGAGGTGGACCATTTGGATCATAGTTGATCTGCAAACAAACTCCATGTCCCTGCCTTTTACCCCATATCCTTTGATACATTTGGGTAACAAAATTTGATCAATCTCAATTTAAAATTTAACAATGAATCCAGCATCAGTGCCAATTTCAGAAAGGAGCTTTAAACTTCTACCATGAAGGAGCGTCCCCTAATTGTATTGCTAAATGTTGGACTGCGATCCCAGTCCCAAACTCAACTGACATAGTTTCTCTCTGTCTGCCCTGTTTCCCTGAATATCTTGAAAATTGATCTTTTAACCTTGCAATCTTTTCTCATATGTTATCCCAAGATGAGTTGACTTGCAAGTGGTACATTTAAACCTGAGTAGAAACATCCATGAAACATTTTGGTGCTTCACATGTATTAAAGTTGAGAAATGGGATATTAACCATGTGGTGATGTCACAAATGACTCGTCAGTTTATCTTTTCAGGGTTGCTGCTTCAGGCCCTGAATTCATAAAAGCTGTGAATCTTCAAAGTCACTACTCAGGTGCTGGAAAAATATGAATTTCTGAGTTAAATTTTCATCTTGAGGGTGATAATCTGGCAGAATGGATTGAAACATGTTACAGAACCCATCCAATTTTCATTCCGGCATTCTACAACTCTAAGATCTACCTACTTTATCTTCAGTACCTTTGTCCTTCAGTACCTTTGTCTTGTTACTGACGGCGACACAGGAGATCAAATGCTTGGTCTCATCTCAAAGACATGGCTAAAATCAATGCTTACCTTAAATGGAACCTGATGAGCATGAGTATGGTTCAAGCTGCGCTGCTTTTTTTTGTCATGTGTTTTATTTATCTATGATTAATATTGTTGAAATGTCATTTTACTTTGAATTTATTTAATTAGTATCGGTCTTGGTTTAGTGGTAGCACTATTGCCTCTTGGAGATCATGTGGTCAAGGCCCACTCCAGAATCTTGAGTACAGTATCTAGGCTTATGCTTCGGTGCAGTGAGTAGGGGGATGGTGGCGGGGGGGGTCTATCATCTAGCATGTCATCTTTCCGATGAGTCATGGATATAAAAGATGGATGGTGACATCAGCTTAAATGATGGACTCGACAACAGCAACCTGCATTTATGTAACATCTTAACATGGAAAGATGGTTCATGGCACATCACAGATGTATATTCAGACAAAATTGGTGCCAAATGTTGATTAAAGACTTGTTTTTAAGGCAAAGTTTTTGAGGTAGAGCAGTTTAGTGAGAACATTTCAATGTTTAGAGCTTAGACAGCTGAAGGTGTAGCATAAGAGTGCACAGAATGCCAAAATTGGAGGAACATCACACTTCGAAGCAGGAGTAGGCCATTCGGCCCATCGAGCCTACTCGGCCAGTTGATAACATCATGGCGGATGTCAGCTCCACTTTCCTGTCTGCCCAACCTTTTAGAGGGTTTTAGGATGTGAGGTTACAGAGGTAGGGAGGAGTGGGTTTGTGAAGGCATTGGAATATTCAAATCATGGAGGTGCTGCTTGAATTTGCAAGCTTCTGACCGGAGATATAATTGCTATCACTGAATCAGGCTGACATTACACCTATTCAGTCTCGTATCATATCTCAAGCATCATTAGTCAAGAGTGAAGCACTAATTGTTTTCTTTTTCTGCAGATGTTCTCATTTGAAAGAGCACGGTGGGATTGTCTGTGTGGCAGTCAGATGAAATCGCTCTAGTGAAAACCAGCAAAACCATAAATGTGAATTTGGCATTAAGTTTTCATTCAAAGTGCGACAGAATTCCTGAATTAACTGCATGTGAATTTCTAACTGTTTCAAAGTTAGCCCAAAGAATGTCACAACAAAGAGAAGCAGCATCTCAAAACTTGGATGTGAAACCCAAGGTCAACCAAGGCAAAAATGTTGATCGTAGGGATGGTTATACGTGGAGTGGTAAGAAACATTCACATTCTTCCAAAATGGAGACTCCTTCAGATGGAGGGGTGGGGTCTGTTGCTGGGATATCGTCAACTGCTTCCAGAAGGGAGAGAAAACTGAGCTCTCCTGGACCTGAGCTGGAGCTTGAAGATTCATGTTCACGCAAGCTCTCCAGTCGATCACTGAAGCAAAAGATTCAAGACGCAGTCGCCCAGTGTTTCCCCCTTAAGGTGCATAACCATAAAAGCTCTGCGTTAATTTCCAAAAGTAAAATCCACATTAGCGATCTGTTGATGGATAATTGTCCGTTTCCAATTGGATCTGAGCTGGCTCAAAAATGGCACTTGATTAATTGGCACACAATTCCATTGACTCAAAGCTGTGGAGTCTGGGAGGGCTCAGATGTGGGATTTGATGAACATGAGCTGGAAGAAGGATGCAGAATGAGCATTGAACTAGAGGTGGACCCCCCAGATGCACAAATCCGCACACTTGAAGTGATTTCTCAGATCAATGCTTTGCACAAGCAGAACTTTGAAGTAGAACATGGAATGGATGACTTAACATGCGATAATAACACGACGTTTCCTTCAAATGATTCTGACTCTGATGAGGAACTGATGGCTCTTTTTACAGATTCTGAAAATCAGAATAATACCAAGTTGGACTTTGAGAATAACTGCAGTTGGCTAGCACCCTTTCACAAATACCACACGGAGTTTGGCTACATCTACCGCTTAGTCCCAGATCTATTTTGGATCAGTAATAATCCATGTTACTGGGGTGTAATGGATAGATATGGAGCTGAGGCTCTGTTAGAAGGTAAACCAGAAGGTACATATTTGCTGAGAGACTCTGCCCAAGAGGACTACCTCTTCTCTGTCAGTTTCAGACGTTACAGCCGCTCTCTTCATGCTAGAATTGAACAATGGAACCATAACTTCAGCTTTGATGCCCACGACCCCTGTGTTTTTCATGCACCCAGCGTAACTGGTCTTTTGGAACATTACAGGGACCCAAGCTCGTGTATGTTCTTTGAACCACTGTTGTCACTTCCACTAAATAGGACTTTTCCATTTTCACTTCAGCGCCTTTGCAGAGCTGTAATTTGCAACTCCACAACCTTTGAAGGAATTGATGTTCTTCCTGTGCCACCATCATTGAAAGCTTACTTGAAGGAATACCATTACAAACAAAAAATAAGAGTGCTCAAGATCAGTGCACACCAGTGGTACGGTGGATTGAAAGGCAATCACTAAATTTCAGAACCACAAGAAAGATTTTTAAAGACCACCAGAAACATTTCTACACCATAAAGAGAACTTTTAAGTGTTTGTCTTAAACAGAATTTGCTGGCACTCTATTTTGTTACACTACAATTTTTGCTTGAAGACTGCTAATTTTCAAACATTATCTTCTACTTTATCTGGGTATCCCAGATTAATTTTCTCCCCCCTTATTCGTGGGTACAATTAAACTGGTGTACCTTGTCCGATTGGATGAATCACTTGCCCATGTTTTCTGTAGGTTTATGACACTTTAGATTTTTTGCCTACAAAGCACTCCTGTCATGTTGAGGTGGAAATTAAAATCTGAAAGAGTTCAGTTCTGAAGCCAAGATTTTTCATGGTAAAATGTACTTTTAGAAAGTCATGAAGCCATTTGACATGTATATCAGTTTTATTTGCACTTTTTTGGTACTCTTTCAAAGATGTTCGTTAACCTATCATTTTCTAAATTATCTGAAGCTTTAATTATGTAACATGGATTGTTGCAATGTAATTTTTTAAAATTCATTTTACATGAGTAAAATCTCTTAACAAATTTTGCTCTTTGAAGTTTTGTTTTGCATAATGTTGCAAATTAGATATTGGCAAAGATTCAAGTATCCTACTTAATATACTATTACTCAAATATATTTTGCGATGCATGACCTGTATCTCTGAAGCAAAAGCAGAAAATACTGCAGACAGACAACAGTTCATTCATTCATCAATCTGATTGACTTTCTGGTGAAAGTACGCTGATCTATCTCTTTTAGGCCCAAGTGGATCATCTCATACATGCTAATATTGAAATCCATTTCTCACAGTTTTTCCCTTTCACTTAATCTATTAATACCTTTGTAATTTTAAGCTGCCATCTACACTGCTTAGAATGTCACCCATCTTTGTGTCTTCGGAAAATATGATCTGCAACTCGATCCCATCATTAATAACTTTGATAGACAGTTGCGAATAAATACCATAGAAAATGTCACTTTTCTGGACCTTTTGTTTACATGTAGATTCCCAATTTATTATATGAAATATTAAAAATGGTTGTGACTGCAAAGGATGAAGTATAAAGGTGGTTGGTGAGAGCTGGTTATGTGAATGTTCTGTATGTGTCTATATTTGTGAAGTACAAGGTCTGCCATGTTGAAATGAGTCAAGAGCAAAATGGCATTCCCACAATCATTTGAGTAAGAGTAAAGCAGAAACTGATCACCCAAGTTTGGTAAAATAGCAAATGATTGATTTGTCTAGCTATTTTAGCAATGCCAGCTGTACTGTGCTTAATCAACCCTAACACCGAAGTGTTACAAATTAAACTGGCAACGTTAAATGGATATTGACACTACTGGATCAACAACGTTAAAGTGAAAAAACATAAGTATTTATTTTATTTAGCGAATACAAAGTCCCCAAGCCAAGCGGTTTCTTTCGGCCCTGCTGTGTTGAGTACAGATAGGCCTTCGCTGTGTCTGAAGATTAGACATTCTTCTATGATGTGGTGCATAGTTTGCTCTCTCCTACAGGCACATAGGGGGTTGACACTAATGTCTCGTGTGGAGGTGGCCAAGCAGGGGCCATGGCCGGTCTTGAACTTATTGAGGGCAGACCACTCTTTTCTTGGAAGTTTGAAACCAGGCAGCTGTTGGGTTTGAGACCTGCCACTTGTTCGTCATGTCCAATGATTCCCATTCATTTGTCCAGGTGAAATTTGCATTGAAATCCTGTGTGGGAGGGCTTTTTCAGATCGGCTATCTTATTGAGAGTTATACCTTGGGTGGGCTGAATCGATCAGCATGAATGGCAGGCAGGGCATTGCAAACATTTTCTATCGTTTTGGTGTCAAAGTCGGGGGCAAGTGTACCAAATGGTCTCATAGGTGTCTGTGAAGTTGAGGAGCACAGCAACCTTGTCTTAAGGTTTTTCTGAAAGCCGATTTGAATGCAGGTGGCAAAGGCCAGGATCTGCTCTCCTGTGCTGCGGTCCTTTTGGAAACCAGTTTGGTCGACACTAAGAGCACTTACAATTGAGGATATGCGCCGAAGGATGAGGCATTCAAGATTTTATATGGGACCAACAGCCGAGAGATTGGATGCAAATACGGGGCGTTTTCTAGATTTTGGTATGCTAATGATTTTGCAGTCCGCCATTTCTTTGGAGTGGTGTTGGAATTTATGACTATCATGTAAAACCAGGTCAGCCAGGCAAGAGCTTGGGTCCCCAGTGTTTCATAAATTCTGCTGCAATATTGTCACATCCTTTTGCCTTGCCACACTTCAAGCAAAGTAGGCCCCTCTTTTGTTCTGCAACCTCAAAGGAGATGGGCTGATGTCTTCTCTTTGTTGCTGATGGTGTTGTCTTAATTCACCCTGGATGTTTCTTTTGATGTTTGTGTCTAGGGTGTCTTAGCTATGGTAGGCAGGTAGCTGGAGACATGGTTGGGAGTAACTGAGGGGCGGTTTTGATTGGGTGGCTTTTGAACTGCTCCAAGGTGATGGATTAGGCGCCAGCACTTGCTGCTGGACTGTGTAAAGTTTAGCTCTGCTACGGTTTCCTCCCATTAAGTGAGTTGACATTAAGCAAGAACCTGCTGTGTCCATGTGCTTGGGGTGAAACCAACTATCTGCCTTGGTCTAGTTTTCCATGTTGGCATTTTATGATGGCTATCATGTGACTTTACTTAATACTGAAGTCCAGAACTACTGAAGTAATTTAGAAAGGGATTAACAATGAAAATGGTCTTGGAGGAAGATGGAAGTGGAAACTTTGGTCATCGCTAACAGTTAGAACATTGATTAAGTAATCAATGCGCCTTCACAATTATTTCCTGAAATACCCTATTAGCTTAATTATTGTCATTATTGATGTTTGGAAATGTTAGGACCATCCCATTTTAAATACAGATTTAAATTATATTACGTATATTAAGCCAATATATTTTGGTGGTTTTGCATTTCTGTAGACCATCTACACACGTCATATAAAACTGTTTTAAAACTGACAGTTAATATTGATGAATGGGGAAAGACAGCAAACTGCAGAACATTAATTATCCTCATTTCAGAAAGTAACTTGTGATTTGAAAGCAATTTTTTGTGTAATTTTTAGAAAAGCTGAGGCTGATTGGGGACAGTGGTGAGAAAGAAGAGGAGTGGCAACCCTGCTTCCCTGCTCTCTTGTTCAGAGGAAACTGATGAAATTCACCTTCTAGGCAACTACAATTCTGAACACATCCTATACCTCTTGTAGGGTGTTGTTTACAGTTTGTAGAAGTCTTCATAGTCACATGTAGGATAACTTTATAAAAATATAAATTTACAGTACCCAATTCTTTTTGTTTTCCAATTAAGGGACAATTTAGCGTGTCCAATGCACCTACCCTGCATATCATTTTGGGGTTGTGGGGGTGAGACCCATGCAGACACTGGGAGAATGTGCAACCTCCACACGGATAGTGACCCGGGTTTGGGATCGGACCTGGGTCCTCAGTGACACGAGGCAGCGGTGCTAGCCGCTGTGCCGCCCTTACACGTAGGTTAACTGGAATATTGGCTCTGGCCAACACTCGACTGACCTTGGGTCCAATACATGGGCTTTCTTACATCACCATGTGGATGGTACTGTACTCAGGCCCACATTAATCATATATATGCCAAACCCTTTTACTACACCTCCCCCAATGTATTTTAAATGATTATAGTTTACCTTATGTCTTTTTTACTATCATACATTTACATTAAAAATTATCACTACACCATCTTTCTCCCCCCCCCCCCCCCTCCCCAACAAGTCCTTAAATTTAAAGGTTCAGGGGGTCTGGAGGACTTCTAACCCTTCCATATCTTGTTTTTCGTTTGGAAGTTTTCTGCCATCTGGGAATTTTTTCATTCTTCCATTCTTTTGTTTTGAACTGTACTTGGTTGGCTGAGCTATCACTTGGTGGTTGCTATCACTCGTATTTTGCGATGTGGCCGAACAGTGTGCTTGTCTCCTAGTTGTTTTTGTCTCACTTCTTCCATCATCATGTGGGCCATTGAGACGTATGTGGAAGTTTACATCTCAAAAATGGAGCCCTTGTTCTCAGTTGTTTTGCAATTTTACCAAATTTTTTGAGTACTACTTTTCTAGTTGTTTTTTGAGCTCCTGAATCTTTTCATTCAGCTCAGCAACTACTCTGGTAAATTGAGCTGACCTTGTTTCAGAACTCTTGTACAAGTTTGACAACTTCATCTGGGTATTCAGTCCTGTTTGGAATCTTTCTTCCATGGTCGCTGACTGATGCTTGGAAACTGTTGGAAAATGGACAATCTATTTTGTAGAATTTCTCTTATCTACTTCCAAAGTCTGGATTTGCTCTTCAATATTACGTACCTCAACCTTCATGTTGTTCAGATTGGATCGAAGTTCAAGCAGTTCAGCAATTTTAGTCTGCTTTCAAGCAGCTTTTTTAATGCATCAGCAATTCCTTCACATGTTGCAGGAATTTTGCACAATATTTCCTTGAGACTTCTGTTCTTGAAGTTCATGTTTTAATTGATTTCAAGTTTTAATTGAAGATCTATGTTGAATTTGTTTTTACAAGTTCGTCATTTTAGCGTTTCCACTTTCAAGTGTCCTACTTTCTGTGAGCGACATTCTAGTGTTCTCATCAGTTTTCATTTTTCCTTTACAAACTCATCTTTCGTATGTGGCAGTTGGTTCTTTAGTCTTATAAGTTTTTCTTCAGCAGAGCATAATTCCTCTGCGTTATCGTTCAAGCTCACATCCTGTAATGACACTTCTCCCAATTGTTTCTGAGACTTTATACTCTTCTGAGATGTTCTGCTTGCTTTTGCCATTCTAGGTTTGTAATTTGCAGCTCTTGACAAATATCTTTGGAATTGCAGTGTTTTCCCAAGTTTGCTTTCAAATGTCCAACCATTTTCTTCAGCTCAGTGGTCTCGCTTTTGCTTCATTTTGAAATTTTACAGAGCAACAGACTTTGACCTGAAGGATTCTTGAAACAGGTGAAGGCCCTTTAGCAGGTTTTTCTTTTCTTTGTAAAGCGCAATTGCTTCGTCTCGAGTTGTCTTGTTACAAGAGCCTCATCATGCTTGTTCTGCTGTTCCTATATTCTGCTATCCAAGGTAGTCTTTATTCCTTCATGCTGTTGAAAGGTTATGTACTGTTTTTGAATTAGATCTTGAAGGACAGTTAGCTGTTCTTACAACTGGTATTTTCCTGTTCAGACCTTGCCTTCTCACTTTGTGCATCAGTACATTGCTTTGTTACTGCTGATATTTCCAACGCATTCAACTTATTTAAATCCTTACGTTTTTCCCAGGGGGCTTATTGGTTCCTCAGTCCCTTGAGTCTTTCAAGGTCGCAATTTGTTTGGGTACATTTTCTGCCTGTTGTTGGGGCTGGCCAACAAAACTTCCCATTGAGTTTTCCCAATTCCCGCTTCAATTTGCCAACAATGGAATTCAGTGTCGTTATTTCCTTTGTGAAACTTTAGAAACTTGTTTGTTGAGATCGCTAACAGTTTGGTTCGTTGAGGATTTTGGCATGTTGTACATTTTCAAAGGTATATAGTCAACTTGAATTTTGTGTTTTAAATCTTCTACTTCAGCTCTGATACAGACATTTTGCAACCTTCTTCAATTTTCCTTTTGCAGTGTTTATTTATTTTGGATTTCATTAGATAGATTTCCTTCATTCTGCACTGCCATCTGTTGTTGCAGCTAGATAATGTGTCGGGCTTGTCAAAACAATAAATATTTTTGTCTGTCTTTGCCTGTCTGGCAGCCTCGTGTGGTTTGCTCGGGTGATGTCTTTTTCACCTTTCGTAGCTTTACGGGGAATTTTCTTTCACTCTTAAGCTTTGTGTGCTCCACAACTTGGAAGATTAAAATAGCATCAAAGGTTTTTAATATTTCATTGAAGCTGATTGAGGATTCATCAATGCCTTACTTAGAGTCATAGATGTTTACAGCATGGAAACGGGCCCTTCGGCCCAGCTTGTCCATGACGCCCAGTTTCTATCATTAAGCTAGTCCCACTTGCCTGCATTTGGCCCATATCCCTCTATACCCACCCTCCCCATGTAACTGTCTAACTGCTTTTTGAAAGACAAAATCGTACCTGCCTCTACCACTGCCTCTGGCAGCCCATTCCAGATGCTCACCACTGTAGGTGTGAAGAAACTTCCCCTCTGGTCTCTTCTGTTTCTCTCACCTTAAACCTATACTTCTGTAATCAATGGATTTTATCTTCCGCAAATACACCAAATGGGTATAAAAACATATTAGTACTTTTTCTGTTTTCTAACTTAATCCTGATGTACTCCTGTATCTAAAAATTCTCTTCAAGGTGCCCAATGTTAGGTCTGGTTTGGGCTTTGCGTTAGCCAAAGTGGCCTGTTAGTTTTAATTTCCTACCTGTGGATGTTTCTGATGACAGGTGAGTGCCTCTTTAATTTTTGTTTTCTTCCAAGGTGGCTCCACAGTAACCATTGTTTTCTTTGTTCATGGGGCGGCACCGTGGCACAGTGGTTAGCACTGCTGCCAACAGCGATGAGGAACTGGGTTCGATCCAGGCCCCGGTTCATTGTCTGTGTAGAGTTTGCACATTCTCCCTGTGTCTGCATGAGTTTCACCCCCACAACCCAAAAAGATGTACTGGGTAGGTGAATTGGCCACGCTAAATTGCCCCTTAATTGGAAAAAAAGAATTGGATACTTAAAAACGATCTTTCATCAAAACGGTAACATACAACTTAACCCCATTAAAAACTAAACCCCCTAACAGCTGACGGTGTCCTAAGTATTTAAAAAAAGGAGATAAATGGTTGCCATCTCAGGTCGAACCTCACACCTACACCATGATGGTATACTTAATTTTTTCCAAGTGCAGACATGGCACCAAATCGCCTGACCAGGCAGATGCACTGGGTGGTGTGGGAGACTTCCATCCAAGCAATATTTGCCTCCTGACCACCAGTGAGGCAAAAGTGAAAACATCCGCCTCTACCCCAGAGTGAATTGCATGTGAATCTGAGACCCCAAATATGGCTACTAGTGGACATGGGTCCAGAACCATGAGAAGAATCTCCGATATAGTAAGTAATGTTGAAATTGAGTTCTTTCTGTCCAGACTGGTCTCAATCAAAAGGCTGAGTTCGGATTTGTAGGTATTGTTTTATTTTAGTTCACCCGGCTTGCAAGCCTCACTCACCCTGACAAATGCAGAGACCACCAGTCTCCAACTTCCCCAGAGTGAGTGAACAAAGAAAAGCAAAACAAGTGTTCTCATATACATTCATGCATATCAAGTTCCACATACACCCGACCAAATAAGGTAATGGTACGAATACAAGATTCTTATAGGTCCTTTTCCCACATTCCTTGACCTGGCCATATAACCTGACCTTCACAACCACTGATAGGCCCATTATACATTCCTCCTCCTTGGGCCTCTTTCTCCCAGCATCCATTGTGCAAAGAACCGGTCCTAATAGTTACCCATCCCCCTCTCGCCATGCTTTGCCCAATCTCTTTGTTCACTCCCTGCAACCCGAATTAATGTCTATAATGCACTATTCTCACTGGCCATCCCAATCTAATGCTCTTTTCTTTAGTTCAATTCCTCAGTAACAATCACTCTTGTCTCCATATCCCGGGGAAACCCACTCTTCCCCGCCTTCTGTGTAATACTTTAAACTGAATTAGACTGTTAGATGCAGGAGGAAGTTAGGGTGGCACAGTAGCACAGTGGTTAGCACTATGGCTTCACAACTCCAGAGTCCCAAGTTGATTCCTGACTTGGGTCACTGTCTGTGGAGTCTGCACGTTCTCCCCGTGTCGGCATCGGTTTCCTCCCACAAGTCCTAAAAGACGTGCTGTTAGGTAATTTGGACATTCTGAATTCTCCCTGGGTGTACCCGAACAGGTGCCGGAATGTGGCGACTAGGGGCTTTTCACAGTAGCGTCATTGCAGTGTTAATGTAAGCCTACTTGTGACAAAGATTTTAAAAAACGTTTTCTATGGCAGGCCTTCATGTGCGCTCCTCCTCTACATGCATCACCGGAAGTCCTGCCTTTAATTTTAAAGCTTTTTTCATTCAGTCAAGCTCAGCCACCATGTTTTATGCTGCCGCCTATGGACCTGGTGCTGCAGCTGTCTGAATTTTAAATCTCTGCCTTCGGCTTCCAAGCCTTTTGAGCTTTTTCCTGGCAATGTTTACTCCGCGCCTCTGCTTCTTGAGCTTCATTTCCATGTCTGAATGCTTTGTTAATTTTTTTTTTTTCCAGTTTTCCAGTCTTTTTGTTTTTCTCTGTATTTTCTACGAGGTTTTGGGTTTTTCCACAAGCTGCCACCATGTTGTAGGATGTTGGTTTTTGTTTGGTCTGTCTGAAGAAGTCTCCATGGTTATAAGTATGTTAATTGTAAGTTTTTATTGATTCTTAGCACCATTTACAAATATGCAGTAAAAGGTACAAGCTAAGAGCTTTGTCCATTCTCCCTGGTATACGTGACTGACCCGGAGTGTGGGTTATGTTCTCTCTTGCATCACTGTGGGTGCTACTCCTCAGACCCACATTAACCCTATATGTACCATACCCTCGTACTACAACCTCTAAATGTGTCTGCTTGGCTGATCATGCAAAATTGACTGTCTCTTTGGGAATGTTTGATTTAGGAATTCTCATAAATTGTCACCAATGCATTTTTAAATTGAGACACAGGTCAGCAAATTCAAGCCATATTTAACACCATTAAAGACAGGTGAACAGGTCCACTTAAACGTTTAGAACAAGAAAAGTATTCAATTAATCGGGAACATGAGATCCAAATTATTTGGGACATTTAACCTAGAACTTTGTGTAATACCTTCATTTTAAAAAAGACATTCAATTGAACATATTTCTGATGACTTAAAGTTAGTTAGGAATATCAGGTTTTCTATCTGATATTCTTCAGAATAGGGCTTAGAGTGTGATTCCAAATCCAGCATTTATTCTATTTAACAGCAAATTATTGCGGATGCTGGAATCTGAAACAAAAACAGAAAATACTGGACAATCTCAGCAGGTCTGACAGCATCTGTGGAGGGAGAAGGGAGCTAACGGTTCGAGTCTGGGTGACTCTTTGTCAAAGATACAGCAACAATGAAAACTTTTTTCGAGAGACCTTCGTTTTTGATTGTTCTTGAAAGTTTAGATAACTTGACAACCAAGTGAGAGACGGGTATCTGAATGTGGGTAAAATAATTACCTTGCTTTAAATGATAGCACTGTTGCCTCTGAGCCAGAACTTGTGGGATTATACATTATTTATTCTCGCGTTCTCTTCAAGGCAGGTCTGCCCCACAGGGTGACAACCTCCGTCACAGGCGAAGCAAGGAAACGGGCCTCAAATCCACTCCACGCTGTTGGCACCAATCTGATCCACACCAGCCATCTAGCCTGCTGAGCCAACCGGCTCCCAAGGTGTCTTACGTTGCTGTGGCAAAATAGACTTTAACATGCATGTTGTAGCTTAAGTTTTGAATGGTGATGGGAGAGGCTCCAATTTCTTTCCCTCGCGTGGCTGACCAGGAATCTCTCACTCTTATTGCCTACCAGTGTGTTGGAAGGATTCACAAGGATAACCCAACCTGTTTGGCTGCGTTATGAGTACACCTTCTTGGCCGTCAAGTCCTGGTGTGGGACTTGTACCCAGAGCTTCTGCCACAAAGGCAGGAACACCAACCATTCCACCACAAGACCTCCGCATATTTTATTCAACTATCTTCAAAATGTGTTCTGGAATGCGAATCCTGGGGGAATTTGGCAATTTTTCGGGGTATAAATTGAACGTGGGGAAAAGCGAGATGTTCGCGATCCAGGCAAGAGGATAGGCAAAATGTGTTCTGCATATTAGCAGCTAAAGTATTATCCTTTTGTTAGATTTAATTGAAACTGATAGAAGGGTTTATTCTTACGGAATATTGTCACTATTTGCAGTAGTCGCTTTTTCTTACACTACCAGAGAATGGATGAGAACTGATCGAGGAAAAAAGACTAGACAAGTTACAATAGGAAATAGACCCCTATTGACGTTGAAGCAAAATATTTAAAGATTAGTGAATAATAATGGTTGGAGACTAATGCTGGAAAAGAATAAAGTAATGCAAAGTAGGAAGGTGAAAGCATCGGATGAAAGATTGATGGAAAATAAGATCAGACTGTGTTGTTAATTGCTATGTTTTATTTTTGTTTTTATTTTTTACTGGTTTGAAGGGTTACTGCAGAGATCAAAAATATCCTCAGTAAAATACTGCAGCAGTTTTCCTCTAGCTTTCTTGTAAGTTGTTGATTAAACTTCCCGTATTGGCTCACTTCACAAATTCAACATCCTCTGCCTGCTTAAAAGAAATAACGAGGTTGATGTGTTAAAATGGAGTCCCTCTGCTGCATAATGACTGTCAGTGATTGCACTCTCTTAATAAATGACAGCATATCAGCACTGCTTTGCAGACTGACGGCTGGTATTCTGAAATCACAAGGGACAAAGAAGGTCTGAAATGATTGTTTTCCGTTGACTTTTATTTTAATGTTACGGTGAAGAGGGTGCAGCAATGGTCAATCTCAGGGGGGGTAGTTAGGCTGGTGAATGAGTATTTGGGGTTCTGTTTTGCGGAAGTGCAGTTGATGAGATGATCGTGGGTGTGTTGCTTGCCTGCTCCTTGCCTTCCTCTTCCTCCCCTTCTCTTCCTCTTGAGCTGCTATCTGTTACTTTGGTGACAGGGCCGTGCCCTCGTGATGGCCAGGTTATGGAGGACACAGCAGAGCACCACCAAGCAGGACAAGTGCATCCTTGTGTCTTGTATGGCTAATCCAGAATGGCTTGGGATGTGGAATCATTCCTTCAGCACACCATTCATATGTTCTGTGATGTTTTGTGTTGCAGTATGTCTCTCATTGTACACATGCTGGCCACATGTTGTTCGGTGGTGTAGCAGAGTCTTGGGCCAGATGTTAAGAATGCAATCCTGATCACTCAGCAGCCACACTCTGTTTGATGTGGTTGCTCAAATACTGAGGAAACAGCAGACTGGTGTAGAATACAAGTGTAATGACTACTGCCAGGATAGTGGGCAACCACCAGCACGGTGTACTGAGCATCACTCAATAACTGAACATTCAGGGGCTGGCAACCTTCGCGACAGGTTGTAACACCTGACTGCATGTAGATGCAGCATCTACAAAACCACGTGTGTGCAGTGTGGTAGTCACCACTGTTTGTATAATAGTTGTATTAGAGGTAATACGGTAAGGCTCCTGTACTACAGGTGCGGGGGTAGATCTCGGCTTGCTGGCTCGCCCAGTAGGCGGAGTAGAAATGTGCGTGCACACCGAGCTGCTCCAATTTCTGGTAGCAGCTGCAGGAGGTCACACATCTCTGCTTAATAAAGCCTCGATTACTCTACTCTCGTCTCGTCGTAATTGATAGTGCATCAATTTATTAAGCAGAGATATTACAGCGATGGAACTACGCGTCAAGCCAGATTGCCTACAACTGCACCCGCAAGCAGCCAACGCCACGTCAGCCTTCGACCACTGACTCACTTGTTTTGAACGTTACCTCGGATCAGCGACTGAACAACCCTCGGACGCACAGAAACTCCAGATCCTGTACTCACGGGTGAGCTCCGAGATTTTTCCCCTTATCCAGGATGCGCCCACTTACCCTGAAGCTATGGAGCTTCTGAAAGGACACTATATCCAGCTGGTGAGTGGTGAGTCAGTTTCAGCGGGAGCATTGCGGAAGGAGGTTGCTGGGAGGTAAGTCAACCTTTAAAAGCACTTGTCTTTGCAGGGGCAGGCCAGTCGATTTCGGCGGGAGAACAGCTGGTGAGTCAGTTTCAGCGGGAGCATTGCGGAAGGAGGTTGCTGGGAGGTAAGTCAACCTTTAAAAGCACTTGTCTTTGCAGGGGCAGGCCAGTCGATTTCGGCGGGAGAACAGCTGGTGAGTCAGTTTCAGCGGGAGCATTGCGGAAGGAGGTTGCTGGGAGGTAAGTCAACCTTTAAAAGCACTTGTCTTTGCAGGGGCAGGCCAGTCGATTTCGGCGTGAGAACAGCTGGTGAGTGGTGAGTCAGTTTCAGCGGGAGCATTGCGGAAGGAGGTTGCTGGGAGGTAAGTCAACCTTTAAAAGCACTTCTCTTTGCAGGAGCAGGCCAGTCGATTTTGGCGGCGTGAGAACAGCTGGTGAGTGGTGAGTCAGTTTCAGCGGGAGCATTGCGGAAGGAGGTTGCTGGGAGGTAAGTCAACCTTTAAAAGCACTTGTCTTTGCAGGGGCAGGCCAGTCGATTTCGGCGGCGTGAGAACAGCTGGCTGGTTAGTCAATTTCAGCAGGAGCTGAGAATTTTTTCTTCTTTTTTTTAAAATTATTTTTAATTAGTTTTTTAGGCGGGAACAGGAAGTCGACCCGCGGACGTCTGGGAAGACCCTCCCCAATAAATTCTGGTGGAGAGGAAACCCGAGACACTACACGTGTAGTGTCTCCCACCCGCCCTCCTCCTCTAACCTAATAATAAAACCCATTGGTCTGAGGTAAGTACCATATTTTATTATATTATTATTATTTTTTTAGCCAGATCTTGGTAGAAAGTTAGAGGAATGGCAGGGAAGGGAGTGCAATGTTCCTCCTGCAGGATGTTTGAGGTGAGGGATGCAGTTAGTGTCCCTGCTGATTTTACCTGCAGGAAGTGCTGCCATCTCCAGCTCCTCCAAGACCGAGTTAGGGAACTGGAGCTGGAGTTGGAAGAACTTCGGATCATTCGGGAGGCAGAAGGGGTCATAGATAGCAGCTTCAGGGAATTAGTTACACCAAAGATTGGAGATAGGTGGGTAACTGTAAGAGGGACTGGGAAAAAACAGTCAGTGCAGGGATCCCCTGCGGTCGTACCCCTGAGAAACAAGTATACCGCTTTGGATACTTGTGGGGGGGACGACTTACCAGGGGTAAGCCATGGGGTACGGGCCTCTGGCACGGAGTCTGTCCCTGTTGCTCAGAAGGGAAGGGGGGAGAGGAGCAGAGCATTAGTAATTGGGGACTCTATAGTCAGGGGCACAGATAGGAGATTTTGTGGGAGCGTGAGAGACTCACGTTTGGTATGTTGCCTCCCAGGTGCAAGGGTACGTGATGTCTCGGATCGTGTTTTCCGGGTCCTTAGGGGGAGGGGGAGCAGCCCCAAGTCGTGGTCCACATTGGCACCAACGACATAGGTAGGAAAGGGGACAAGGATGTCAGGCAGGCTTTCAGGGAGCTAGGATGGAAGCTCAGAACTAGAACAAACAGAGTTGTTATCTCTGGGTTGTTGCCCGTGCCACGTGATAGTGAGATGAGGAATAAGGAGAGAGAGCATTTAAACACGTGGCTACAGGGATGGTGCAGGCGGGAGGGATTCAGATTTTTGGATAACTGGGGCTCTTTCTGGGGAAGGTGGGACCTCTACTGACAGGATGGTCTACATCTGAACCTGAGGGGCACAAATATCCTGGGGGGGAGATTTGTTAGTGCTCTTTGGGGGGGTTTAAACTAATGCAGCAGGGGCATGGGAACCTGGATTGTAGTTTTAGGGTAAGGGAGAATGAGAGTATAGAGGTCAGGAGCACAGATTTGACATCGCAGGAGGGGGCCAGTGTTCAGGTAGGTGGTTTGAAGTGTGTCTACTTCAATGCCAGGAGTATACGAAACAAGGTAGGGGAACTGGCAGCGTGGGTTGGTACCTGGGACTTCG
The DNA here is from genome assembly GCF_047496885.1 of Scyliorhinus torazame. Classification (NCBI taxonomy): domain Eukaryota; kingdom Metazoa; phylum Chordata; class Chondrichthyes; order Carcharhiniformes; family Scyliorhinidae; genus Scyliorhinus; species Scyliorhinus torazame. Next base: position 321,630,072 of record NC_092708.1, on the reverse strand, counting down.
ATGTTGTGGCCATTTCGGAGACATGGATAGAGCAGGGACAGGAATGGATGTTGCAAGTTCCGGGGTTTAGGTGTTTTAGTAAGCTCAGAGAAGGAGGCAAAAGAGGGGGAGGTGTGGCGCTGCTAGTCAAGAGCAGTATTACAGTGGCGGAGAGGATGCTAGATGGGGACTCTTCTGCCGAGGTAGTATGGGCTGAAGTTAGAAACAGGAAAGGAGAGGTCACCCTGTTGGGAGTTTTTTATAGGCCTCCTAATAGTTCTAGGGATGTAGAGGAAAGGATGGCGAAGATGATTCTGGATATGAGCGAAAGTAACAGGGTAGTTATTATGGGAGATTTTAACTTTCCAAATATTGACTGGAAAAGATATAGTTCGAGTACAATAGATGGGTCGTTTTTTGTACAGTGTGTGCAGGAGGGTTTCCTGAAACAATATGTTGACAGGCCAACAAGAGGCGAGGCCACGTTGGATTTGGTTTTGGGTAATGAACCAGGCCAGGTGTTGGATTTGGAGGTAGGAGAGCACTTTGGGGACAGTGACCACAATTCGGTGACGTTTACGTTAATGATGGAAAGGGATAAGTATACACCGCAGGGCAAGAGTTATAGCTGGGGGAAGGGCAATTATGATGCCATTAGACGTGACTTGGGGGGGATAAGGTGGAGAAGTAGGCTGCAAGTGTTGGGCACACTGGCTAAGTGGAGCTTGTTCAAGGATGAGCTACTGCGTGTTCTTGATAAGTATGTACCGGTCAGACAGGGAGGAAGGCGTCGAGCGAGGGAACCGTGGTTTACCAAGGAAGTGGAATCTCTTGTTAAGAGGAAGAAGGAGGCCTATGTGAAGATGAAGTGTGAAGTTTCGGTTGGGGCGATGGATAGTTACAAGGTAGTGAGGAAGGATCTAAAGAGAGAGCTAAGACGAGCAAGGAGGGGACATGAGAAGTATTTGGCAGGAAGGATCAAGGAAAACCCAAAAGCTTTCTATAGGTATGTCAGGAATAAGCGAATGACTAGGGAAAGAGTAGGACCAGTCAAGGACAGGGATGGGAAATTGTGTGTGGAGTCTGAAGAGATAGGCGAGATACTAAATGAATATTTTTCGTCAGTATTCACTCAGGAAAAAGATAATGTTGTGGAGGAGAATGCTGAGCCCCAGGCTAATAGAATAGATGGCATTGAGGTACGTAGGGAAGAGGTGTTGGCAATTCTGGACAGGCTGAAAATAGATAAGTCCCCGGGACCTGATGGGATTTATCCTAGGATTCTATGGGAGGCCAGGGAAGAGATTGCTGGACCTTTGGCTTTGATTTTTATGTCATCATTGGCTACAGGAATAGTGCCAGAGGACTGGAGGACAGCAAATGTGGTCCCTTTGTTCAAAAAGGGGAGCAGAGACAACCCCGGCAACTATAGGCCGGTGAGCCTCACGTCTGTAGTGGGTAAAGTCTTGGAGGGGATTATAAGAGACAAGATTTATAATCATCTAGATAGGAATAATATGATCAGGGATAGTCAGCATGGCTTTGTGAAGGGTAGGTCATGCCTCACAAACCTTATTGAGTTCTTTGATAAGGTGACTGAACAGGTAGACGAGGGTAGAGCAGTTGATGTGGTGTATATGGATTTCAGCAAAGCGTTTGATAAGGTTCCCCACGGTAGGCTATTGCAAAAAATACGGAGGCTGGGGATTGAGGGTGATTTAGAGATGTGGATCAGAAATTGGCTAGCTGAAAGAAGACAGAGGGTGGTGGTTGATGGGAAATGTTCAGAATGGAGTACAGTCACAAGTGGAGTACCACAAGGATCTGTTCTGGGGCCGTTGCTGTTTGTCATTTTTATCAATGACCTAGAGGAAGGCGCAGAAGGGTGGGTGAGTACATTTGCAGACGATACTAAAGTCGGTGGTGTTGTCGATAGTGTGGAAGGATGTAGCAGATTACAGAGGGATATAGATAAGCTGCAGAGCTGGGCCGAGAGGTGGCAAATGGAGTTTAATGTAGAGAAGTGTGAGGTGATTCACTTTGGAAGGAATAACAGGAATGCGGAATATTTGGCTAATGGTAAAGTTCTTGAAATGTGGATGAGCAGAGGGATCTAGGTGTCCATGTACATAGATCCCTGAAAGTTGCCACCCAGGTTGATAGGGTTGTGAAGAAGGCCTATGGAGTGTTGGCCTTTATTGGTAGAGGGATTGAGTTCCGGAGTCGGGAGGTCATGTTGCAGCTGTACAGAACTCTGGTCCGGCCGCATTTGGAGTATTGCGTACAGTTCTGGTCACCGCATTATAGGAAGGACGTGGAGGCTTTGGAGCGGGTGCAGAGGAGATTTACCAGGATGTTGCCTGGTATGGAGGGAAAATCTTATGAGGAAAGGCTGATGGACTTGAGGTTGTTTTCGTTGGAGAGAAGAAGGTTAAGAGGAGACTTAATAGAGGCATACAAAATGATCAGGGGGTTGGATAGGGTGGACAGTGAGAGCCTTCTCCCACGGATGGATATGGCTGGCACGAGGGGACATAACTTTAAACTGAGGGGTAATAGATATAGGACAGAGGTCAGAGGTAGGTTCTTTACGCAAAGAGTAGTGAGGCCGTGGAATGCCCTACCTGCTACAGTGGTGAACTCGCCAACATTGAGGGCATTTAAAAGTTTATTGGATAAACATATGGATGATAATGGCATAGTGTAGGTTGGATGGCTTTTGTTTCGGTGCAACATCGTGGGCCGAAGGGCCTGTACTGCGCTGTATTGTTCTATGTTCTATGTTCTATATCCGGCCGATCAACAAACTCTACGCCAGGCACCTCCTGTCCACGCGGTAGCAACTCCCCGGTGAGTCATTAGATGATTTCTGGCATGCCTTGCACATCCTGGCTAGGAACTGCAACTGCCAGGCAGTTTCGGCCACTGAACATGCAGAACTCTTAATCAGGGACGCTTTTGTTAGGGGAATGGGGTCGGCGTACATCCGCCAGCGCCTATTAGAAGGGGGTACGCTCGACCTCGCGGCGACCAGGCAACTCGCTAACGGTAGCCTTCCGGAACGCACAGTCGTACGCCCCCGACCGCACGGCGCCCTCATGGACATTGTGGGCCCCACCAGCGGCCGCCCCCAGCCAACCCCAAGCCTGCGCCACGCGGCAGCCAGCCAAGCCCGGGGGGCCCAAATGCTATTTCTGCGGGCTGGCAAAGCACCCCCGGCAGCGCTGCCCGGTGCAGAGTGCAATCTGCAAGACCTGCGGCAAGAAAGGACATTTCGCTGCTGTGTGCCAGGCCCGGTCGATCGCTGCTGTATCTAGGCCCGGTGTTCCTGTACCCCCTGCGTGTGGCCCGTGGGCGCTGCCATCTTCCACCCAGCAGACCACGTGCAGCCTGTGGGCACCGCCATCTTGAACACCGCCCGCCGTGGGCGCCGCCATCTACGGCGCCATTTTGGACGGCGCCTCAAGACCCCTGCTCGTCGGGCACTTCATCTGGCTGCTCATCGTCTGCCACCGCCGCCGACCAGACCGGGGCCTACCAACACCAGCTGCAGCTGGCCTCCATCACGCTCGACCAGTCCCGGCCGCACAACCTCGCAACCACGACAACGACCGTGAAAGTCGATGGCCACAAGACATCCTGCCTTCTTGACTCCGGGAGCATGGAAAGCTTCATCCACCCCGCTACGGTAAGGCGCTGCTCCCTCGCGGTACACCCCATTACCCAACGAATCTCCCTGGTCTCCGGATCCCATTCCGTGGAAATCTGGGGGTACTGCATCACCACCCTCACCGTCCAGGGCGTACAGTTCAGCAACTTCCAGCTCTATGTCCTCCCCAACCTCCAAAGTCTAACTCTAAAATTTGGTGGACCCCTACCACCCCTCACTGTTTGCGGCCTCACGACCCTTAAGGTTGACCCACCTTCCATGTTTGCAAACCTCACCCCGGATTGCAAACCCGTCGCCACCAGGAGCAGACAGTACAGTGCCCAGGAAGGACCTTCATCAGGTCAGAGGTCCAGCGGCTGTTGCAGGAAGGCATCATTGAGGCCAGCAACAGCCCCTGGAGAGCCCAAGTGGTAGTAGTAAAGACTGGGGAGAAACATAGAATGGTCATTGACTCCAGTCAGACCATTAATCGGTACACGCAGCTCGAAGCGTACCCCCTCCCACGCATATCTAATATGGTCAATCAGATTGCACAGTACCGGGTCTTCTCCACAGTGGACCTGAAATCTGCTTACCAGCATCTCTCCATTCGCAAGGCGGACCGCCAATACACTGCGTTCGAAGCAGGCGGCCGCCTTTACCACTTCCTTAGGGTCCCTTTCGGCATCACTAACGGGGTCTCGGTCTTCCAACGTGAGATGGGCCGAATGGTTGACCGGTACGGATTGCGGGCCACCTTCCCGTACCTAGATAACGTCACCATCTGCGGCCACGACCTGCAGGACAACGACACTAACCTCTTCAAATTTCTCCACACTGTTAAACTCCTTAACCTCACGTACAATAAGGAGAAGTGCGTATTCCGCACCAACCGCTTAGCCATCCTTGGTGATGTGGAAAATGGAGTTCTAGGGCCCGACTCCGACCGCATGCGCCCCCTCATGGAACTCTTTCTCCCCCCCCCCCCCCCCCCCCCCCCACTGCCCTAAGGCCCTGAAACTATGCCTGGGGTTTTTCTCTTATTATGCCCAGTGGGTCCCTAACTATGCGGTCAAGGCCCGCCCACTCATCCACTCCACAGTCTTCCCCCTGACGGCTGAGGCCCGCCAGGCCTTTAACCGCATCAAGGCAGACATCGCCAAGGCCACGATGCACGCGGACGACGAGACCCCTTTCCAGGTTGAGAGCGATGCATTGGACATCACTCTGGCCGCCACCCTCAACCAGGCAGGCAGACCCGTGGTATTCTTTTCCCGCACCTTCCATGCCTCCGAAATCTGGCACTCCTCCGTCGAAAAAGAGGCCCAGGCCATCGTGGAAGCTGTGCGACATTGGAGGCATTACCTGGCCAGCAGGAGATTCACTCTCCTCACTGACCAACGGTCGGTTTGCCTTCATGTTTAATAATACACAGCGGGACTTCCGGGTGCGGCTATGTAGAGCTAGGTCGCATATTCGGCAGCTCCCGCTTGGAACGGACTTTTGGGCTCTTTTACAGGGCCCCCACGGCATTTGTTTGACATTTCCCGGTGTGGGAAGAAGACTGCAACATTCCCCCGACAGTGTCCCCCAGGAATGTTATGTCTTTTGGCTGCCAAACCTGGCAGAAACAGTAAAGGATTTGGCTTTGGCTGCAGGTTTAGACGAGGGCCTCTTCCAGCATGCAGGCGGGGGAAGGGCAAGCTTAAAGCTGCAATCTGACTTGACTCTATCAAAGGTGAATTCTAGCAGCAGAGGGAACAACTGTGAAAGGATCTACCAGGGCCATTGAAGAAGCAGGGACGAGGCTTCCGATGGCGGCCATGGAGGAGTAGGTCGCGCATTCGGCAGCTCCCGTCTGGAACTGACTCTCGGACCTTTTTCAGGAGTTTCCATAGACTTTTTAAACGGACCAGAAGTGTAACGGCCAAAGGAGCGGCACTGGAGCAACGGGAGAAGCGAGGAAAAGAAAACAAAATGGCAGCGGCCAGGGACAAAGGGGAGCTGCAGGAGTTCAACAAGCGCTGCTTCGAGGAGCAGCGCGAAGAGATGCGCAAGGAGATGTTGGTGCCTATGCTTTCGGCAATTGAAGGACTCTGGATCACCCAGAAAGTCCACGAAGCTAAGATCCAGGAGGTACAGAAAAGAGTCCGTCAGAACGAGGACGAGCTCGTGGGCCTGGCGGTGCGAGTGGAGCAGAACGAGGCGCTAGACAAGAGGTGGGCGGGAAGACTCGAAGACCTGGAGAACAGGTGGAGGAGAAAGAATCTGCGAATCCTGGGTCTCCCTGAGGGAGTGAATTGGGCTGATGCCGGGGCATACGCGAGCACGATGCTCGAGGCGATGATGGGCACGAAGGCCCCTTCGAGGCCGCTGGAGTTGGACGGGGCACATCGGGTGCTGGCGAAGAAGCCCCAGGCAAATGAGCTGCCAAGGGCGATGGTGGTGAGGTTCCACCGGTTCACAGACAGAGAGTGGGTCCTGAAATGGGCCAAGGAGCGGAGCAGTAAGTGGGACAATGTAGAGATCCGAATATACCCGGACTGGAGTACGGAGGTTGCAAAGCGGAGAGCGGGTTTCAACCGGGCCAAAGCGGCGTTGTACCGGAAAGAAGTGAAATTCGGAATGCTGCAGCCAGCACGACTGTGGATCACATACAAGGGCCAACACTATTACTTTGAAACGCCTGAAGAGGCGTGGACCTTTGTACAAGCCGAAAAGTTGGACTCTAACTGAGGGTTTGTGAGGGTAGGGGGATGTTTGAGGTTTGATGTGTGATGGTTGTTGTATATAGGGGGTCAATCACGCGCAGGAAATGTTACATGGGCTGGGGGAGAGAGACAAGGCCGCGACAGGAGCTGCGCCAGAGGGGGCGGAGCGGGCTTTGGGAAGGAAGGGGAACTAAGGAATGCATATGGATTGGGAGACTCCCACGCGGGGAGGTCAATGGGACGGCGGGGGAAGCCAGGGTCCGAAGGCGTCAGCTGACTTACGGGAGTGACATGGGGGGGAGCAAAAAAGCTAGACAGGGGTCTAGCGGGGAGGTGGGGGGGTGGGGAAGGGTTGCTGCTGCACTGGCCGAAAGGGAATGGGACACAGAAGAGGTGGTCGGGATGGGGATCCCCCCTCTGGGGGACTGGAGGGTGAGGGAGGCGTGGACACGGACTGGCCCAGAAAAGGAGATGGCAAGTCGGCGGGGGGGGGGGGGTGGGGGGGCGGGGGGGGGGGGGTGAGAGCCCCTCCAATCCGGCTGATAATGTGCAACGTGAGGGGTCTGAATGGGCCGGTGAAGTGGGCTCGAGTGTTCGCGCACTTAAAGGGACTGAAGGCGGACGTGGCCATGCTCCAAGAGGACACACCTGAAGGTGGCGGACCAGGTCAGGCTAAGAAAGGGATGGGTAGGACAGGTATTCCAACTCGGGACTGGACGCGAAGAATAGAGGGGGTGGCAATATTGGTGGGAAAGCGGGTGTCATTTGAGGCCAAGACTATTGTAGCGGACAATGGAGGGCGATATGTAATGGTGAGCGGTAGGCTGCAAGGGATGTGGGTGGTGTTGATAAACGTATACGCCCCGAACTGGGATGATGCAGTATTCATGAAGCACATGGGGCGCATTCCGGACCTGGAGATAGGAGGCCTGATAATGGGAGGGGACTTCAATACAGTGTTGGATCCAGCACTAGACCGCTCCAAACCAAGGACTGGAAAGAGGCCGGTGGCGGCCAAGGTACTTAGGTGGTTTATGAATCAGATGGGGGAGTGGACCCATGGCTGTTTGCAAGGCCGCAGGCCAGGGAATTTTCTTTCTTCTCCCATGTACACAAAGCCTACTCCCGGATAGATTTCTTTGTTCTGGGTAGGGCGCTCATCCCGAGGGTGGAGGGGGACGGAGTATTCGGCTATAGTCGTTTCGGACCATGCCCCACACTGGGGTGGAACTGGAGCTGGGAGAGGAGAGGGACCAACGCCCGTTGTGGCGGCTGGATGTGGGACTGCTGGCGGACGAGGTGGTGTGTGGGAAGGTGAGGGGGTGTATCGAAAGGTACTTGGAGGCCAACGACAACGAGGAGGTGCGGGTGGGGGTGGTATGGGAGGCGTTGAAGGCGGTGATCAGGGGAGAGCTAATTTCCATTAGGGCTCATAGGGAGAAGACAGAGGGTATGGAAAGGGAGAGGTTAGTGGGGGAGATTTTGAGAGTGGACAGGAGATACGCAGAGGCCCCGGAGGAAAGATTACTTGGGGAAAAACGACGGCTCCAGACGGAGTTTGACCTGTTGACCACAGGGAAGGCGGAGGCACAGTGGAGGAAAGCGCAGGGGGCAACCTAAGAGTATGGGGAAAAGGCTAGTCGGATGCTGGCACACCAGCTCGGTAAGAGGATGGCAGCGAGGGAAATAGGGGGAGTCAAAGATGGAAGGGGAGCCACGGTTCGGAGTGCGCCGAAAATAAACGAGGTATTCAAGGCCTTTTATGAAGAGCTGTACAGATCCCCGCCCCCAGCGGGGGAAGAGGGGGTGAGACCATTCCTAGATCAGCTGAGATTCCCGAGGGTGGAGGAGCAAGAGGTGGCTGGTTTGGGGGCACCAATTGGGTTGGAGGAGCTGAGCAAGTGTTTGGGGAGCATGCAGGCGGGGAAGGCCCCAGGACCGGACGGATTCCCGGTGGAGTTCTACAGGAAGTACGCAGACCTGTTGGCCCCGCTACTGGTGAGGACCTTTAATGAGGCAAGAGAGGAGGGGACCCTGCCCCCGACAATGTCGGAAGTGACAATTTCTTTGATCCTAAAGCGGGACAAGGACCCACTGCAATGTGGATCGTACAGGCTGATCTCGCTCCTCAATGTGGAAGCAAAGTTGCTGGCAAAAGTGCTGGCCACGAGGATCGAGGACTGTGTCCCCGGGGGTAATCCACGAGGACCAGACGGGATTTGTAAAGGGCAGGCAACTAAACACCAATGTGCGGCGGCTCTCAAAAGTGATAATGATGCCATCGGAGGAGGGAGAGGCGGAGATAGTGGCAGCTATGGACGCGGAGAAGGCCTTTGACCGAGTAGAGTGGGAGTACCTCCGGGAGGTGCTGCGCAGGTTTGGGTTCGGGGTAGGGTTTTTCAATTGGGTTAAGCTCCTTTACAGAGCCCCGATGGCAAGTGTAGTGACGAACTGGCGGAGGTCGGAGTACTTTCGACTGTACCGAGGGACGAGGCACGGGTGCCGCCTGTCCCCCCTGTTGTTCGCATTGGCGATCGAACCATTGGCCATGTCATTGAGGGAGTCTAATAAATGGAAGGGGGTGGTCCGAGGGGGAGAAGAGCATCGGGTGTCGCTATATGCGGATGACCTGTTGCTGTACGTGGCGGATCCAATGGAGGGGATGGTGGAGGTCATGGAGACTCTAAGGGAGTTTGGGGAGTTTTCGGGCTATAAGCTCAATGTAGGGAAGAGTGAGCTCTTTGTATTACAGGCGGGGGACCAAGAAAGAGGGATATGGGACCTACCGCTGAGGAGGGCGGAGGGGAGCTTTCGGTATCTGGGGATCCAGATAGCCAGGAGTTGGGGGACCCTACATAAACTGAATCTGACGAGGTTGGTGGAGCAAATGGAGGAGGATTTCAAAAGATGGGACATGTTACCGCTCTCGCTGGCGGATAGAGTGCAGTCGGTCAAAATGGTGGTCCTTCCGAGGTTTCTGTTTGTGTTTCAGTGCCTTCCCATCGTGATCACTAAGGCCTTTTTTAAGAGAGTAGGCAGGAGTATTATGGGGTTTGTGTGGGCGAATAAGACCCTGAGAGTAAGGAGAGGGTTCCTGGAACGCAGTAGGGACCGAGGAGGGTTGGCACTGCCAAACCTGGGGAGCTACTACTGGGCAGCAAATGTGGCGATGATCCGCAAGTGGGTTATGGAGGGAGAGGGGGCAGCATGGAAGAGGATGGAGATGGCGTCCTGTAAAGGAACGAGCCTGGGGACGTTGGTGACGGCACCACTGCCGCTCTCGCTGACAAAGTATACCATGAGCCCGGTGGTGGCGGCAACGCTAAGCATCTGGGGCCAGTGGAGACGGCACTGGGGTGCAATGGGAGCATCGGTGTGGCCCCCGATCAGGGGTAACCACCGGTTTGTCCCGGGGAAGATGGACAGGGGGTTCCAGAGCTGGCATCGGGCGGGGGTTGGAAGAATGGGGGACCTGTTCATCGACGGGACGTTTGCGAGCCTAGGGGCACTGGAGGAGAAGTTCGAGTTACCCCCGGGAAATGCCTTTAGATATATGCAGGTGAGGGCTTTTGTGAGGCGACAGGTGAGGGAATTCCCGTTGCTCCCAGCACAAGAAGTTCAAGATAGGGTGATCTCGGGTGTATGGGTCGCGGAGGGCAAGGTGTCGGAAATACACCAGGAGTTGAAAGAAGAGGGGGAAGCACTGGTAGAAGAGTTGAAGGGTAAATGGGAGGATGAGCTGGGGGAGGAGATCGAGGAAGGTCTGTGGGCTGATGCCCTAGGTAGGGTTAATTCCTCCTCCTCGTGTGCCAGGCTCAGCCTGATACAATTTAAGGTGGTTCACAGAGCGCACTTGACGGGGGCGAGGTTGAGTAGGTTCTTTGGGGTAGAGGACAGATGTGGAAGATGCTCAGGGAGCCCGGCGAACCATGTCCATGTGTTTTGGTCATGCCCGGCACTGGAGGGGTTCTGGAGAGGAGTGGCGGGAGCAATATCTCAGGTGGTGAAAGTCCGGGTCAAGCCAAGCTGGGGGCTAGCAATATTTGGAGTAGTGGACGAACCGGGAGTGCAGGAGGCGAAAGAGGCCGGCATTCTGGCCTTTGCGTCCCTAGTAGCCCGGTGAAGGATCTTGCTAATGTGGAAGGAGGCGAAGCCCCCTAGCGTGGAGGCCTGGATAAACAACATGGCTGGGTTCATAAAGCTGGAGAGGATTAAGTTTGCCTTGAGAGGGTCTGCGCAGGGGTTCTACATGCGGTGGCAACCGTTCCTAGACTATCTCGGGGAGCGTTAGAGGAAGGTTGGTCAGCAGCAGCAACCTTGGGGGGGGGGGGGGGGCGAGGGAGGGGGGACTGCCTGGGAGGGTGGATGAGCAAGAGATAACATGAAGGGTTGGGGAAACTGGCACGTACGGGTGAGGGCCAGTGTACAAAGCTGTTTTTGCCATGTATATATCTTGCTCTGCGCGATTTCTTGGTTTTTTTTGTTATGGGGGGGGGGGTTTATTGTTTGTAAGGGAGAAAAATTGTGTTAAAAAACTTTAATAAATATATATTTTTTTAAAAATAATAATACACAGCGGGGCAAGATCAAAAATGATAAAATCTTAAGGTGGAGGATCGAGCTCTCTACCTACAATTACGAGATTTTGTATCCCCCGGGAAACTCAACGAGCCCCCGAGGCTGGCACCTCCGCAAACACGTGTGGATCCACAAGGCGGACCCATTGGTCGAAAGGGTACAACTACTTCATGCGAACCCACAGTACGCCTACGTGGCGTACCCCGACGGCCACCAGGGCACAGTTTCCCTCAGGGACTTGGCACCAGTTGGAACCCCATCCACGGCCCATTACCACCTGACCCCCCCCCCCCCCCCCCCCCCCCCCAGCGCACCTCACTACAGCCCCCGCCCCAGGGCGATCCGTCCTCCCACTGGTTCCACCCGGGGATGAAGATGAGGACAACACGCTCCCGGAGTCACAGGCAACCAAGTCGGCGCCTGCATCACCACCGGGACCGAGGCGCTCGCAGCGGAGGATCAAGGCACCCGACCGGCTGAATTTGTGAATTTTCACCAGACTGTAAATTTTAAATTCTCACAAACCTGTAACTTTTTTTCCACCATCCCCGCTGGACTTTTTTTTTTTAATGGGGTGAATGTGGTAGTCACCACTGTTGTATAATAGTTGTATTAGAGGTAATACGGTAAGGCTCCTGTACTACAGGTACGGGGATAGATCCCTGCCTGCTGGCTCCGCCCAGTAGGCGGAGTATAAATGTGTGTGCACATTGAGCTGCTCCCATTTCTGGTAGCAGCTGCAGGAGGCCACACACCTCTGCTTAATAAAGCCTCGATTACACTCTTGTCTCGTCGTAATTGATAGTGCATCATGCAGTTGATGGCTCCTTGCACAATAGGGAGGTCCACTATCCTGGCAAAGACAAATGAATGCTTCACTTGCTTTTCTCTGGTCAGAGAGAACATGATGAATTCCCCTCTCCTGGCATAAAGAATGTCTGTCAACTCTAATGCAACAGTGAACTGAGAGATGTTACAGAAGTTGCCTGCTCTAGTCTGGAATGATCCTGAAACAAATGTAACCAATGGCTGAGTTATGTCACGATCTCCTTCGTAAAGTACATATGACACATACATGGTACATTTGGCTGAGGCTGAGATAAGAGAAATTCTGAAGATCCTAGGTGGATAGGGCCGAGGGAGAAAAGGCCTTGTGTAAAGAGACATCCCCCCTGACCCTCTGCTGCTTTTGTGAGCAGCTTGTCTTCTTCTTTGCTGCCTCTCCTCCACCTTCCAGTCATCTTGCAGGCCAAAGGGCTGAGAACTACAGCACATATGACAGGAATCCAGAGTTCTGTGCTCATACCCTTGCAGTCAGAATTGAGGCCTTTTCCGTGTGCAGCACCAGCTCCTGTCACCATCAGCAACTTGAGGCAAAACTGCAAAGCACTGCCACAATCTACAAGTGAAACATTAGAAATTAATCTGTAACCAACCTGACCGTAGTTAATGATTCCTTTACGTAGCACTGGCAGGGTCAGGGGTGAATGGGGATGGTGTCCTTCCTGTTTCCAAATGCACATACAGATCTGCGTACTTAGCTGGTGAGAGATTAAAAATGGCATCGCTGACGTCAAATCAGCGTCACTTGCTGACTGATGCTGTGATCTGTCTAATTTACATCATTGTTCTCCCAGTGCCCTCACGAAAATCATGGTGTGGGGAAGTTTGCTTGTATGCTGTGGACTCCATTTTGGTATTAAAATGGCACCCATAGCGACAAGACTATGGGCACTGAGGAGTCCCACGTTTGTCGTCATTGTCTCTGTGCCAGTCATTTTGATCCTAAATGCAGAGACTTTGGCTGGATTTTCCTGCCCTCCTGTTGTGGAGGGACCTGCCATGGAAGAATTGGCAACCCAGCCAAACGTCCGTTGACTTTTGGTGGGAACCACACGATCCCAGCGGCGGGTTGTTTTATACATTATTCTAGAGAAGATTTGGATTTGAATTTATTGTCACGTGTACCGAGGTACAGTGAAAAGTATTGTTCTGCGTACAGTCCAGGCAGATCGTTCCATACATAAAAAAACATAGGACACATGATAGATACACAATGTAAATACATATACATCAGGTGAAGCATACGGAGTGTAGTACTACTCGGAGAAGACGTGAAGAGATCTGTTCAGTCCATAAGAGGGTCATTCAGGAGCCTGACAACAGCGGGGAAGAAGCTGTTGGTGCGTGTTCTCAGACTTTTGTATCTCCTGCCCGATGAAAGAGGTTGGAAAGAGAATAACCCAAGTGGGAAGGATCTTTGATGATGCTGCCCGCTTTCCCAAGGCAGCAGAAGGTGTAGACACAGTCAGTGGATGGGAGGACGGTTCGCGTGATGGACGGGCTGTGTTCACGACTCTCTGTAGTTTCTTACGATCTTGGGCCGAGCAGTTGCCATACCAAGCTATGATGCAGCCAGATAGGATGCTTTCTATGGTGCACCTGTAAAAGTTGGTAAAAGTCAATGTGGACATGCCAAATTTCCTTAGTTAGTTTCTGGAGGATGTATAGGCACTGTTGTGCTTCCTTGGTCGACTTGGGTGGATCAGGACAGATTGTTGGTGATGTGCACACCTAGGAATTCGAAGCTGTCACCCATCACCACCTTGGCACCATTGATGCAGACAGGGGTGTGCACGTTACTTCGCTTCCTGAAGTCAATGACCAGTTCCTTAGTTTTGCTGATATTAAGGGAGAGATTGTTGTCATTACACCACGCCACTAGCCAACAAATACAATAATGCAATGCCTGGGGGTTCAACCCTGCCTTCAATTCCTGTCCTGACCCTTCAGTATGTTCATACAGCATTAAAAAAAAGACAATTCAGGCTTCTCAGCACCAGATCCATTTGTTGAACATTTTGTGGTTCTGTTGTAAAAGGAAGGAAATGGAAAGGATTGCTAAATTCAAGGTTTCTATTGTTTAGTGACTTGGCAATAACTGACAATACAAAGAAAATACCTCTTGTGGGACAATGTAATAATAAAAGTCAATCCCACACATTTAAACAGTTACATTTCATCAGATTTCACGTCATACATCACTATAAAGTCCAGTTTTTGAACAGATACCCCAGTAGGAGGCACAAAACATAATTTGATCCATGAGGAAGACTATCAAATCAAGGCACAGAATGAAGGGGATTTTCAAAATACAGTGGAATAGATTCTGGCATTCGTTTCCGATAATATTTTCTAGAGACGAGTATCAGTATAAACATTTCCAGGATCTTCACATGGTGGTCTATTTCTGCAAAAGAAGTCAGAGACTTATTTTCAGTGTAAACGTGAGCTAGAGAATTGAATGGAAAACGCGGTACAATATTTAGTTTGCTGATTTTTAAAAAAAATTGAAGGTTTACAGGAGCAAACAAATGAGTTAAGAGTAAAGCAGATTGAAGTGAAATGGTAAAACAACAGAAAAATACAAACAAGAAATTGGAACGGAGAACGGTGAGGAGTTATATAATACAGAGCTGTTACAGCGCTGTACAGAAGGAGGCTATCATGTCTACACCAGCTCTCCAAATGAGCAACTCACCCAGTACAATTCCCCCCCCCCCTCCAAATCTTCTCCCTGTAACTCTACACATTCTTCCTTTTCAGATAACGGTGTAATTCCCCTCTGAATGTCTCAATTCAACCTGCCTCCACCTCATTCTCAGGTCATGCATTCCAAGGGTCTGGTTTAGCACAGGGCTAAATCGCTGGCTTTGAAAGCAGACCAAGGCAGGCCAGCAGCACGGTTCAATTCCTGTACCACCCTCCCCGAACAGGCGCCAGAATGTGGTGACTAGGGGCTTTTCACAGTGACTTCATTGAAGCCTACTTGTGACAATAAGCGATTTCATTTTCATTTTCCTTTTTCAGACTTTACACCACTCGCTGTGTGAAAGTGTCTTTCCTTATGTTGCCTTTGCTTCTTTTGCCAATTATTTTCAATCTGTGCCTTCCCGTCCATCCCTCAAGTGGGTTTCTCCCTATCGACGCTGTCCAGAGCTATCATGATTTTGAATGATGTTAAACCTCCACTCAGCCATCTCTTCTCCAAGGATAACAGTCCCAACTTCTCTGAAGAACAATCATCTGGACACAAAACGTCAAATGTTCCCCTCTCCCCTGAGGCCGCCAGACCTGCTGGGTTTTTTTTCAGCATTTTCTGTTTTTATTTCAACTTCTCCACAACTGAAGTTGTGATAATTGATCGACTTGATTTTGTTAGTCTGGAAACATACCTGCGGTGGAAGACATTCTAGGAACACTTGTCCTGACTCCATTTAGGTGCAAACTGTCCAGGCTGGACAGGCTTCAGCTTCCCGAAGGTGCTCCAAATATCCCAAGAATCTAAAGCCCTCCCTCTTGCACCATCGATCCAACCACACATTAAGCTGCATTATCGTCTTGTTCTTGTAATTACCTGTGTGTGGAACTGGGAGTAAGCTGGCGTTTTTCCTTTTGAGGTTCTGCTTGCTAATTTCCTTCCTAGCTCCATAAATTCTGACTGCAGAACCTCATCCCTCTTTTTGCCAATGTTGTTCGTAACAATGTGGACCGCGACTACTACCTGTTCACCTTCCCCTCTCGTGGTGCTCTGCAGCTGTTCAGTGATCCTTGACCCTGGTACCAGGTAGGCAACACATCATCCTATACCACCCCCTGCTGAGCCACTTGTGGTGCCATGGACTTGGCTCTGGCTGTACTTCCCAGCTGAACCATCACGGTCATCATTGCTCAGAACTATATCCTGTTTGGAGAGTGGAATGCACTCAGGAAGCTCCCGCACGACCAACCTGCTGCTACTTGGCTGAATGGTGCTTACCCATTCCCTCATTCCCTGCATACACTTAAGATGCGGGGTGACCACATCTATAAATATGCCATATACAAAGATCCTGACCTTGCAGATGCACTGCAGTGATGCAAGATGCTGCTCACATTCAGACACTCAGAGTTCAAGCTTCTCTCGTCGGTTATGGGAAGGCTTAAACAACGTAACGGGCTACAAAGCAAAGCCGAATAGAACCTCCGGCAGCAGAGCACTCCTCCCCGATGAAGTCAATGCATTCGATGCTTGGTTCGAGCAGGAAGCCAACAAACTGATGTCACCTGCCCCAACAGCCTCGGACACACCCATTCCTACCGTCACCGTCTCAGAAGTCAGATTGGCCTTCCTGAAAGTGAACCCATGGAAAGCAACAGGTCCTAATGGAGTCCCTGGTTGTGCACTCAGATCCTGCGTGGACGAACTGGCGGGTGTGTTTCCCGACATCTTCAACCTCTCCCTACTCCGTACCGAGGTTCCTACCTGCTTCAAGAAGACCACCATCATACCGGTGCCAAAGAAGAACCGGGCAACGTGCCTCAACGACTACAGACCAGTGGCCCTGATATCTATTATTATGAAATAATCGAGAGGTTAGCCATAAAACACATCAACTCCAACCTTCCAGATTGCCTTGATCCATTGCAATTCACCTGCAGCTACAACCGGTCCACAACAGATGCTATCTCCCTGGCCCTACACTCATCCCTGGAGCATCTCGACAACAAGGATACCTATGTCAGACTCCTATTCATTGACGACAGCTCCGCCTTCAGCACCATAATCCCTAGGACTTGGTTCCTCACTCTGCAACTGGATCTTCGACTTTCTGACCCATAGACCGCAATCAGTAATGATAAACAATGACACCTCCTCCATGATAGTCCTTCATACCGGGGCCCTGCACACCATCCTATACCACCCCCTGCTGAGCCACTTGTGGTGCCATGGACTTGGCTCTGGCTGTACTTCCCAGCTGAACCATCATGGTCATCATTGCTCAGAACTGTATCCTGTTTGGAGAGTGGAATGCACTCAGGAAGCTCCTGCACGACCAACCTGCTGCTACCTGGCTGAATGGTGCTTGCTTAGCCCCCTAGTCTTGAATTACTTTTTTGAATGTGGGCTCTGATCCCACAGACTGAGATCTTGTAACAGCGGAGAGCCCCTCACCCACCACTCCCCTGGTAACAGCACAGAGCCCCTCACCCACCACTCCCCTGGTAACAGCACAGAGCCCCTCACCCACCACTCCCCTGGTAACAGCACAGAGCCCCTCACCCACCACTCCCCTGGTAACAGCACAGAGCCCCTCACCCACCACTCCCCTGGTAACAGCACAGAGCCCCTCACCCACCACTCCCCTGGTAACAGCACAGAGCCCCTCACCCACCACTCCCCTGGTAACAGCGGAGAGCCCCTCACCCACCACTCCTGCTAGCTGAGCTAGCTGAAAGAAGACAGAGGGTGGTGGTTGATGGGAAATGTTCAGAATGGAGTTCAGTTACAAGTGGAGTACCACAAGGATCTGTTCTGGGGCCGTTGCTGTTTGTTATTTTTATCAATGACCTAGAGGAAGACGCAAAAGGGTGGGTGAGTAAATTTGTAGACGACACTAAAGTCGGTGGTGTTGTCGACAGTGTGGAAGGATATAGCAGGTTACAGAGGGACATAGATAAGCTGCAGAGCTGGGCTGAGAGGTGGCAAATGGAGTTTAATGTAGAGAAGTGTGAGGTGATTCACTTTGGAAGGAATAACTGGAATGCGGAATATTTGGCTAATGGTAAAGTTCTTGGAAGTGTGGATGAGCAGAGGGATCTAGGTGTCCATGTACATAGATCCCTGAAAGTTGCCACCCAGGTTGATAGGGTTGTGAAGAAGGCCTATGGAGTGTTGGCCTTTATTGGTAGCGGGATTGAGTTCCGGAGTCGTTAGGTCATGTTGCAGCTGTACAAAACTCAGGTACGGCCGCATTTGGAGTATTGCGTACAGTTCTGGTCACCGCATTATAGGAAGGACGTGGAGGCTTTGGAGCGGGTGCAGAGGAGATTTACCAGGATGTTGCCTGGTATGGAGGGAAAATCTTGTGGAAAGGCTGATGGACTTGAGGTTGTTTTCGTTGGAGAGAAGAAGGTTAAGAGGAGACTTAATAGAGGCATACAAAATGATCAGGGGGTTAGATAGGGTGGACAGTGAGAGCCTTCTCCCGCGGACAGAAATGGCTGGCACGAGGGGACATAGCTTTAAACTGAGGGGTAATAGATATAGGACAGAGGTAGGTTCTTTACGCAAAGAGTGGTGAGGCCGTGGAATGCCCTACCTGCATCAGGTGTGAACTCGCCAACATTGAGGGCATTTAAAAGTTTATCGGATAAGCATATGGATGATAATGGCATAGTGTAGGTTAGATGGCTTTTGTTTTGGTGCCACATCGTGGGCCGAAGGGCCTGTACTGCGCTGTATCGTTCTATGTTCTATGTTCCCCTGGTAACAGCACAGAGCCCCTCACCCACCAGTCCCCCAGTAACAGCGGAGAGCCCCTCACCCACCACTCCCCTGGTAACAGCGGAGAGCTCCTCACCCACCGCTCCTCTGGTAACAGCGGAGAGCCCCTCACCCACCACTCCCCTGGTAACAGCGGAGAGCCCCTCACCCACCACTCCCCTGGTAACAGCGGAGAGCCCCTCACCCACCACTCCCCTGGTAACAGCACAGAGCCCCTCACCCACCACTCCCCTGGTAACAGCACAGAGCCCCTCACCCACCACTCCCCTATTAACAGCGGAGAGCCCCTCACCCACCACTCCCCTGGTAACAGCACAGAGCCCCTCACCTACCACTCCCCTGGTAACAGCACAGAGCCCCTCACCCACCACTCCCCTGGTAACAGCGGAGAGCCCCTCACCCACCACTCCCCTGGTAACAGCGGAGAGCCCCTCACCCACCACTCCCCTAGTAACAGCGGAGAGCCCCTCACCCACCACACCCCTGGTAACAGCGGGGACCCCTCACCCACCACTCCCCTAGTAACAGCGGGGAGCCCCTCACCCACCACCCCCCTGGTAACAGCGGGGAGCCCCTCACCCACCACTCCCCTGGTAACAGCGGAGAGCCCCATACCCACCACTCCCCTGGTAACAGCGGGGAGCC
Organism: Scyliorhinus torazame; assembly: GCF_047496885.1. NCBI lineage: Eukaryota > Metazoa > Chordata > Chondrichthyes > Carcharhiniformes > Scyliorhinidae > Scyliorhinus > Scyliorhinus torazame. The sequence continues at coordinate 321,611,183 of NC_092708.1, read as the reverse complement.
CCTCACCCACCACTCCCCTGGTAACAGCGGAGAGCCCCTCACCCACCACTTCCTTAGTAACAGCGGAGAGCCCCTCACTCACTACTCCCCTTGTAACAGTGGCGAGCCCCTCACCCACTACTCCCCTGGTAACAGCGGAGAGCCCCTCACCCACCACTCCCCTAGTAACAGCACAGAGCCCCTCACCCACCACTCCCCTGGTAACAGCACAGAGCCCCTCACCCACCACTCCCCTGGTAACAGCGGAGAGCTCCTCACCCACTACTCCCCTGGTAACAGCACAGAGCCCCTCACCCACCACTCCCCTAGTAACAGCACAGAGCCCCTCACCCACCACTCCCCTGGTAACAGCGGAGAGCCCCTCACCCACCACTCCCCTGGTAACAACGAGAGCCCCTCACCCACCACTCCCCTGGTAACAGCACAGAGCCCCTCACCCACCACTCCCCTGCTACAGAGGAGAGCCCCTCACCCACCACTCCCCTGGTAACAGCGGAGAGCCCCTCACCCACCACTTCCTTAGTAACAGCGGAGAGCCCCTCACTCACTACTCCCCTGGTAACAGTGGCGAGCCCCTCACCCACTACTCCCCTGGTAACAGCGGAGAGCCCCTCACCCACCACTCCCCTAGTAACAGCACAGAGCCCCTCACCCACCACTCCCCTGGTAACAGCACAGAGCCCCTCACCCACCACTCCCCTGGTAACAGCGGAGAGCTCCTCACCCACTACTCCCCTGGTAACAGCACAGAGCCCCTCACCCACCACTCCCCTAGTAACAGCGGAGAGCCCCTCACCCACCACTCCCCTAGTAACAGCACAGAGCCCCTCACCCACCACTCCCCTGGTAACAGCGGAGAGCCCCTCACCCACCACTCCCCTGGTAACAACGAGAGCCCCTCACCCACCACTCCCCTGGTAACAGCACAGAGCCCTCACCCACCACACCCCTGCTACAGCGGAGAGCCCCTCATCCACCACTCCCCTGGTAACAACGAGAGCCCCTCACCCACCACTCCCCTGGTAACAGCACAGAGCCCCTCACCCACCACTCCCCTGGTAACAGCGGAGAGCTCCTCACCCACTACTCCCCTGGTAACAGCACAGAGCCCCTCACCCACCACTCCCCTAGTAACAGCACAGAGCCCCTCACCCACCACTCCCCTGGTAACAGCGGAGAGCCCCTCACCCACCACTCCACTAGTAACAGCGGAGAGCCCCTCACCCAAAACTCCCCTGGTAACAGCGGGGAGCCCCTCACCCACCACTCCCCTGGTAACAGCGAAGAGCCCCTCACCCACCACTCCCCTGGTAACAGCGGAGAGCCCCTCACCCACCACTCCCCTGGTAACAACGAGAGCCCCTCACCCACCACTCCCCTGGTAACAGCACAGGGCCCCTCACCCACCACACCCCTGGTACAGCGGAGAGCTCCTCACCCACCACTCCCCTGGTAACAGCACAGAGTCCCTCACCCACTACTCCCCTAGTAACAGCGGAGAACCCTCACCCACCACTACCTTGGTAACCGCACAGAGCCCCTCACCCACCTCTCCCCTGGTAACAGCGGAGAGCCCCTCACCCACCACTCCCCTAGTAACAACGGAGAGCCCCTCACCCAAAACTCCCCTGGTAACAGCGAAGAGCCCCTCACCCACCACTCCCCTAGTAACAGCGGAGAGCCCCTCACCCACCACTCCCTTGGTAACAGCGGAGAGCCCCTCACCCACCACTCCCCTGGTAACAGTGTAGAGCCCCTCACCCACCACTCCCCTAGTAACAGCGGAGAGCCCCTCACCCACCACTCCCCTGGTAACAGTGAAGAGCCCCTCACCCACCACTCCCCTGGTAACAGTGTAGAGCCCCTCACCCACCACTCCCCTAGTAACAGCGGAGAGCCCCTCACCCACCACTCCCCTGGTAACAGTGAAGAGCCCCTCACCCACCACTCCCCTAGTAACAGTATAGAGCCCCTCACCCACCACTCCCCTCGTAACAGCGAAGAGCCCCTCACCCACCACTCCCCTAGTAACAGCGGAGAGCCCCTCACCCACCACTCCCCTGGTAACAGCACAGAGCCCCTCCCACTTCCCTGGTAACAGCACAGAGCCCCTCACCACTCCCCTGGTAACAGCACAGTGTCCCTCACCCACCACTCCCCTAGGAACAGCAGAGAGCCCCTCACCCACCACTCCCCTAGTAACAGCGAAGAGCCCCTCACCCACCACTCCACTGGTAACAGCGGAGTGCCCCTCACCCACCACTCTCCTGGTAACAGCACAGAGCCCCTCACCCACCACTCCCCTAGTAACAGCACAGAGCCCCTCACCCACCACTCCCCTAGTAACAGCACAGAGCCCCTCACCCACTACTCCCCTAGTAACAGAGGAGAGCCCCTCACCACTCCCCTGGTAACAGCACAGAGCCCTGTGGTGGTATGTATTAGGGGTAATACGGTACACCATGAATGCCGAGGAGCTATTGGAGGACAGATGCTGGGTCCCGATTGGATCTGCCGCCTACTGGGCTCCACCCAGATAGGCGGGGTATAAGAACCCGGTTTGCTCCCAGCACCTGCATTCTGTGACTGAGCTGCTGGGGAACAAGTCTGCTGAATAAAGCCTCGATTGAAGTTCTCTACGTCTCGCCTTGTGTGTGATCGATGGTGCTACAATTTATTGAGCAGATCTAAAAAGGAATATGGAGCTCCGGATCGCCCTGGAGTGCCTGTGTATCGGCCCCCAAGCAGCTAACGCAACATCGGCGTTTAAGCACTGGCTGGCGTGCTTTGTGGGATACCACCGAACGGCCCCCGGCAGACCAACAGAAGACCAGAAGATGCAGGTCCTGCATTCCAGGGTGAGTTCCGAAATCTACTCACTCATCGAGGACGCGGAAGAATTCCCAGCGGTGATCAACTCGCTGAAGGAGATCTACATTAGGCCCGTCACCCAGGTCTATGCATGCTACCAGCTCGCGACGAGACGACAAATCCCCGGGGAATCGCTAGACGAATTCTTCAATGCTCTAAAGATCCTGGGAAGAAACTGCAACTGCCCAGCGGTTACGCCGAACGAACATACGGACCTCCTGATCAGAGACGCTTACGTAGCAGGTTTGGCATCGTCGCAAATTTGCCAGAGACTTTTAGAGAAAGACTCTCTCGGACTCAGAGGTACGGGCCCTTGCAGCCTCCCTCGACGTGGCCTCCCAAAACGCCCGCGCCTATGCCCCCGGCCGCGCTACAGCCCCTTGGGCTCCGTGGACCCCCGCCGCGACCGACCCCCCGGCACCCCCCACCCCTCCGCAAGCGTGCACGGCCAGAATCCCAGACCACCCGGTGGGGGCCCCGCTGCTATTTTTGCGGGCAGCCGAAACACCCCCGCCAGCACTACCCGGCCCGCTCGGCCACCTGCAAAAGCTGCGGTAAAAAGGGGCACTACGCAGCGGTGTGCCAGTCCCGTGGGGTCGCCGCTATCTCCGGGGAAGAAATGGGACCACGGACTCAACCCCCCCAGCAACCCACGGGCGGCCAACGGGCGCCGCCATTTTGAGCCCCGGACACCACAAGGGGGGGACGGGCACCGCCATCTTCCTACCCACGGGCCGCGTGCGATCCATGGGAGCGGCCATTTTGTCCAGCCCCCCCCCCCCGCATGCGACCCATGGGAGCGGCCGTTTTGTCCACCCCCGACCGCATGCGATCCATGGACGCCGCCATCTTGGCTGGCAAGCAAGGACCCCAGCGTGGATGGCTCCACACTGCCTGAAGACAACGATCTGATGCACCAACCACGTTTGGCATCGGTGACCCTCGACCAGTCGCGGCCCCGGACGCTCCAGATGACAACGACAAAGGTGCTGGTGAACTGGCACGAGACGCTGTGTTTGATCGACTCGGGGAGCATGGAGAGTTTTATTCATCCGGACACGGTAAGACGCTGTTCCCTTGTAATTCGGCCAAGCACCCAAAAAATGTTCCTGGCGGCGGGGTCCCACTCCGTTGCAATCAAACGGTTCTGCATCGCAAACCTAACGGTGCAGGGGAGAGAGTTCAAAAATTACCGGCTGTATGTCCTTCCCCACCTCTGCGCTCCCACCCTCCTGGGGTTGGACTTCCAATGCAACCTCCAGAGCTTAACATTCAAATTTGGCGGCCCTATACCCCCACTGACTATCTGCGGCCTCGCGACACTCAAGGTCGAACCGCCCTCCTTGTTTGCGAACCTCACCCCGGATTGCAAACCCGTCGCCACTAGGAGCAGACGGTACAGCACCCAGGACCGGACGTTTATCAGGTCTGAAGTCCAGCAGCTGCTGAAGGAAGGCATAATCCAGGCCAGCAATAGTCCCTGGAGAGCCCAGGTGGTAGTAGTGAAATCAGGGGAGAAGCAGAGGATGGTCGTAGATTACAGTCAGACCATCAACAGGTACACGCAGCTAGATGCGTACCCTCTTCCCCGCATATCCGACATGGTCAATCGGATTGCACAGTACAAGGTCTTCTCCACCGTGGACCTTAAGTCCGCCTACCACCAGCTCCCCATTCGTCCCTGTGACCGCAAGTACACTGCCTTTGAAGCAGACGGGCGGCTATACCACTTCTTAAGGATTCTATTCGGCGTCACGAACGGAGTCTCGGTCTTCCAACGGGAGATGGACCGAATGGTTGACCAGCACGGTTTACGGGCCACGTTCCCGTACCTCGACAACATCACCATCTGCGGCCACGACCAGCAGGACCACGACGCCAGCCTCCGCAAATTCCTCCAGACCGCTAACGCCCTCAACCTCACCTACAACGAGGAAAAATGCGTGTTTCGCAACGACCGTCTAGCCATCCTTGGCTACGTAGTGCGTAATGGAGTGATAGGCCCCGACCCCGAATGCATGCGCCCCCTCATGGAGTTCCCTCTCCCCCACTGTGCCAACGCCCTGAAACGCTGCATGGGCTTCTTTTCTTATTACGCCCAGTGGGTTCCTCAATACGCAGACAAGGCCCGCCCACTAATCCAGTCCACTACTTTTCCCCTGTCGACAGAGGCCCGCCAGGCCTTCAGCCGCATCAAAGCGGATATCGCAAAGGCCACGATGCGCGCCATCAACGAGTCCCTCCCCTTCCAAGTCGAGAGCGACGCATCCGACGTAGCTCTGGCGACCACGCTCAACCAAGCGGGCAGACCCATGGCTTTTTTCTCCCGGACCCTCCACGCTTCAGAAATTCGCCACTCCTCAGTAGAAAAGGAGGCCCAAGCCATAGTGGAAGCTGTGCGACATTGGAGGCATTACCTGGCCGGTAGGAGATTCACTCTCCTCACTGACCAACGGTCGGTAGCCTTCATGTTCGATAATGCACAGCGGGGCAAGATAAAAAACGACAAGATCCTGCGGTGGAGGATCGAACTCTCCACCTACAATTATGAAATCTTGTATCGTCCCGGAAAGCTGAACGAGCCGTCCGATGCCCTATCTCGCGGCACTTGTGCCAACGCACAAGTGGACCGTCTCCAAGCCCTCCACGAGGACCTCTGCCACCCGGGGGTCACTCATTTCTACCACTTCATAAAGGCCCGCAACCTCCCGTACGCCGTCGAGGAGGTCCGAACAGTCACCAGGAACTGCCAAATCTGCGCTGAATGCAAACCGCATTTTTTCAGGCCAGATAGAGCGCACCTGATAAAGGCTTCCCGTCCCTTTGAACGCCTCAGTTTGGACTTCAAAGGCCCCCTCCCCTCCACCGATCGCAACACGTACTTTCTTAACGTCGTTGACGAATACTCCCGTTTCCCCTTCGCCATCCCCTGCCCCGACATGACCGCGGCCAAGGTCATTAAAGCCCTATGCACCATCTTTACCCTGTTCGATTCCCCGCCTACATCCATAGCGACAGGGGGTCCTCCTTCATGAGTGACGAGCTGCGTCAATTCCTGCTCAGTAAGGGCATAGCCTCGAGCAGGACGACCAGCTACAACCCCCGGGGGAACGGGCAGGTAGAGAGGGAGAACGGAACGGTCTGGAAGACCGTCCTACTGGCCCTACGGTCTAGGGGTCTCCCAGCTTCCCGCTGGCATGAAGTACTCCCGGATGCCCTTCATTCTATCCGGTCCCTGCTGTGTACCACCACGAACCAAACGCCTCACGAGCACCTCCTTGTCTTCCCTAGGAAGTCCGCTTCTGGAACGTCACTTCCGACCTGGCTGGCTGTCCCGGGACCCATCCTGCTCCGGAAACATGTGCGGGCGCACAAATCAGACCCACTGGTGGAAAAGGTACATCTACTCCACGCAAACCCGCAGTACGCGGGACCTGGCGCCCGCCGGAGCTCCCCACACCCCCCCAACACCAATCACCACCCCCTCACTCCCGCCGGTGCACCCCACAGCCACACCCTTCCCGGGGGGATCGGTTCTCCTCCCAGGCCTGTCCAGGAGTAAGGAAACAGAGAGGGACAGCGCGATGCTCCCAGAGTCGACCGGACCTGAGCCAGCACCACCACCCGGGCTGAGACGATCGGAAAGGGCGACCAGAGCACCATCTCGACTCATCGAATCGACTTAAGATGTATATAATGCAGTGGCCCAGTAAAGAGGCATTGTTGTAAATAGTTAACGCTGCTAATCGGGTAAAATGTGAATAATTCAGTGGCCCAGTAAAAGCGGCATGGTTGTATATAGTTCAATGGTTAAGGCACCGACCCTGTAAACCCCTACCACCATACCACCCACCACCCTGCCGGGTTTTTTTTAACAAGGGGAGAATGTGGTGGTATGTATTAGGGGTAATACGGTACACCATGAATGCCGAGGAGCTATTGGAGGACAGATGCTGGGTCCCAATTGGATCTGCCGCCTACTGGGCTCCACCCAGATAGGCGGGGTATAAGAACCCGGTTTCTCCCAGCAGCTGCATTCTGTGGATGGCTGCTGGGGAACAAGTCTGCTCAATAAAGCCTCGATTGAATTTCTCTACGTCTCGCCTCGTGTGTGATCGATGGTGCTACAAGCCCCTCACCCACCACTCCCCTGGTTACAGCACAGAGCCCCTCACCACTCCCCTGGTAACAGCGCAGAGCCCCTCACCACTCCTCTGGTAACAGAGGAGAACCCCTCACCACTCCCCTGGTTACAGCACAGAACCCCTCACCGCTCCCCTGGTTACAGCACAGAACCCCTCACCACTCCCCTGGTAACAGCACAGAGCCCCTCACCACCACCCTGGTAACAGCACAGAGCCCCTCACAACCACCCTGGTATACCATCTGTTGTCATGTCGAACAATGGGCCTTGTTTCAAAAATCATTAATGGACTGAATTTGCCCGTCAATGTGACTTCAGGCACATCACCTCTAGCCCTCTATATCCCCAATCGAACAGGATGGCGGAAAAGGGTGTACAAATCGTGAAGCAGTCGCTGAAGAAGGCTGTTGATAGCTGGGAACACATCTATTTGGTGCTTCTCAGCTATCGTTCAGCACCACTTGTCAATGGACTGTCGCTGGCACAGCTGCTCACGAACAGGCAGCTCCAGACGACCCTGCCTTCCAGGGTGGCTCCCCCAGTAAATTAACGAATCAAGAGCAAATTGTTTCCCCAAAAGAGGAGGCAGAAAGAGGTGTACGACAGGTCTTACAAGGAAGCTCCAGCAGCTGCAGCCAGGGGACACCGTCAGGGTCAAGGATCCCAACGGCAATGGGTGGGTAAAACTGGCAAAGGTTGTGCAGCAGGCAGGTCCACACTTGTTTATGGTGATCACGGAGGATGGTTCAGTATTGCGAAGGAACCGAAGATCGTTACTAAAAGTGCAGCGGCCTTTCGTGCTGAATCCAGTGGAAGAGCTGGGGTGCAATCCCAAACGTGAAGAAGACACTGACCACCCGGCAGAGCCAGTGATCAACGACGCATCAGCAATGGTGCAAGTGGAACATCCAGCAACAGGTGAGGGTGGGACACGTTAACCAACTCAGCCAACACTCAGGCTGACCAGATTACCGCACAAGCCTGACAGACTGAACATATGTTTAAAACCATCAGGTATGTCACGTTACTAAAAAACTAGTTATGTTTGTAAATATCAATGCCTCCTCCTGGTCTCCTCAGGGTGATGACCTGCTTCATTCTCCCCCTCACGGTGATGACCTGCTTCATTCTCCTCCTCACGGTGATGACCTGCTTCATTCTCCCGGTCTCCTCACGGTGATGACCTGCTTCATTCTCCCCCTCACGGTGATGACCTGCTTCATTCTCCCGGTCTCCTCACGGTGCCGTTGACCCGCTTCACACTCCTCCCACAATATAATAAGTGTCATATTGAACTCAGGGGTAACATTGCCTGCCACATTCATCTCTTACTCCAAATCCAGATCTTGTAATAACCATTTTGAAATGTCGGTAATGTTCCTTTGACTGTATTGAAGCACCTCCGATTGCAATGTGATATATGTAGAAAACTTGGATATCATCGCACCCTCTGTGTCGGCCATTTTGAAATGTTTGTAATGTTCTTTCAGATATTTTATGAATAAAGTATATTTTTGCAAACAATAAATAAACGTAGATTTAACATTAACCGAAGGAAGAAAATTATGAAAACTGGAAGATATAAAAATGTTGTAGGTCTAGAAAGTGATCAGTATGAAGATCTGAACCTAGTTGCATGTTTTAAGTAAAATTAAAATCCTGATTATCCATATCGAGAATTATAAAACCACTATTCCACACAATACTAAAATCTATCAGTTTCTCTTTTGTTTATTCATCTAGAGGGTGTGGGCATCATTGGGAAGCCAACATTTATTATCTATGTACAACTGTCCTTGAGAAGTATCCTTAGAATCCCTACAAAGGAGAAGGAGGCCATTCAGCCCATCGAGTCAGCACCAACCCTCTGAGAGAGCACTCTCTGCCCTAGCCCCGTAACCCTACGTATAGATCATGGCCAATCCACCTACCCTGCACATATTTGGACTGCAGGAGGAAACTGGAGCCGACGTGGGGAGAATGTGCAAACTCCACACAGTCACCTAGGACCAGAATTGATCCCTGGTCCCTGGTGCTGTGAGGCAGCAGTGCTAACCACTGTGCCACCTTGCTGCCCAGAGTAGAAAGTGTAATAGATAATTATCACATGCAAGTTAACAAAAGCATTGTTTTTAAAAGATTTGCCTTCCTACGCCTTTTCACATTCAATATCGACAAGTGACATTTCATATTAATAGAGGTTTCACTTACGTGATGCTCTGCCTTTTGAGGAATATAGACTACCACAGGGAATGACATGATAGGTTGCGAGGCATGCTAGAATCAGCGGCTGCAGATTGTTGATGATAGTGTAGATAATTACAATTGCATATTTGGCCATGAGATGATAACCTGCTTCTGCAATTCCAAAGGCAGCCTTCAGAAACAGATTAAACACATATAGGGATGATAGAGCAGATATGTTCAGCATGATCTTGATGTAAAACAAGGGATTGGTTGGATTTACCTGCAACACAGAGTTTCACTGGTCAGTATTGTTAAAAGAAGTTCTAATCTTTGGGTTGCCATGTTGAGGTTTTTCTACAACCATCACAGCACGAACAGTTTCTAAATCTACCAGAGCAGGATGTTACAGAATCACAGATTCGTTACAGCCGAGAAGGAGGTCACTGAAAACCTCAGTAAGCCCTGATTTACCAACTTTTACAGGTGCACCATAGAAAGCATCCTATCTGGCTGCATCACAGCCTAGTATGGCAAATTCTCAATGCAAGACTGTAAGAAATTACATAGAGCCATGAACACAGCCCAGTCCATCACGCGAACCCACCTCCCATCCATTGACTCTGTCTAACCTCTCGCTGCCTTGGGAAAGCGGGCAGCATAATCAAAGACCCCTCCAACCTGGGTTATTCTCTCCTCCAACCTCTTAAATCAGGCAGTACATACAAAAGTCTGAGAACACGCACTAACAGGTTCAAAAACAACTTCATCCACGCTGTTACCAGACTCCTGAATGACCCTCTTATGGACTGAACTGACCTCTTCACACATCTTCTCTATTGAGTAGTACTGCACTCTGTATGCTACACCCAATGCCTGTGCCTCTGCATTCACATTGTGTATTTATGTATGTCCTATATTTTTTCATGTATGGAAAGACCTGTCTGGATTGTACGCAGAACAACACTTTTCACTGTACTTCGGTACACGTGACAATAAATCAAATCAAGTTAAGAAAAGGTAAAAACTTTGCTGTTTACATGGCTGAAGCCCTAAACTGAGGAGAAGAGTAAGATGGTTTATTCAGAAAAAATGCTTTTGCAGTCGTTCAGCATTATGACATAAGATTGTCCCCTTCAGCCTCAACAGTTGTTTATTTTACCCGAGCATTTTAAGAATTTTAGAGATTATAAAATGAATCCAAAATTTACAAAATCCATTTGGGGAAAAAATATTGAAATAAAGAACAAACTCCCAATGCAAATATTATACAAATAGAGATTAATGTTGGTAAAAACCCATGCAAAAAGTAATTTCTTCATGGAAATAGCCTTGAATAAACCCTGAGTAATTTTCCAGATGAAGGATGTGTTTATTTAAGACTGTTTGCTGGATCTGCACATTAGAATCGAAAGAAGCAAATCTCAGTAATTACCTCTCCATTGTCATATTTTCCGTCAGCCGACAAGACGGCAGAAATGAACTGAAGCAAAGGTTGTAGAAACAATGTCTGCAAAATGCCAATTCGAAGGATTCTGTAAGCTTTCCTGTGAAACGAATAGTCCAGCATTTAAAATAATCAGTATTTTAAATATCAAAGTAACAATATCGTTCACTATTCAAAAGTAAGGTAGCTTCCCATCTCACATGGTTCAAAATTATTCACTGTTGTTGATTTTAACTGTTAAAAATTGGATAGAATAGGAAGACTTTGCATTGCACCTTATAGTATTTATACCTGTCACTTTGATTCAGGTGTTATCACTCTCATACCTGTGTCAGAGTAGTTTTGAGTGATTGTTTAATGGTGATCTAGAAGTAATGAGGGAGGTGCTGCTCTTCGTAATGATATTGAACTGGACCCTTATCCGACAGGCTACATAAAAAGTGGAGGAGGACATTCCAGGAGCAGCACCAGGCATCCTTAACAAAGTGGTGTCAACCTGGCGAAACTACAACACAGGGCTATTTATGTGCCAAACACCATAAGCAGCAAGTAATAGACAGCTTAAAAAATATATACTTTTATTAAAGTTTTTACTCTTTATACACAGTACACTCGTTAAACGTAGATTCAATGGTTACAATTTACAAACTGTTATTTTTTTAATGTGTTCCCCTCCCCCCCCAGCCTCCTTGACCCCCACACCGCCTTCCCTTCTTTCACTGTTTCAGGGTCCTTCCCTTGGCCCTTTATTTTACCATGGATAGCTGTCTCGTGTTTATATGTGGGCGGTGCCCTTCCTCTCCCTTTCCCCCCATCTCTGTTGTTTGACTTCCTGTTGTTGGCCAGCCTTTGAGAGTTCTCTTTCATGTGGCCTTGTGTTGGGCCGTCTGGTCTCTGTGTCGGCCGCTTTCTGGCCTCCCTGTTATAGCCTGCCTGCTTATCATTGGCTGGGGACTAATGACAATCCCACAATCCTGTGGGAGTATGAGCTTCCCCAATGAGGGGGGCGGAGAAACCATTAGTAAACTCCAAGTATAAATACAGCTGGCCAGTTTAGGAACCAGCAGGAAGGAGTGTGCAGCAAGGGAAGTTGCTGCTGCTGTTATATATATATATGTTATTGTAAATAAATGTTATTACTTTGTATCCTTAAACTCGTGCTGGATTCTTTGTGGCCCTTACAAAACTGGCGACGAGGGTTAAAGTGAATAGCTGTCTACACTGCTGAAGCCACCTCCCTGGATTTTTGTTGGATACAGGTTGGAAGTTGTTTTCTATTGTACCATGCCTCTGTATGGACGTTTGGATGTTTTTGATGCTGCGCTGGAAAGCTGGAACCAGTACGCACAACGGATGCGTTACTATTTCCGGGCAAACAATATCACCGAAAACGAGCGCCAGGTGGTCATATTGCTCACCGCCTGCGGCCTGCATACATTTGGGGTGATTAGGAGCCGTACGTGCCCAGCTGCGCTGGACACCAAAACGTTTGATGAACTTGTGAATATAGTGGGGCAACATTTTAACCCAACCCCGTACACGATAGTCCAGCGTTACCGGTTTAATACCGCTGAGAGGACCCCTGGAGAATCCCTTGCCGATTTTCTATTCAGGCTACGCAGGATTGCGGAGTACTGTGACTATGGTGAGACCTTGTCAGAAATGTTACGCGACCATTTGGTTTGCGGTATTAACAATGCGGCCACCCAGAGAAAGTTGTTAGTTGAGCCAACATTGACTTTTCAACAGGCAATTCAAATGAAATGAATGAAAATCGCTTATTGTCACAAGTAGGCTTCAAATGAAGTTACTGTGAAAAGCCCCTAGTAGCCACATTCCGGTGCCTGTTCGGGGAGGCTGGTACGGGAAATAGTATTGTCCCGAGAGAGCGCAGAACGAGGAGTGCAGGAGCTACAGGGAATGGAAGTGCATGCCTTGGGGCGCAACCCCTTCTGTCCAAAAACGTCCCCCCACGCTCCTGCGGTACCTTGGGCAAGGCGACGTCCGGACCGACGCCAGTGGCCATCGGACATTCCTCCCCGAAGGGAGCCTTCTCCAGAACCAATGGATGAGGAGCCATGTCCGTGTCAAACTTGTAGGCGCCGACCCCGTCGCGGACGCCGGTCCTGGGGGCGCCGTCATTCCGAAAGAAACTGGGACCAGCCCAGTGGCCGTAACTGGGACCAGCCCAGGGACCGTACCTTCCATGTGGATGAACCTGCGGCGAATACCCCTGAGGACGTGGAGACGGAGGACGACTGCCTGCAGCTGCATTGTGTGGCAGCTCCCCGTGTGGCCCCCATTAAGGTGACAGTACGGGTCAATGGTCACCCGCTTGAGATGGAGTTGGACACTGGCGCAGCGGTCTGTGTGATCGCCCAGAGGACATTCGACCGCATCAAGCAGGGTATACAGACCTTTACATTAACCGACTCACAGGCCAGGTTGGCCACATACACGGGGGAACCACTGGACATTGCAGGAACTACAATGACCCCTGTTGTTTATGGATGCCAGGAGGGGCGTTTCCCACTTATCGTGGTGCGCGGCCATGGGTCCAGCCTGTTGGGTCGGGACTGGTTGCGCCATTTGCAGTTGCAATGGCAGCACATCCTCCAAACAGTTTCTGAAGGGTTGACTGAGGTGCTAGGACGATACCCAGATGTATTCCAGCCTGGTTTGGGGAAAATAAAAGGGGCCGTAGCCCATATCCAAGTCAAACCAGGAGCCACGCCGCGCTATTTCCGGGCGCGCCCGGTGCCTTACACCTTGCTCGAGAAGGTAGAAGGGGAGCTCACTCGTTTGGAGAGTTTGGGTATTATCAGGCCCGTCCGTTTTGCTGACTGGGCAACACCAATTGTACCTGTAATGAAGCCAGATGCCACAGTTCGCTTGTGTGGCGACTATAAACCTACAGTGAATACGGCTTCCCGACTCGACCGATATCCAATGCCTCGCATAGAGGATCTCTACGCGAAGCTTGCAGGTGGACTCTCGTTCACAAAATTAGATATGAGTCACGCCTACCTGCAGTTGGAGCTGGACCCTGCCTCCCGACCATATGTAACGATTAATACACACCGGGGCCTGTATGAATATACACGGTTGCCCTTTGGAGTATCCACTGCCTGTGCTATTTTTGAACGTGTTATGGAGGGCATTTTGAGAGGTTTACCATGTGTTGCTGTCTACTTAGATGACGTTTTGATTACAGGGATGTCGGAGCAGGAACATTTGGAAAATCTGGAGGCTGTCCTTAGACGCTTTTCGGAGGCTGGAGTCCGTTTACGTCGCACAAAGTGCGCATCTCAGGCAAAGGAAGTAGTCTACCTGGGTTATCGGGTGGACCGCAAAGGTTTGCACCCCGTCGCAGAGAAGGTGCGTGCGCTTCAACAGGCCCCCGCCCCGACTGACACTTCGCATCTTCGTTCTTTTCTCGGTCTTGTAAACTATTACGGGAAGTTCCTCCCCAATCTGGCAACTACGCTGGCCCCGTTGCACCTTCTGCTAAAGAAAAATCACACCTGGGTTTGGGGTCAGCCGCAAGAAACCGCTTTCTGGCAGGTAAGGCAACAATTGTCGTCATCTGGGTTACTAACCCACTATGATCCTGGAAAGCCTTTGCTCGTCACATGTGATGCATCCCCGTATGGTATTGGGGCCGTCCTGTCCCACAAGATGGAGAACAGGGCCGAGCGACCAATAGCTTTCGCCTCCCGCACATTGACTGCAGCGGAGAAAAAGTACGCGCAGATCGAGAAGGAGGGCCTGGCAGTGGTTTTTGCGGTGAAACGCTTCCACCAGTACGTATATGGCCGCTATTTCACTATCGTGACTGATCATAAGCCTCTGCTGGGACTTTTCAGAGAGGATAAGCCAATACCGCCCATTGCTTCTGCACGGATCCCGCGCTGGGCTTTGTTGCTTGCTGCATACGAGTATTCTCTGGAGCACAAACCAGGAACGCAGATAGCAAATGCCGACGCACTGAGCCGATTGCCTTTATCGACCGGCCCCATGTTGACCCCCCCGACCGGTGAGGTGGTTGCAACCCTAAATTTTATGGACACCTTGCCTGTCACGGCATCACAGATCCGTGAGTGGCCCCAGACGGAGGCAGTCCTGTCAAAGGTTCGGCACATAGTCCTGTATGGTGGGCAGCATAGACAGCTCTCAGGCGAGTTGCGGGCATTTTCCTCCAAGCTGTCAGAATTCAGCGTGGAAGACGGCACCCTCTTGTGGGGGACGCGTGTGATTGTTCCGGAAAAAGGCCAGGAGCTGATACTAAGAGACTTGCACAATGGGCATCTAGGTGTGACCAAAATGAAAATGTTGGCCCGGAGTTATGTCTGGTGGCCAGGCCTCGACACCGACATTGAGAAGGTGGCCCAAAACTGCTCCATTTGCCAGGAGCATCAGAAGCTTCCGCCGGCCGCGCCCCTACATTACTGGGAATGGCCAGGGCGGCCTTGGGCACGCTTGCATGCAGATTTTGCAGGCCCTTTTCAAGGATCCATGTTCCTTCTATTAATCGACGCCCAGTCTAAATGGCTAGAGGTGCATAAGGTGCCGGGGACAACGTCCTGCGCAACAATTGAATAGATGATTTTGTCCTTTAGCACGCATGGCCTCCCCGAGGTGCTGGTCACGGATAACGACACTCCATTCACGAGTGAGGAGTTTGCGAGGTTCATGAAGATGAACGGCATCCGCCATATCCGCACTGCCCCTTACCACCCGGCTTCAAATGGGTTGGCAGAGCGCGCAGTGCAGACATTCAAAAGAGGACTAAAGAAGCAGTCTTCCGGATCAATGGACACGAGACTGGCTCGCTTTTTGTTTACGTATAGGACCACCCCCCATGCGGTGACTGGGGTAGCTCCCGCAGAACTCCTAATGGGCCGGAGACTTCGCACCCACCTTAGTATGGTTTTCCCGGACATTGGGCAAAAGTATGCCCGACACAAGAACGGCAGGGACAGGGATTTTCTTGGCATCGGCCGATTCGGCAGTTTGCGCCCGGTGACCCAGTGGGTTCCCAATTTTGCTGGTGGTGCCCAGTGTGTTCCTGGCGTAATCTTTCGCCAAACGGGCCCTATATCTTACCAGGTGCAAGCCCAGGGTTGTCTCCAGCGCAAACATGTAGACCACGTTCGGTCCAGAAGACTATCCCGTCAAAAGATTCCCCGCCCCCGGAGCTAATTTCTACAGCCGCAGAGACCAGAGACAAGGGAAGGTAGTCCTCACAATCTTCCACTGGTGCCTCACTCAAAGCATGCGCAGGTCGTTACAGAACCGAATGGAGATAGAGACGCTGACATGACGGAGGCAGCAGACTCTGACTCCGAGATGGAGACACAGGACGCATCAGAGGGGGAATCCTCGGGTCGTGGATGTACAACCGTTACGCCGTTCATCACGGAAGCGCCTGATTCAGCGCTGCGGGCAAATGGTGTCCGGCCTGCGGCAAAACGAGTCTGACGCCCTCCTTCGCCAGGGTCTTCGGTGGATTCCTTGGACTTTGGGGGGGGAGGGATGTTATAACCTGCCTGCTTACCATTGGCTGGGGACTAATGACAATCCCACAATCCTGTGGGAGTATGAGCTTCCCCAATGAGGGGGGCGGAGAAACCATTAGTAAACTCCAAGTATAAATACAGCTGGCCAGTTTAGGAACCAGCAGGAAGGAGTGTGCAGCAAGGGAAGTTGCTGCTGCTGTTATATATATATATATATATATATATATATATATGTTATTGTAAATAAATGTTATTACTTTGTATCCTTAAACACGTGCTGGATTCTTCGTGGTCCTTACAAAACTCCCCTTGCTGTTTCCTCTGGTCTCCTCCCCCCTCCCCCATTTCCCTCCCCCCTCCCATTTCTGTCTTCTCCCCGTGTTCCCGTTGGCTCCCATGTGTGTGTGTGTGTGTGTGTGTGTGTCCCGCCCCCGTTCTATTGGTTGTTGGCTTCGAACAGGTCTTGGAACAAGTTGGTGAATGGCCCTCACGCTTTGTGGAAGCCATCCTCTGACCCTCGGATGGTGAATTTAATCTTTTCCAGGTGGAGAAATTCTGATAAGTCTGCCAGCCAGTCTGCAGCTGCGGATGGTGCTGCTGATCGCCAGCTGAGCAGGATTCTCCAGCCTGCTATTAGGGAAGCAAAGGTAAGGACGTCGGCTCCCTTCCCGATGTGTAGTTCTGGCTGGTCCACTACCCCGAAGACTGCCACTCTCAGGCACGGCTCCACCCTCACCCCGACAACCTTGGACATTGTTTCGAAGAAGGATGTCCAGAACCCATCAAGTTTAGGGCAGGACTAGAACATGCGGACGTGGTTGGCTGGGCCTCCCTGGCGCCGTTCATATTTGTCCTCCACCTCCGGGAAGAACCTGCTTATGTGGGTTCTTGTCAGGTGTGCTCTGCGCACCATTTTAGCTGCATGAGGCTCAGCCTTGGGCAGGAAGAGGTGGAGTTGGCCCCGCTCAGCGCTTCGCTCCAGAGACCCCAACCTATTTCCATCCCTATCTCTTTCTCCCATTTTTTCCTAGTTTTGTCCAATGGGGACACCTTTAAGGTCGCTAGTCAAGGGGCAGCACTGTGGCGCAGTGGTTAGCATGCTGCCTCACGGCGCTGAGGTCCCAGGTTCAATCCTGGCTCTGGGTCACGGTCCGTGTAGAGTTTGCACATTCTCCCCGTGTCTGCGTGGATCTCACCCCCACAACTCAGAGATGTGCAGGGTAGGTGGATTGGCCACGCCAAATTGCCCCTTAATTGGAATAAATGAAATGGATACTCTAAATTTATTTAAATAAAAGGTTGCTAGTCTGTCTCCCGTGTATAAGTCCCTAACCATTAAGTGACCCCTCCCATCCTGACTCCACCTCTTAAAGGCGACGTTGAGTATGGTCAGTGGGAACCTGTGGTTGCCACAGATAGGGGCCATGGTGGATACCTCGGTCAAACCGAAGTTCTGCCTCATCTGGTTCCAGGTTCTCCGAGTTGCTACCACCACTGGGCTTGCTCAGTATTTTGCTGGCGGGGATGGGAGCGTTGCCGTGGTGAGGGCACGGAGGGTCGTTCCTGTATAGGAGGACTCCTCCATCCTCACCCGTTCCGTGTCTGGCTCCGTCACCCATCCCCTCACTCTCTCGGCCGTGGCTGCCCAGTGGTAATATTGCAAGTTCAGGAAGACCAGGCATCCCATGTTTCTTCTCATCTGCAGTACTGCCTGGGGATTCTTTCCCCTACCCCACGCAAACGCCATAATTATTTTGTCTATTGCTTGAAAAAAGGTCTTGGGGATGTAGATCAGTATGGATATGAACAGGAAGAGGAACCTGGGCAGGACGTTCATCTTGATCATCTGAACCCTCCCCGCCTGGGAGAGAGGGAGTGCATCCCATATCTGCAGGTCCTTTTTTACTTGCTCTGCCAGACTGGTCAGGTTTCACTTGCGGATCCGTGTCCAGTCATGTACATCTCCTGGGAAGGGTCGGGATGCTGTCCGGATAGCCGCACCCTCTCTCGGGGGTGCCCGGAGACCTCTCGCCTCGTGGGTCCGCTGATCTGCTTGCTCGTTACTTCTGCCCTTTGCCGCAGTTTCTGGCGTTCCTGGAGCCTCTCGAGCTACTGCTTCCTGGCATTATTTTCCTCTCTGTTGTCTTTCTGGGTGAAGGGATGAATGAGTCTGATTTTCTGGGCTAAATTTGGTCAAAAGTGCCTATTTTGCTGTTTTCTGGAGGAAAACTACCTGACTACTCAGCACATCCCCGTCACCAGAAGTCTGGAATAGACAGAGCTAAGCAATTCCACAACCAATGGATTTGATCTAAACTCTGCAATCCAACCACATACAGCCGTGAATGGTGGTGGCACAGTAACATTGTGGATAGCACAAATGCTTCACAGCTCCAGGATCCCAGGTTCGATTCCGGCTTGGGTCACTGTCTGTGCGGAGTCTGCACATCCTACCCGTGTGTGCGTGGGTTTCCTCCGGGTGCTCTGGTTTCCTCCCACAGTCCAAAGATGTGCAGGTTAGGTGGATTGGCCATGATAAATTGCCCTTAGTGTCCAAAATTACCCTTAGTTTTGGGTGGAGTTACTGGGTTATGGGGATAGGGTGGAGGTGTGGACCTTGGTAGGGTGCTCATTCCAAGAGCCGGTGCAGACTCGATGGGCTGAATGGCCTCCTTCTGCGCTGTAAATTCTAACTGGAGAAGGAGGCTACACAAATATCCTCATTCTCAATATTGGAGGAGCAGATCAGTGCAAAAGACAAGGCATTTGCAACCATCTTCAGTCAGAAATGCTGGGTCGATGATCCATCTTGGTCTCTTTCGGATGTCCCCAGTATCCCAGATATCAGTCTTCAGCCAATTCAATTTCGTCAATGTGCTATCACGAAACAGCTGTCACCCAGCTCCTGATCTCATTACAGGCTTGGTTCAAACATGGATAAAAGCTGAATGCCAGAGGTGAGGTGAGAGTGACTGCCCTTGACACCAAGGCAGCATTTGACAGTGCATGGCATTAAGGAACCCTAACTCCTTGGGGATATTCAATGTTGATTGCACAATGTTTAGCACCATACTGGCTCTGCAGATAATGAAGCAGTCCATGCCCAAATGGAGCAAGACCTGGATAATATCCAAGCTTGGGCTGACAAGTGGCAAATAACATTCATGCCACACAAATGCCAAGCAATGACCATCTCCAACAAGAAAGAATCTAACAATCGCCCCTTGACATTTAAAGGCATAATCGACTCCGGATCCCCCCACTATCAACATCCTGGGGGTTACCATTGACCAGAAACTGAACTGGACTAGCCATATAAATATTGTGGCTACCAGAGTGTGTCAGAGGCTGGAAATTTTGTGGTGAGTAACTGACCACCTGACCCCCCCAAAAGCCTGTCCACCATCTCAAGGCACAAGTCAGGAGTGTGATGGATTATTCTCCACTCTCCGGGATGAGTGCAGCTCCAACAGCACACAAGAAGCTTGATACCACCCAGGACAAAGCAGCCCACTTAATTGGTACCCCTTCCACAAACATTAATTCCCTCCACCATTGACACACAGTAGCAGCTGTGTGTACCATCTACAACATGAACTAGGGGCAGCACAGTAGTTAGCACTGCTGCCTCACGGCGCCAAGGTCCCAAGTTCTATCCCGGCTCTGGGTCACTGTCCGTGTGGAATTTGCACATTCTCCCCGTGTTTGCGTGGGTTTCACCCCCACAACCCAAAGATGTGCAGGCTAGGTGGATTGGCCAAGCTAAATTGCCCCTTAATTGGAAAAAATTAATTGGGTAGTCTAAATTTATTTTTAAAATTCTACAACATTTACTGAAGGAACTCACCAAGGCTTCTTAGGCAGCATCACCCAAACCCACAACCACTACCATCTAGAAGGATAAGACGGTCCAAATCCTGGAACCCCCTCCCTAACAGCACCTTAGGTGTACCTACACCTCTGGGACTGCAGCGGTTCAAGAAGGCAGCTCACCACCACCTTCTCAGGGGCAAGTAGGGATGGGCAATAAATTGTCCGACTAGCCAGCTACGCCCACATTCTGTAAATGATTTTTTTTAAAGCTGAAGTATGCAAAACTCAGATAAGAGCAGTGAGTTCTCCAAGCATATCAATCAACCTCACTGAAAACATATTACCTGATCATCCACTTATGCCCATGCTTGTTGAAATTCAAAAGAATTAATTGACTTTAAAGATAATTGGTGAAATATTATCTGCTAAGGGGGTGTGAGGAGATGGGTTTGTTTTGGGGGGAGGGAGCAGGGGGGTGGTTAAACCCGACATGTTCCTAGACTCTTTACATGTTCAACAGAGTTGCGTTCAGAAACCCCTTTGAAGCAGTCAGGTTAGACAATTAAACATTACAATCCCCATGGAGACTGATAACTTAAAAGAAAAAGATGAATTTCCCATTGACCAACTTAAAGGATCACACATCAAGATTTCATATCTTAAGACTTTTTCTGTAAGAAACACATCAAAACCAACAAAGACTAAGCATTACTTTGTTGGCAACTGATACGTGAAACTACAGGAAAGGACAATCAAAAGCCCTATGCCGTATTTATACGTTATACTGCATTCTCAGCAGAAATGTAGTCATATGGAATCCGTAGAGGAGACAGAGAGCACCGAGTTTTACTCTATGCAGATGACCGGCTCCTCTATGTCTCTAAGCCACAGGAGGGACTGAAGGCAATACTGCAAATCCTGAAAGTGGGGGGGGGGGGGGGGGGGGCAGACACTGCAAAGAAGGAAAATCAAAGGGCCTTACCAAACCTACAATACTACCACTGGCTAGCAACGGCAGAAAGAGTGAGGCAATGGGTACAAGACCCCGACACAGATTGGGTACAAATGGAGGAGGCATCCTGTAAAAGAATGACCCTCCGGGCCCTGGCCACAGCAGCACTCCCATCCTCATCAACAAGATACACACAACAAGCCCAGTGGTTGCGGCCATGCTGAGAACGTGGACCCAGCTGAGACAACACTTCGGGATAACCAAAATGGCCCCCATATGCGGCAATCACCGATTCCCCCCAGCCATGCTGGATACCACCTTGAAAAGTTGGAGGCGGGACAGGGGCACACTGACGGTCAGAAACTTATACGTAGGGCACAGACTGGCGACACTGGACGAACTGACGAGGAAGTGGAAACTAGGAAAAGGACAGGAAATGAGACACCTCTAAATAAAACACTTCCTCCGCAAAGCGACAGTGGGATACCCTGGGGCTCAAGAAAGCACACTACTAGAGGACCTGATAGGCACAAGCAACGAGAAGGGGGGGGCTATGTGGGAAAATAGACGGACAGCTACAGGACAGAGCTCGAACACCACTGGACGAGACCAGACTGAAATGGGAGAACGAATTGGGGACCAAGGTAGGGTGGGGACTCTGGAGCGAAGCTAACTCCACCTCCTCCTGCGCAAGGCTAAGCCTAATGCAGCTCAAAGTGGTGCACAGAGCGCACCTGACCAGAACCCAAATGAGCAGGTTCTTCCCGTGGAGGACAAATGTGAGTGGTGCCAGAGGGGCCTGGCCAACCACACTCACATGTTTTGGGCTTACACCAAGCTTGCTGGGTTCTGGGCAGCCTTCTCCGAGGCAATGTCCAAGGTTGTGGGGGTGAGGGTGAAGCCATGCCCAATAGTGACAATCTTCAGGGTATCGGAGCAGCCAGAACTACACATGGGAAAGGGGGCCAACGCCCTTGCTTTCGCTTCCCTAATCGCACGCCGGGGAATCCTGCTCGGCTGGCGATCGGCAGCACCACCCACAGCTGCAGACTGACTCGCTGACCTTTCGGAATTTCTCCACCTGGAGAAGATTAAGTACGCCCGGAGGAAGGCTTCCTGGACACTTGGGGACAGTTTGTCGGCCTGTTTCAAAGCCTGTTCGAGGCCAGCAATGAGGAGTAAGTGAATAAGAATTATTTAAAAAACACCAAGATAGATGAGGAACAAAATGACTGCGCAACCCGGGGGAGACAAGATGGAAGGAAGGTGGGGAAACCACAAGAGATGGGGGGGGTGGGGGGGGGGGGGGGGCTAGGAAGCCAGGAAGGGGGGGGGGGAAGAAGGGAGGGGGGGGGGGAAGTGGGAGGAACTATAGACCGATTCAGAGGGCAGCAAAATGTACATAGGGTCAGTTAAACGATGGACAAAATAAACCTCTCTGTATAATAAAGGAAATTAGCGCAGGCAAGAAAAAAGTGATGTATATATACAACTGTTTATAAATATGAGAAATGCCAAAAAAATATTTTTTTAAAAAAAGAAATGTAGTCATATGGGGAATTTTGCCAACAGTGTATCATTCCCAATGGTGGAACCGTGTGCTGCACTCTTGCCTTTTCCCATTTCCTACATGATTACAATTAAAATTTCAAGCTCCACAGGTGTGCACAGGAGACATGTATGATCACGCGGTGAGGCAAGCTGACTAGCTACGGATGGGCTACAGGAGAGCCTCCTGGATTAGCAGGGAGATTCTGCATCACGGCCACTTGGATCCCAACCATTTGTAATTAAAACCACTAAGGACTCTTGTTGCCTCTGCCAAGTGGAATTCTAACTCTACTGAGCAAGCTTTCTGCTGGAAACTATTCCCAAGTGTTATATTTATAAGATTTTTATTTCTCGGGAAACGGCAAGTAACTCTGACTTACATACAATGAATGAATCAAATGCTATGATCAGGCACAAGAAACTTCGGGCAGGATTCTCCGTCCCGCTGGCAGTGGGATCCTTCGTCCCGGCAACCAGCCAATGGGGTTTCCCACTGTGGGCACCCCATGCCGTCGGGAAATCTGTGGATGTGAGTGCACTGCTGGCGAAAAGGAGGATCACGCCGAGGGAGAATCCAGCCCCTCATTTAATATCTCAGTGAAGGAACCTCCCAACAATGGCGTACTACACTGGAGTTAAATTATGAACAGATTACTCCTGTTAATGCAATGGTATTTTTTGCAGCAAATAACTTGAACTACTCAACAATTATGAAATAACATAAATAAAGTCTCATGGGTTAAGTTCGAGTTCAGAGACTTGAGCACATAATGTTAGCAGCCATTTATTGCAGCACTGAGGATTTACAACACTACTGGAGGTGTGCGGTTGGAGTTTCCTCCAGGTTTTGGAGTTTCCTCCAGGTTCTGGGATGTAAGAAATCGTTGCATAATAATCTTAGATAATCTTAGAAAATCTTAAGAAATATTATAGAAATCCTATGATGTAAGCTTCCAGAACAACTCGCAGGCTGGAAAACGAAGGACAGACCAATTATTCCCGTAACAGCCTCCCCGAACAGGCGCCAGAATGTGGCGACTAGGGGCTTTTCACAGTAACTTCATTTGAAGCCTACTTGTGACAATAAGCGATTTTCATTTCATTTTCATTTCACTGTCAGGGACATGTGTCCAGTACAGACATTCCTGATTAGGTCAGATCCCATGAACCAACCAACTGAGAAAAGGTTAAAAACAGGCTCTCGAGTGGGAATAGATCACGTGTGTTATGTTCTGGTGCTTGGCCGGATGGAATTAGTGCACTAGAGAATGTCTAGTTCGTGACTCGTTGAATGTTTATTGTTAAACAATAGCATGGGTCAGATAACAATAAGAAAACTATCAAAATATACTACTATATTACTATTAAATTATCTAAGAGCTACTACAAATGCAACTATCCCCTACGACAACTATCTCCAGACCACCAGAGGTAACAGTGTCATGTGGTTGTTCTTTTCTGCCACCTGCTGGTTAGAGGTCATATCTATTAATATTTACATGATTGCTTATGTATACCATCACATCCCCATTCCTTTGGAAATGAACAATATTTACAGACATTATTTAAATTTACTGCGCAATACATACGTTATGCATAATGCTTCAAGTGTTGACATGTTTAAAGTCCATCACAAATTCAATCTGTCTGATTTTTTGCTGTATCTTGTTGATCTTCTAAGCACTGGTTAAACTTGTGAGTTTAACTGGTTCTCAGCTGTTGTTGAAGATTGTTCCTGCTGTGTTTTTGTGTTTTGTACATTTTCAGCTTGTTCTGTTTCTGTATGCTGAGGTAGTGTTTATTCAGTTGTCCTGAGATTGCTTTATACATCATCCAGTGGTTCTTAATCAAGGGGTTGCTCAACCTTCAGCAAGGCTCTCCTGTTTTTTCTTAGAGCTTGCCCTTCATCCATGACGATGATGTATGACAGCGGACCTGATGGTTGTATTACCTTTGCACACTTCAACCATCCACCTCCATCAGGATCTTTTACCCCGACTGTGTCATTTGTTGCTAACGGTTGCAGACATCTTGTTGATCTATCATAATCAAGATCCTTTTTTGAAATGTTGCAGTCATCCTGTTGATCTATCATAATCTTGTTTTGAAATGTGAGCTTCTTCACAGGATTTGATTAGTTGGTTTCTGTGAAATATATGGTAAGGTAGTTCTGAGTTGTCGATTCATTAACAATTGTGAAGGTGATAACCCATTAATCAGTGGTGCCTCTCTATAGCCAAGTAACGCGCGATATGGATGTTCCTGACTGTCCATAGCTTTTTTGAGTAGCTACTTCACAATGTGAACACCCTTTTCAGCCTTCCCATTGGATTGGGGATAAAGAGGACTAGAAGTAATATGTCAAAAATCATAGCTCTGTGCAAATTCTGTCCTTTCATGACTGCTAAAAAATGGGCCATTGTTGCTCATGACAATTTGAGGTATTCCATGACGAGAAAAAATGTCTTTGGTATGTTTGATGACACATCTGGCTGATGAGTTGGCTAGTTGTACCACTTCTGGAAAGTTAGAGAAATAGTCGATCACTAACAGATATTCTTTTCCTGCCAGATAGAATAGATTCAGTCCCACTTTCTGCCATGGAATCGTTATTATTTTGCCCATTTGCATTGGTTTTTTTGTTGTTTGTCCTGAAATTTCTGACAAGGTTGCACAGTTTTCTTTCACAACCTAATGTCTTGATTGATGCCTGGTCAATATACCGTTTCTCTAGCTCTTCGTTTGCAATTTTCTATGCCTAAATGTTCCTCATGAATCTTCTGTAGAATCATGGATCTTAGATATTGTGGTATGACAATCTTGTTTTGCCTTAGCAAAAAACAATTGGCTGCACTTAGCTCTGCTGGAATGTTATAATATTTGGAACAGGATCCTTTTGGCCATCCCTCACTGAGATATTTTATGATCCTCTGTAACATTTCATCTTTGTTGGTTTCTTTGGTCAATTTTGATTTCGCATCAGACACTGGAAGAGTTTCTGTCACAAGATTCACGTGTACTTGCGCATCCTCATCCATGCATTGCTCTTCCATCATATCCATAGTACTGACCAAATTCCTTGGTGCATTGCTACTGATTTCCTTCGTAATGTACTTCTCATAGATCCCAGATCCCTTATTTCAACCAAACCACCTTTTAGTGTCGGCACCAACACTACTATTAATTTTACAGGCTGCAAATGGTGTAACACAATGATTACAGTGGTCAGTGGGTAATTTTGTGGATCTGACATCTGATTTACTGCAGGATTCATGGAATTGATCACATTCGGCTATATTATTGCTAGTACAGGTTTCTTCTATCATAATATTTGCTTGGCTGTGGTGTTCGTCCTGTTGTTGTAAACTAGATTTCTGCTCGTTTTTCTTTTCCTATGTTACAGGTTGCACCTTATCCTTCAGTTGCACCCTATTAGTAAGTGGCAAAACTCCAAATCCTTGAAATATTTCTGGAACGCTTTAAGGATTGAATCCATTGATGTACTTTGCGTGGTTACAGCACAATCAGCACTGTATACTCTTTTTACCAATTTGAGTGCTTCACCGGCTTCCAGCAATGATTCACGATCAGCCTCTATAATGGAAAACTTCACTTTATGCATTTTATTCTTTACACTGACCTCTAGTTCGCAAACTCCTAGAGTGTGAAATATTTTGCCGGTATAATCCTTCAAAAGTACCGTTTTATTCAAAACGTGCGGTTTAATTTTAATTTTTTTGCCTATCCGATAAACTTATAAGATTGGCCCTCACTCCCATGTCAAGTTTAACATTGACTAATGTTTTATTAATCATCAGAGGAACTGTCCAGTTATCTCTTTGAACAATTGTATTTGCATTGCTATACTGCAAATTTGCTTCAAAGACTTTTTAGCTTGCATCCCGTTATAATGCTTAAGATTCACTAGATATCACATCAATAAAAACTGTCTTCCAGATTGATGTCTTCAATCACGTTGATTGATTTTTGCAATTCCAATTTGTTTTGCAAAGTGATTTTTGCCTTTGCATTTAGAACACACTTTTCTGAATTCTGGACATTACCTTTGTAAATGCTTTTTGCTCAATGCTTGCACAAAATGGTGGTATTGGTTACTCGTTTAAAATGGCTGTCGCTGCTTGGACCACATTTTGCCTTAAAGTGTGTCAGAACACTAATGACATCGGCTGCATCTCCGATCTTCGCGCAAAAATTCTTTAAGTTTAGAGTGCTAATCTGCTCGAAGTGAACTCGCTGGCATGGCAAATGTTGATGACATCGTTGAGCTGGAATTTATTCTCCCTCAACTTTCTTTCACGAACTTTGTCATTACTAATCCCGAACACAACTTGATCGTGGATCATGGACACTTGCAAATTTGCAACGTTACATGTCTAAGCCTTTAACCTCAAATCTGTTAAGACGCTGTCAAACAATTCACCTGCCTGTTGAGTACGTGTGCAAAAACATACCGGTCAAACGTTTTTCTTTCGGTGTGGAGTGTCGATTGAATTTTTTCATAACCTCATTATTTCTATCAGCTTCTTTATCGAATGTGAAGTTATTAAAGATTTCTATCGCCTGTGAACCTGTGAGCAGCAACGCTATTCTCCATTCATCAGGCTGTGCCTGAAGACCTAGAGCTGCTACGTAAAGGGTGAATTGTTTCTAAAAGCGTGCCAATTCGCATCTACATTACCAGTGACTCGAAGCTGGTGTGGTGTCTTCAGACCTTCCATCGTTGACTTCGATAACTAGCTGTGCATGGAGATATATTGGGGCAGCACAGTAGCACAGTGGTTGGCACTGTGATTACACAGTGCCAGGGTTCCAGGTTCAATTCCCGGCTTGGGTCACTGTCTGCGCAGAGTCTGCACGTTCTCCCTTTGTCTACGTGGGTTTCCTCCGGATGCTCCGGTTTCCTCCCACAAGTCCCGAAAGACGTGCTGTTAGGTAATTTGGAAATTCTGAATTCTCCCTCTGTGTACCCGAACAGGTGCTGGAATGTGGCGACTAGGGCCTTTTCACAGTAACTTCATTGCAGTGTTAATTAAGCCTAGTTGTGACAATAAAGATTATTATTATTATATTCTCTCAGTGCTCTACGTGGTGAGTAATTTTTTTTTCTTTCTTCTTTGTTATCTTGGTCTCTGTTCTTTCTAGATCTTCAGAACCAGTCCTGGTACCATGTTAAATTCTGGTGCTTGGCAGGACTGAATTAGTGCACTAGAGAACGTCTAGTTCGTGACTAGTTGAATGTTTATTGTTAAACAATAACATGGATCAGATAACAATAAGAAAACTATCAAAATCTACTAACTACTTTATTACTATTATTGAATTATCTAAGAGCTACTACAAATGTGACTATCCACTACGACGATTATCTCCAGACTCCCCGAGGTAACAGTGTCACGTGATTGTTTTTTACTGCCACCTGCTGGTTGGAGGTCATATCTATTAATATTTACATGATTGCATATGCATATCGTCACAACGTGGGACAGGAAAGAGTTTTTCAAAGAGGTCCATGTCATCTTCAGATGGAGGAAAACTGGGTGAGGGACCTTCCTGGCTCCTCGGTTAGTTTAAGAAGAAAGAGAACAAAGGCGAAGACTGCAAACAGAGCAGTCAAGAGAATGCTGTCCCCAGCTTCATCTGTCTAACTGCCTTCTAGTATCAGTAAACCATCTCTGTCTATCATGCGTCATACATTTTCCGAGACTATTTAGTTTTTCCAGTGAACGTACCTTATACATCCAATTAAGGATGACAGGTGCCCCCTCAGGCTGGAGAACTATTACGAAGCCTTTCAGCAATGACACATTGGGCAACCTCACAGTCCGAGGTTAGAGCTGACAAGGCAGGGAGTGTGAAGGGATATAGAGAGAGAGACGGATACCTCCATATTGAGACACCTGAACACTTTTTAAGAATATTAAAATAGATAGAGGCCACAGCTGCGAGGTGGTTGGCTGCAGGGAGGGTTTAAAAAGGCCCTCTGGAGTGCTTGCCCTAGGTCTGCCACCAGGTGGCATCGTCCTCACATAGGCCCTGTTGCAGATAATGCACAGGGCCTGGCTGCTGAATGGAAAATTCCAGTTGGTTTGAGGGTGTGGCCTTAATGACCTTTATTGGTTGTCGGCTGCTTATGGGCAGGTAGCTGTTGCGTCCCGGCCAACATTTTCAAAACTGTCTCAGAGGCACAATAAACCTGCAGACTGACATACAGAGGGAGATTTTGAGCCTGCCCCCAATGGGCTTTCAAATCTAGCCTGTGGTCTTCCAGATTAAACAGAGCACTCTTAGGCTGATGTAAATGTTCGCATGACATTACTTCAAAAAGGAGCGCAGCTTTTCCAGTATCTTATGTACCCCTCAATCCACGGTGTAGAGCAGATACATCTGGTCACCATCTCATTGCTGTTTAGCGAGTTTGCTGCCATTTTTCTACACTGTAACAGTAATCCCTCTGTGCGCTATTTTAAAGAAGGCGCTCACTTTTTTAAAAATGTAAATAAATAATGCACAAAGCAACATAATGCATGTTATGATTAATATCACAAAACATAATTTCAACCCAAAGGAGGTTGCCCCACTGAGCCATGTGCCCATTTTCTTCCAAGAGTTTTAATGGTATGAAAACTTGAAGAAAACTGAGAAAAGTGAATAAAAATGCTTGCATTTGGATTATTTACCTGCAATAGAAAAAATTCAGACAGTTTATGACTGAACCTTATGATACAATCAATATCTTGAAATCACTTTGATAACCCATTCTTCTTCACAATAATTGTGTCACAGAATGAAGAGGAAGGTGTTATTATGTTTCTACCCCCATTTTATTTGTTGGGGACTGGTGTCACTGTGAGCATCAATAAACTGCTCAATACAGCTGATGAAATGGTAGATTTCATGGAGTTGTACTCCCAGTGTGGAAATTTATTACCAGCGGTTCAGCCAAATTGCTAGTAAATACTGCTAATGGAAAATTCCAGGAGTGAAAATTTGTAAAATCTACCCTCTGGAGTGCATATGTAATCCTTATTAGAGAATATTGAAGGCATTTATCAGATGAAAAATAAAACAATCGTAAAGAAGCTTGTTTACCTGTTTATCCTGACCTTTGGAAGACACGTGCAGCAACAGCAACAAGGTCCCACATTTAGTGCAGCATCCACATACTGCAGTTTATCAATGGCTTCAGTTACGCCGCCAAGGTAACTTATAGTAAGGTGGAAGAAACCAAACAAAGCTATACATGCATAGCTATAAAACGGAAAAGAAAAGTCAGATTAGGCACCAAAACTGCGTCCACCACTCATTCACCAAAGTACTTTTCCAATTATACTTACACAGCTGCCACAAAATCCACCAAAGTTCCAGCTCGTGGAACAAACATCCCCACTTGGTAGACAATGGTAGTTACCTAAGTAAAAGAGAACATGAGCTTTTGCTGAAGGTTGGTCATTTACAGTTCCAAAACATGTGAACCACACTTAAATTGCACCTTGCTGTAATGAAAATATCAATCCAAACGCAATACCGTTTTCCATGATATGAGTGACTTTTACACTGAGAGATCTTCAAAGGATAAGAATGTACAAGTGCTTTAAATATTAAAAATAGATATCAACAGGGATGGAGTTTTTAAAATGTATTTGATCCCAATTTAGTTAGTTAATCTCAGCCAGGGAGACAATTGGCCTTCAATGCTCATGGTCTCCAAGCACTCCTTATAATTATCCAGT
This sequence comes from Scyliorhinus torazame, assembly GCF_047496885.1. Taxonomy (NCBI): domain Eukaryota; kingdom Metazoa; phylum Chordata; class Chondrichthyes; order Carcharhiniformes; family Scyliorhinidae; genus Scyliorhinus; species Scyliorhinus torazame. The sequence continues at coordinate 321,580,951 of NC_092708.1, read as the reverse complement.
GAACCCTGTTGGAAAGTGTATTTGTGTGAATTTTAATTGACTGAATACTGGATCGAAACCTGCTGGAATAATAACGGCACATGTTAAGGCGCACACCATTATTAATGAACAAATTGACCAGCATGTTCAGGGGATTGAGACATAGGTCCTGAGCTGTGAGTCAACGAATTTGCCAGTTGCATTCTGCCACTCCATCCTTTATGTTGCATTAATAGCATTTTGACTACATTTTTATAAGAACTTGCTGGATTTGCATATTTGTTCATTAAACTCACCCGAGAAAATTAGAACTGGAAATAAGCAGCGTACATTCTGTAACGATATGTATATTGACTGGGATGTAAAGAGATAACAAGTTAATGATAATGCTTATTACCACGAGAGGAAACCACAGAACAGTCATATATATCATGTGACTTCTGGGATTCTGGGAGTCACGAGTTAGGAGAGAGCTGGATAAGATAGTGAGGCATGAGAGACAGAGAGAGCGGTTGTACTTGTGAAAGTCTGCTAGTTAGAGATAGCATAGTTTAATAGAGAACCTTTCTACTTTAGGAATGTGATCGAATCTTAGTAGTGCAATAAATTTATAGTTTTGTTTGTTAACAAAGCATTGTGTTCCTTATTCAACACTACGCATCCGAGCCATCCAGGTAAAGCAGAATAGAGAAGACAACACATACCTTTTTAACGATGTGAGAATGACAATTAACCTCTCTGGCTTAGTAAGGGAACAATTTAAATTATTCACGCAATCCTACATATGATTAATTGGGTTTTTCAGGCAGTGGGCTTTGATGCCCCGATCTGCACCATGTATCCACCCCAAAAGGAGCAGTAATCCACAGGAACATTCGACTCTCACTGGTTAGGCTCACATGTACAGCGCAGTCACTTGGGCAAGGTGTTAACACCATTGGAACTGTACCCAACCAAAGAATCAATTTTAACCCATGGGTTTGAGGTGGGAAGGGGGCTGAGCAAATCTGAATGCACGTGCCCTAAGTCTCAGGACCATCGGACCCAGGCTCCAAATGGCCAATTTCTTTCCTAAACAGGAGAGAAGAGGGCACAGCGAGACTACCAGCAGACAAGGATCGAGTAGTTATTTTCTTTCACTTTCACGGAGTACCTCTTCGTCCTTCCCACCGATCTGCCGAACTGCTACTGCTGAGCAGGAAAGCCACAGCAGCTCCCAACCCAGGCTGCAGTTAAAATGTTATCAGGGTCCCATTGACTGCAAAGGACCAAATTAACACTCATCAATGTGCCCTGTCTGCCAGGCAACCCATCTGCCACATAAACAAATGGGGTTAAAACCAGCTGCCAGGGGACGGTGTTGGGGAAGCGCATGTGGTATTTCTCCCAACAATCCTTTATACCATTTTTTTCTTAATGTGCCAGTATATTGTTATTTGCCTTCAATAAAATTAATTTAAACACTCAAGGAACAGTTTTTTAAAAAAATGCCCAAGAATTTAAAGCCAGAAGATATTAAATGCTAAACTCACCCCTGCCAAGATGGCTACAGCTAAGATGGCTGCCGGCTCCCCCACGCTTCTAACAACCAAAACTCTGTGCAAAATTCTGGTCACTGAGCTCAACATATCCCGATTAAATTTAGCTCTGGAGCTGAAAAACCCATTGGAAGAATTGTTGGGTCCTATTCGGTCCTCCCTTTATTTGTTTAGCTGTTGACTCTCACACCGGCATCCTTACCAACTTCAAGACGACCCTTTCAGACCATAGCAACAGGATCAGTATACTGGAGCCCAGGCTGACAGCAGGTCTGACATCCTCCGTGGAGAGAGAGGGGAGCTAACGTTTCGAGCCTGGGTGACTCTTTATCAAAGCTGACAAGAGGGTGGGATTCTCCGGTCTCCGACGGCAAAATCGTGTTCGGCGATTGGCCGGAAAATCCCCATTGGCCCCAAAATCGGGGGTGGCACCGCTTTTGTGATGCTCCGCACCCTCCAAAACGGCATATCCTATGGATGGCCTCGATGTCACTTGAGGCCGTTCCCCGATGCTCCACCTCCCGATGGGCCGAGTTCCCGACGGTGTGGGTCACTCATGCTATTTTTTTTCGGGAACCTGACGTGGTGGCTGCGGAGTGAGTCCAGCGCTGCCACAGTCTGGGGGGAGCCGATTAGCAAGCAGGGGGGGCTTTAGCGGAGGCGGGGGGCATTGGTGGGGGGTGGTCCGGGGGTGGCGAGCCTGGCCAGAATTGGGCACTATTTGGCAGGCCAGGTCCGCAGGCGGTCAGCGCCATGTTGCACGTCACAGCCGCTGCAGGCCGCCGCCGGGCGCATGCGTGGCCGTATCCGCAGCTATAGCCGGGGGCTGTACACTGCGTGCCTGCATCCCCCCCACCAAACGAAGGATCGGTGGAGGTTTTGCGCCGTTTTTTCTGGCGTAAAATGGTACTGTTCCCACGCCGGCATCAGCACATAGTCTCATAATTGAAGAATCCAGCCCAGAGTCTTTGACAAAACTTTGACAAAGAGTCATCCAGACTCAAAACATTAGCTCCCTTCTCTCTACAGATGCTGTCAGACCTGCAGAGATAGTCCAGTATTCTCTGTTTTTGTTTCAGAGTCCAGCACGCGCAGTAATTTGCTTTTATTAACTAAGTTTGTGTTTTTGTTTTGGGTATCATGTGTTTGAATATCTGTACAGGCCTTTTAATATGCTCAAAATTAGGGACATGTTCGAGTGCTCGTTTACACTAGAGCTCTTACTACGCAGTTAGAACAAGCAACTTTCCAATGGCATATTATATAACAGAGATTATATGTCAGGGGTATGTCCCATTAACAAAGTTAGTTAGTCAACGGATGTCATAAAAGACGGGATACCTGCTGTTCGTCCTGTTTATAATGGTGAGCTTAGGATTTGATTCATGGTTTTATTAGTTAAAGGTTATTATCACACTGTTTGTTTTTTGTTCTAGAGGTTTGGGAGTGTGATTATTGTTCTGGGGATGGAGTGGGGTGGGAGGGATTTTCTGCATTGACAGTAATCAAAGATCTTTTTGCATTTGGCCATTTTAATTTTGTAATGGATCCTCTTGGTTTTGCTTTCTTTTCCATTCAATATACTGACCCTTTAAATAAAGTCTTCCAAGACATGTAACTAGGTCAGGTGGTCAGGGTTGTACAGGTCTCTCAATAAGATTAGTCACATGGAATGTTAGGGGGTTAGATGACTGTGGTGAACCACCGTATTAGGTGATGTAAGGTAGGACCTGCACTACAGGTTCGCCGGTAGCTCCTGCCGGCTGGCTCCGCCTACGGAGAACTGTATAAATATGCATGACCTCCAGTGCCCTGCCATTTCGCCAGCTGCAGCAGGAGGCCACGCATCTGACTGTAATAAAGCCACAGTTGTACCCAACTTTAGTCTTTGTGCAATTGATTGCGCATCAAGTTATTACAGTCAGATTTTCCACAGAATGGAGATCAGAATTAAGCCCGATCGCCTGCAGCTGGATCCGCATTCACCCAACGCCAAAAAAGAGTTTACTCACTGGCTAGCATGTTTTGAGGCCTACATCAACGCTGCGAACCCCGCGCCAACGGAGGCTCAGAAGATAAACGTCCTGTACTCCAGACTGAGCTCCAGCGTGTTCCCGTTGATCCAAGACGCCACGAATTACACAAAAGCAATGGAACTCCTTAAGGAACACTACGCACAGAAGGCGAACGCGCTCTTCGCCTGGCATGCACTCGCCACCCGCTCGCAACTACCTGGTGAGTCCATCGAAGACTTCTGGCGGGCCCTAATTCCACTCGTCCAGGACTGTGACTGTCCGGCCGTTACGGCCGCCGAACACGCAAATCTCCTCATGCGCGATGCCTTCGTGACGGGGATTGCGTCGGACCGCATCCCACTCTTCTACTCCTTCCTACCCCTCCTGGACCCCGCCGACGACCTCCTCAGCTGGGGCCCTGCCTTCCCAATACGTCTGCTCTGCACGCCGATCCACGTACCCTGGGGGTACCCGCTGCTACTTCTGCGGTCAGCAGAAGCACCCCCGCCAACACTGCCCGGCCCGCACTGCAGTTTGTAAAGCCTGCAGTAAAAAGGGCCACTCGCGGCGGTGTGCCAGGCCCGCGCAGTCGCTGCGATCACACACACTATCGCCCCCTCCCCCACGCCAGACGCACAATGGGAGCTGCCATCTTCTCCTCCCGGGTTCATGTGCGACCAATGGCGCCGCCATCTTGTCCCCCTTTGGCCACGTGCGCCCCATGGGTGCCGCCATCTTGTCCCGACCCCGCATGTGCGCACCATGGGCGCCGCCATCTTGTCCCCCACAGGGTCTCCGGACATCCCGACATCGGAACCGCACACGCTCCGCACCCAAAGCAGCCGACGGCTACCCGCAGCATGCTTCGATGATGCTGGACCAATCTCGCCCGCACAACCTGGCCACCGCATTGACGACGGTGAAAATCAACGGCCAGGCGACCTCGTGCCTGCTGGACTCCGGGAGCACCGAAAGCTTTTTGTTCACCCAGATCCGGTAAGGCGCTGTTCCCTCGCGGTCCACCCTGCCAATCAAAGGATCTCCCTAGCCTCTGCATCCGATTCCGTCCTTATCCGAGGCTTTTGTACAGTCACCTTCACGGTCCAGAGCGTAGAATTTAGTAATTTCCGCCTCTATGTCCTTCCTAATCTTTGCGCTGCACTCCTGTTGGGCCTGGACTTCCAGTGCAACCTCCAGAGCCTCACCCTCAAATTTGGCGGGACCTTGCCCCCACTTACCGTTTGCGGCCTCACGACCCTCAAGGTCGATCCTCCCTCCCTATTTGCCAAGCTAACTGCGGATTGCAAGCCCGTTGCCACTAGGAGCAGACGGTACAGCACCCAGGACAAGACCTTCATCAGGTCCGAAGTCCAGCGGCTGCTTAAGGAGGGTATTATCGAGGCCAGCAACAGCCCCTGGAGAGCCCAAGTAGTAGTGGTTAAAACTGGGGAGAAACACAGGATGGCCGTGGACTACAGCCAGACCATCAATCGGTACACCCAGCTCGACGCATACCCCCTCCCACGCATATCTGATATGGTCAATCAGATTGCGCAGTACCGGGTCTTCTCAACAATTGACCTGAAATCCGCCTACCACCAGCTCCCCATCCGGAAGTCGGACCGGCCATACACCGCCTTCGAGATGGACGGTCGCCTCTACAACTTCCTTAGGGTCCCTTTCGGCATCACAAATGGGGTCTCGGTCTTCCAAAGAGAGATGGACCGAATGGTCGACCAGTACGGTTTGCGGGCCACCTTTCCGTACTTAGATAATCACCATCTGCGGCCATGACCAGCAGGACCACGATGCCAACCTCGATAAATTCCTCCGCACTGCCACTCTTCTCAACCTGACCTATAACAAAGAGAAGTGTGTGTTCAGCACAACCCGGTTAGCCATTCTCGGCTATATAGTCTTCTTGGGCCCGACCCCGACTGCATGCGCCTCCTCATGGAACTTCCCCTCCCCCACTGCCCCAAGGCCCTCAAACGCGGCCTGGGGTTCTTTTCCTACTACGCTCAGTGGGTCCCAAACTATGCGGACAAGGCCCGCCCACTCATTCAGTCCACCCAATTCCCCCTCGCAGCCGAGGAACAACACGCTTTCGCCCGCATCAGAGCAGACATCGCCAAGGCCGGGATGTGCGCAGTGGACGAGTCACTGCCTTTCCAAGTAGAAAGCGACGCTTCAGACGTCGCCCTTGCCGCCACTCTAAACCAGGCAGGTAGACCCGTGGCATTCTTTTCCCGCACCCTTCATGCCTCTGAAATTCGACACTCATCCGTTGAAAAGGAGGCCCAAGCTATCGTTGAAGCTGTGCGGCACTGGACGCATTACCTGGCCGGTAAGAGATTCACTCTCCTCACTGACCAATGGTCGGTTGCCTTCATGTTCAATAACACACAGCGGGGCAAGATCAAAAAATGATAAAATCTTGCGGTGGAGAATCGAGCTCTCCACCTATAATTACGAGATCTTGTATCGCCCCGGTAAACTCAACGAGCCACCAGACGCCCTCTCCTGTGGTACATGTGCCAGCGCACAAGTGGACCAACTCCGGGAGGCCCTACACGACAGCCTTTGTCACTGGGGGTCACTCGATTGTACCATCTGGTCAAAGCTCGCAATCTGCCCTACTCCGTCGAGGAAGTAAGGACAGTCACCAGGGACTGACAGGTCTGTGCGGAGTGCAAGCCGCACTTCTACCGGCCAGACCGTGCGCGCCTGGTGAAGGCTTCCCGCCCCTTTGAACGCCTCAGCGTGGATTTCAAAGGGCCCCTCCCCTCCACCGACCATAACACCTACATTCTCAGTGTGGTCGACGAGTACTCCAGATTCCCCTTCGCCATCCCATGCCCCGATATGACGTCTGCCACCATCATCAAGGCCCTCAGCACCATCTTCGCTCTGTTCGGTTTCCCCACCTACATCCACCGTGACAGGGGATCCTCATTCATGAGCGATGAGCTGCATCAGTTCCTGCTCAGCAGGGGTATAGCCTCCAGCAGGACGACCAGCTACAACCCCCGGGGAAACGGGCAAATAGAACGGGAGAATGGGACGTTTTGGAGGGCCGTCCAGCTGGCCCTATGGTCCAGGAACCTCCCAGCCTCTCGCTGGCAAGAGGTCCTCCTTGACGCTCTACACTCCATCCGGTCACTATTGTGCACCGCCACTAATAACACACCCCATGAACGGATTTTTACCTACCCCAGGAAGTCCACATCTGGGGTGTCACTCCCGACTTGGCTCGCAGCTCCAGGACCGGTCCTTCTCCGTAGGCACGTCCGACTCCACAAGGCGGATCCCTTGGTGGACAGGGTTCATCTGCTTAGCGCCAACCCTCAATATGCCTACGTTGAGTTCCCCGACGGCCGCCAAGATAGTGTCTCACTCAGGGACCTGGCACCGTCAGGTTCCACCCCAACACACACCCCCACCCATGCGCCCCCCCTCCTACCGCGCCGCCAATATTGACCCCAACAGACCACACCACGCCCCTCCCCTTTTCCTCACAAGAGGACGAAGAGGACATTAGCACGCTCCCAGAGTTCCCCGATGACTGGCCAACATCAGCACCGCCACCACCGCCATCGGTGCCACCTCCACCACCGACTTCGCCGCCACCGTTACGCCGCTCCCAACGAAACACCAAAGCACCGGATCGGCTGAACCATTGACGGACTCCGGACCGTCAACATGGACTTTTCTTTTTCCTACCACTGTAGATAATTGCACTAATTGTATATAGTTTATCGTCAGCCCCGCCGGACTCATTTTTAACAGGGGGTGAATGTGGTGAACAACTGTAATAGGAGATGTAAGGTAGGACCTGCACTACAGGTTCGCCGGTAGCTCCTGCCGGCTGGCTCCGCCCACGGAGAACTGTATAAATATGCCTGACCTCCAGTGCCCTTCCATTTCGCCAGCTGCAGCAGGAGGCCACGAATCTGACTGTAATAAAGCCACAGTTGTATCCAACTTTAGTCTTTGTGCAATTGATCATGCATCTGTGACTCAGTAAAATGTTCCAAAGTCTTTTTGCATCTCAAGGGCATTAATACTGTGTGGTAAACCACTGTGTTCTGATATTAGAGGTTGTACGATAGAACCTGCACTACAGGTTCACCTGTGGCCCCTGCATGCTAGCTCCGCCCAGGAGGCGGGTTATAAATATGCGTGGTCTCCAGCTCGCAGCCATTGCGCCAGCTGCTGTGGGAGGCCACACATCTGATACTAATAAAGCCTCAGTTTTGATTCAACTTCGTCTCCAGTCAAATTGATCGTGCCTCAATATAGCAGTATCATATTCAGAAGATGGACCTCCGGGTTAATCCAGATCGCCTGCAGCTGGATCCACTCTCAAGCGACTCCAGAAAGGGCTTCCAGCACTGGCTAGCTTGTTTTGAAGCGTATATCAACGCAGCGCCGACCCCTGTTCCAGAGGCTCAGAAGATCCAAATATTGTACTCCAGACTTAGCTCCAAAGTCTTCCCGCTGATCCAGGATGCGCACAATTACGCTGATGCCATGACTCGACTCAAAGAAAATTCTGAACAGAAGACAAACACGCTCTTCGCCAGACACACGCTCGCAACGCGTACAAAACTACCTGGTGAGGCAATCGAGGACTTCTGGAGGGCCCTGATCCCACTAGTGCGGGACTGTGACTGTCAGGACATTACAGCTAAGGAGCACTCAGATCTCCTTATGCGGGGGACGTTTTTGTGACTGGGATTGGGTCTGATGTTATCAGGCAGCAGCTCCTAGAAGGGGCCACGCGCGACGTCGCAGAGACTAAAACACTAGCGCTCTCCATGACGGTCGCCCTGCGCAATGTCCAGTCCTATGCCCCCAACCGCATGCCCCACTCCTCCTATGCTTAATGGGCCCCACATGCAGCTGCCCCAGCGGTGGCGCTATCCACCCAATACGCCTGTGCTACGCGCCGGCCAGTGATCTCCGGGGGGCCCCGATGCTATTTTTGCGGCCAGCAAAAACACCCCCGCCAACGCTGCCTGGCTCGCGCTGCCCTTTGTAAGGCCTGCGGGAAGAAGGGCCACTACGCAGCAGTGTGGCATGCCCGCTCAGCGGCCGCGGTCACCCCCCCCCCCCCCCCCGGTCACGGACAATGGCCGCCACCATCCTCCTTTCCTCCCCAGGCCATGTGTGACCAATGGGCGCCGCCATCTTCTCCCCTGCACAACATGTGCGTTCCATGGGCGCCGCCATTTTGTAATCCCCAGGATCTCCGGGCGCCGTCATCTTGACCACCCGCAGCACATGGACACCAACGGCGTTCCAGGACCTCAACTTAACGGCCGCCTCACTACCCGCGATCAATCACGGCTCGCCTCCATGGCAATCGACCAGTCCTGACCACATAATCTGACCAACGCATCCACCAGCATGAAAGTCAATGGCCATGTGACCTCCTGCCTACTGGACTCTGGGAGCACCGAGAGCTTTGTACACCCAAATACGGTAAGGCGCTGCTCCCATAAGGTACATCCTACCAATCAAAGTATCTCCCTGGCCTCCGGATCCCATCGGGTAGCGATCCGGGGGTACTGCACGGTCACGCCCACAGTCCAAGGCGTAGAGTTCCACGGATTTCGCCTCTACGTCCTCCCTAACCTCTGCGCTGCACTTATCCTCGGCCTGTACTTCCAGTGCAACCTCCAGAGCCTGACCCTTAAATTCGGCGGACCCTTACCACCCCTCACTGTGTGCAGCCTCGCAACCCTAAAGTTCGATCCTCCTTTCCTCTTTGCCAATCTAACTCCAGATTGCAAACCCGTCGCCACCAGGAGCAGATGGTACAGCACCCAGGATAAGGCCTTCATCAGGTCCGAGGTCCAGCGGTTGCTTCGGGAAGGCGTCATCGAGGCCAGCAACAGCCTCTGGAGAGCTCAAGTGGTAGTGGTTAAGTCTGGAGAGAAAAACCGAATGGTCGTGGGCTACAGCCAGACCATCAACAGGTACACGCAGCTCAACGCGTACCCCCTCCCACACATATCTGACATGGTTAACCAGATTGCACAGTACCGGGTCTTCTCAACGGTGGACCTGAAATCCGCTTACCACCAGCTCCCTATCCATAAATCGGACTGGCCATACACCGCCTTTGAGGCAGACGGCCGTCTATATCACTTCCTCAGGGTCCCCTTCGGCGTCACCAACGGGGTTTCGGTCTTCCAAAGGAGATGGGCTGAATGGTCGACCGGTACGGTTTGCGGGCCACGTTTCCGTACCTAGACAATGTGACCATCTGCGGCCATGACCAGCAGGACCACAACGCTAACCTCGCTAAATTTCTCCGCACCGCCACTCTCCTCAACCTCATGTATAACAAGGAGTTCCGCACAAACCGCTTAGCCATCCTTAGCTACATGGTCCAGAACGGAGTTCTGGGGCCCGATCCCGACCGCATTCGCCCCCTCATGGAGCTCCATCTCCCCCACTGCCCCCTGCCCCAAGGCCCTCAAACTTTGTCTGGGGTTCTTCTCATATTACGCGCAGTGGGTCCCAAACTATGCGGACAAGGCCCGCCCACTCACACATTCCACTCATTTCCCCCTGACGGCCAAGGCCCAACAGGCTTTCGCCCGGATCAGAGCTGATATTGCCAAAGCTGGAATGCACGCTGTAGACGAAACACTTCCTTTCCAAGTAGAAAGCGACGCATCGGACGTCGCCGTTGCCGCCACCCTCAACCAGGGAGGCAGGCCCGTGGCATTCTTTTCCCGCACCCTCCATGCCTCTGAAATTCGGCACTCATCCGTCGAAAAGGAGGCCCAGGCTATCGTTGTGGCTGTGCGACATTGGAGGCATTACCTGGCCGGCAGGAGATTCACTCTCCTCACTGACCAACGGTCGGTAGCCTCCGTGTTCAACACCACGCAGCGAGGCAAGATCAAAAATGATAAAATCTTGCGGTGGGGAATCGAGCTCTCCACCTATAATTACGAGATTAAGTCTCGCCCTGGCAAACTCAACGAGCCCCCAGACGCCCTATCAAGAGGTACATGAGCCAGCGCACAAGTAGACCGACTCCGGACCCTGCACGACAGCCTTTGTCACCCAGGGGTCACTCGGTTGTACCATTTCATTCAGGCACAAAATTTGCCCTACTCCGTCGAGGAAATAAGGACAATCACCAAGGACTGCCAGGTCTGTGCGGAGTGCAAGCCGCACTTCTACCGGCCGGACCGCGCGCGCCTGGTGAAGGCCTCCCGCCCATTTGAACGCCTCAGCGTGGATTTCAAAGGTCCCCTCCCCTCCTCCGATCGACACACATATTTCCTCAGTGTGATCGATGAAGACTCCCGGTTTCCCTTCGCCATCCCATGCCCCGACATGACATCTGCCACCGTCATTAAAGCCCTTAATTCTATCTTCACTCTGTTCGGCTTCCCCGCCTACATCCACAGTGTCAGGGGATCCTCATTCATGAGTGATGAGCTACGTCAGTTCCTGCTCTGCAGGGGTATCGCCTCCAGTAGAACGACGAGCTACAACCCCCGGGGAAACGGACAGGTAGAAAGGGAGAATGGGACGGTATGGAGGGACGTCCAGCTGGCCCTGCGGTCCAGAAATCTCCCGGCCTCCCGCTGGCAAGAGGTCCTCCCTACATTCCATTCGCTCATTACTCTGCACTGCCACTAATAGTAGACCACATGAACGTCTTTTTGCCTTCCCCAGGAAGTCCACATCCGGGGTATCGCTCCCAACTTGGCTTACAGCTCCGGGAACCGTGCTTCTCCGTAAACATGTGCGGCTCCACAAGGCTGATCCGTTGGTGGAAAGGGTGCACCTGCTCCACGCATACCCACAGTACGCCTACGTGGCGTTCCCCGACGGCCACCAGGATACCGTTTCCCTCAGGGACCTGGCACCAGCAGGTTCCACCCCCTCACCACCCTCGTCGCCCCCGGTGCCACCCTCCCCTCCCCCGCCACCCCCATCACCCCCCATAGGACCGTCCGTCCACCCCCTGCCACTCCCATTGGTGAAGAGGGTTTCGGCACGCTCCCAGAGTCAACTTCAACCACAACAGCGCCAACATCGTCGTCACCACTTCGTTGATCTCAAAGAACCACCAAGCCATCGGACCGGCTGAACCTCTGACCGGCCCGCCGGATGACCAGAGACATTTTTTTTGTTACTCTGTAAATATTAAAATTTCTAATTGTATATAGTTATCCACCACCCCCACGGGCCCAATTTTAACAGGGGGTGAATGTGGTAAACCACTGTGTTCTGATATTAGAGGTTGTACAGTAGAACCTGCACTACAGGTTCACCTGTGGCCCCTGCATGCTAGCTCCGCCCAGGAGGCGGGTTATAAATATGCGTGGCCTCCAGCTCGCAGCCATTTCGCCAGCTGCTGTGGGAGGCCACACATCTGATACTAATAAAGCCTCAGTTTGGATTCAACGTCGTCTCCAGTCAAATTGATCGTGCCTCTCACTGATGTTGCATTCCTTCAAGAAAGGCATCTTGGCGTTTGAGATCACACCAGATTATGTAACGCATGGGTTGGCCAGGTGCTTCACTCCAGCTTTAACAGCACAGCTGAGGGATGGCAATTTTGATTAACAAAAGAATACAATTCTCCCCCTTGGATGTAGGGCACGATCTTTGCAAAAGGGAACAAAATCCCCTAGTGAGGGCGTTTAGCCGCGTGCCAAGAGCACATGACTATTCAACGCTATTTACTGCTGACCTCTCTGATATTAATTTGGCCTTTGCTTCATTTTATCGTAACTTCTATAAATCTGGGGCGTCATTCTCCGACCCCCCAGAGGGTCGGAGAATGGCCGTTGGCCGCCGTGAATCCCGCCCCGCCGGTTGCCGAAGTCTCCGAAGGGAGAAAAGTCAGCGGGGCGTTAATGTCGCCGCTGCCGCGGAGAATGTCACGGGTCTGCGCAAGGCAGCCGATTTTTGGCCTGCCGATATTCTCCCTTCCGTATGGGCCGAAGTCCCATCGACGTGATGACCGTTCACGTCGACGTAAATTAAACCTCCTTTTCATCGGCGTGACCCTGTGCTCCAGGTTCACGCCGACCAGCGTGCAGGTGAGTGACGGCCTGGGGGGTTGGCTCTGGGCAGGCGATGGTGTGGCCGCAGTCTGAATGCGTGAGGAGAGGTGTCTCGGGTTGTGTGTGTGTGTGTGCGGCGGGGGGGGTTAGAGTAGGCTGGGCTCCGGGGGAGTGCCGGGAGGGGGGTGCCGGGGAGGGGGATGGGGGGTCCGTGCTCGGGTGGAGGTTGGGGGGGGTACGTGCCGGGGTGGAGGTTGGGGGGGGGTCCGTGCCGGGGAGGGGGATGGGGGGGTCCGTGCTGGGGAGGGGGATGGGGGGGTCCGTGCCAGGGTGGAGGTTGGGGGGGGTCCGTGCCGGGGAGGGGGATGGGGGGGGGTCCGTGCTGGGGAGGGCGATGGGGAGGTCCGTGCCGGGGTGGAGGTTGGGGGGGGGGTCCGTGCCGGGGAGGGGGATGGGGGGGGGGTCCGTGCTGGGGAGGGGGATGGGGGGGTCCGTGCCGGGATGGAGGTTGGGGGGGGGGTCCGTGCTGGGGAGGGGGATGGGGGGGGGTCCGTGCTGGGGAGGGGTATGGGGGGGTCCGTGCCGGGGTGGAGGTTGGGGGGGGTCCGTGCCGGGGTGGAGGTTGGGTGGGGGGTCCGTGCCGGGGAGGGGGATGGGAGGGCAAGTGAGTTGGTCCACCTGGCCAGGTGCCAGCCTCCAACAGTTGGACCCATGCGGTCCATGCCACCTGGCTGGGGGAGGAGGGGATATGGGCAATGATGACATGTCGTCGTTCCCCTCCCCCCACCAGGCCGTCATGTTTTCAGATCATCCAGCGATGTTGGCCGCCGTGGCGGCAGCCGTTAATGTCTATGTTGCCGTGGATGAGGAGGAGGAGGAGGAGGAGGAGCGTGCCAGAGAGGCGGCGCAGGCTGCTGCAGAGGGGCAGGCGGCAGCCGCCCAGGCTGGAGGGACACCTGACCGACAGGACGAGGAGGGGGAGGAGGACGTCGCGACCCCACGGCAATGGAGGCACCCGAGGGCGCCCCGTGTGTACCGGCCCAGGCAGTCATACCAGGACCTCACGGACCGGGAATGCAGGTGGAGGTTGGGGGGGGGGTCCGTGCCGGGGAGGGGGATGGGGGGGGGTCCGTGCTGGGGAGGGGGATGGGGGGGTCCGTGCCGGGATGGAGGTTGGGGGGGGGTCCGTGCTGGGGAGGGGGATGGGGGGGGGGGTCCGTGCTGGGGAGGGGGATGGGGGGGTCCGTGCCGGGGTGGAGGTTGGGGGGGGTCCGTGCCGGGGTGGAGGTTGGGTGGGGGGGTCCGTGCCGGGGAGGGGGATGGGAGGGCAAGTGAGTTGGTCCACCTGGCCAGGTGCCAGCCTCCAACAGTTGGACCCATGCGGTCCATGCCACCTGGCTGGGGGGAGGAGGGGATATGGGCAATGATGACATGTCGTTGTTCCCCTCCCCCCACCAGGCCGTCATGTTTTCAGATCATCCAGCGATGTTGGCCGCCGTGGCGGCAGCCGTTAATGTCTATGTTGCCGTGGATGAGGAGGAGGAGGAGGAGGAGGAGGAGGAGGAGCGTGCCAGAGAGGCGGCGCAGGCTGCTGCAGAGGGGCAGGCGGCAGCCGCCCAGGCTGGAGGGACACCTGACCGACAGGACGAGGAGGGGGAGGAGGACGTCGCGGCCCCACGGCAACGGAGGCACCCGAGGGCGCCCCGTGTGTACCGGCCCAGGCAGTCATACCAGGACCTCACGGACCGGGAATGCAGGAGGAGACTCCGGATGAGCCGGGAAACCATGGCACACATCTGCCACCTGCTGGCACACCTGTCACCGCGTGGCACTGGCGGGGGACACCCTCTCCCCGTGTCCGTCAAGGTTACGGTGGCCCTGAACTTTTATGCAACGGGGTCATTCCAGGCACCGAGTGGGGACCTGTCCGGCATATCGCAGACATCGGTGCACCGGTGCATCCGGGCAGTGACAGATGCCCTATATGCCATGGCGCACCGCTACATCCGCTTCCCCGTGGACCGGGCCAGCCAAGATGCCCGGGCGGTGGGCTTCTCTGCCGTGGCCGGGTTCCCCATGGTCCAGGGCGCGATCGATGGGATGCACGTCGCCGTGCGGCCACCTGCAGATAACAGGGCCGTGTTCACTAATAGGAAGGGGACCTATTCGATGAACGTACAGGTGGTCTGCGACCACCGCATGATGATCCTGCACGTCTGCGCCCGTCACCCAGGCAGTGTACACGACTCATTCGTGTTGTCGCGGTCATCCATCCCCGGCATGTACGAGTGACGCCATCCCCGGCTGAGGGGCTGGTTGCTGGGCGACAGGGGCTACCCATTGCGATCGTGGCTGATGACGCCTATACGGAGGCCACGCAATGAGGCGGAGAACCGCTACAATGATGCCCATGTAGCGACAAGGGGAGTGATAGAGAGGTGCTTTGGCGTGCTGAAGATGCGTTTCAGGTGCCTGGACCTCTCTGGGGGCGTCCTCCAGTATCGGTCAGATAGGGTCGGCCGCATCATTGTGGTGTGCTGCGTCCTGCACAACATAGCCCAACAGAGGGGCGATGTGCCGCAGGCAGAGGAGGGCGGAGTGGAGGAGCAGCAGGAAGAGGCGCAGTCCTCCCCAGATGAGGGGGATGGGGGTAATGGTCAGGGCAGACGGGGTAGACACAGGCGGGTGGCTGTCCACCGTTACCGGCTGGCCCAGCGGGCACGGGACAGACTGATAGACGCCCGCTTCACTGACTAGATGGGCGTGGGAATCGGGTAGTATGGCCACAGACCGCACACCATGGCAACAGCCGACCACCCACACCCCCCACCTATCCACCCACCCAGCACCCTCACCCCCTTCCCCAACCCCACCCACTCCACCCGCATGCACACCACCCCCCCCCATTGCCGATCCACCTGTGGCACAACGGGCCGGGCTCACACAGTTGCGGGTGGACGCGTGTCTATCGCAGGCCATGGAGGATGATGACAACCCGCCCTGCGGTGAGCTCCTGGCTCTACATCGTTGGACTATGTCTGACCCATGGCCACAGTACCACCATCCACCTGGACCATCCCTGCATGCGGCTGTGACACTGCAGCGCACGGTCCCGTCCTCTGCCCGGGGGATGTTGATGGCGGCCCAGGGGGAAGGGGGCAGACTCACCTGGGGCTGAGGTAAGACCACCCCTCACACACACACTTGCGCTCAACGTACATGACACCCCCGCACACTTTGGACAGAGCACAAAGGCAGCTTCTGTAGGTGTAACATTGACTTTAATAACCAAAGGAGTTCATGCACGTGCCCTAGCCCCTAAAACTCATCTGTGCCCTGCAACCGTGCCAACTTACTCAGTGTCTAATTGTTTGGCCTTATGGGCCCTTTGACTACGTCTACGTGGTTCCCCAGATGGTACAGCAGAACTGGAGGTGGACTCCTGTGATTCCTGCCTTCTGACACTGGATCCCTTTGGCGGCCGTTTCCTGGGGCGTCCTGGCCTAGATGGGCCAGGCTGCGGCCCGGGCGACTGGGATGGCGAGCTGCCAGCCTGTCCTGCCCGTTGCCCACCCGATGTACCTGGGACGGAAGGGGGGGAGTCCGAGGTGTCGCGGTGTACCGGGACCTCCCCTACAGAGGGAGCCGGGACGGACCACACCACCTCCTCCTCCCTCGGGGTGCCCGATGGCCCCCAGGCCTCTACATGGGTGGGGGATGCGAACGGACTGGCCATCCGACGCCCCCCCCGACATCTGGCGCTGCCAGCCCTGGAGGCCCGTGCTGGTATCGACAGGGGTCTGCAGGTTTGCAGCCATGGAGCCCAGGGGGTTGGCAAACCCTGTCTGTGACAGTGCGACGCCGGCTCGCACATGGCTACTGGCGCCGATGCCCTCAGCGATGGCCTGCAGAGACTGGGCCATGGCCTGCTGAGACTGGGCCATGGCCTGTAGAGACTGGGCCATGGCCTGCTGAGACTGGACCATGGCCTGCTGAGACTGGGCTATGGCGTTGAGCGCCTCTGCCATCTGGCGCTGGCACTGGCTCATGGCCTCCTGTGAGAGGGCAGCCATTTCCTGGGCCACATACGCCGCATCAACGGAAAGCCCCAGGCCTCGCAAACCGTTCCCCATGTCTGACACCGTCGCACCCATTGCCTCCACCGCGGACGCTACCCGTGCGGTGTCGGCCTGGGTGGCACGCATGACCGGCACCACTCCCAGCTCCTGGACGTGGTTGGACTCCTCCACCTGCGACCGCAGCCGCCGCAAGCCGCCCGTCACCCTCTTCGCTCGTCTCCGGGTCGGTGGTTGCATCGGATCTATGTGTGGGTGTGGTAACTCCAGGAACCCGGGATCCATCTGGGCGGCAGATGTTCGCTTGGGCTGGGCTGCCCTCCGACCGCCCGGCCCCTCTGCTGCTCCTACCTCCACCTGCTGTACCGGGACGGCTGTGTTGTGCGCACCAGTGAGTGTACCAGACGCCTCATCACGAAAGTGCCCAACCGTGGTGAGTGTTTCTGCGATGGTGGAGGGTGTTGGTGACAGCAGTGGCGTTGTGTCGTGCTCTTCGTCCCACTCTGAGTCCATGGCACTTTGGGGTGGGGGTTCGTCTCCACCCATCCACTCTGAGTCACTGTCCGGTATTTCGTCTTCCTGGGTAGTGCTGTCCCGGGTACTGCTGTCCCGGGTAGTGGTGTCCTGGGTAGTGGTGTCCTGGCTCGGATGTGACGGGGGCCTGTGGCTGCCCCCTCGTCGCTGGGTGGTCGCTCCCGCACGTGACGGGGGTGTCGTCTCCCTGTTGCTCCAGGTCTCTCCGTCTCCCGTGGTGTGCGAGGGGCATCCTGCGGGCGTTGCATGCTGGAGGGTGCGGGTCTCTCCGTCTCCCGTGGTCTCCGAGGGGCATCCTGCGGGCGTCACATGCTGGAGGGTGCGGGTCTCTCCGTCTCCCGTGGTCTCCGAGGGGCATCCTGCGGGCGTCGCATGCTGGAGGGTGCGGGTCTCTCCGTCTCCCGTGGTCTCCGAGGGGCATCCTGCGGGCGGTCTGCATCTGCGGGGATGGGTGCCTGGACGTTTGGTCCTGCGATACACAATGAAGCATGCATGGTTAGACATCAGGCAGTGATCAGGTGATACGGGGGAGGGGGATATAGGGGAGGGGGGATATGGGGACGGGCTGTCGGTGGCTCACTTGCTAGTTCGCCCCCCGACCTCTGCATCAGCAACCTCCCGGTCCTCAGGTCCGCCAGCCAGTTCCAGGGCCCTTTCCTGGTGTTCGGTCAGTGGCCTCTCATCAGCGGGCCCTCCTCCAGTCCTCACATGCTCCCTATTGTTGTGTGCGCGCTTCTCCTGGGGGGGGGGGGGTGGCAGGGGTAAAAGGCAACAGTGTTAGGCAGGTATATGAATGCACGCCATCGGTTGCGCGTGCATTGCAGAGGTTAAGGTTAGGGCTGGATTCACTTGGGGATATGGGGGATGGTGAATATGGGGGAGGGGGGATATGGGGGAGGGGGGATATGGGGGAGGGGGGATATGGGGAGGGGGGATATGGGGGAGGGGGCATATCGGGGAGGGGGGATATGGGGGAGGGGGGATATGGGGGATATGGGGAGGGGGGATATGGGGGAGGGGGGATATGGGGGAGGGGGGTTATGGGGGAGGGGGGTTATGGGGGAGGGGGGTTATGGGGGAGGGGGGATATGGGGAGGGGGGATATGGGGGAGGGGGTATATGGGGGAGGGGGTATATGGGGGAGGGGGATATGGGGGAGGGGGGAATATTGGGGAAATGGGGGAGGGGGGTATATGGGGAGGGGGGATATGGGGGAGGGGGCATATCGGGGAGGGGGGATATGGGGGAGGGGGGATATGGGGAATATGGGGAGGGGGGATATGGGGGAGGGGGGATTATGGGGAGGGGGGTTATGGGGGAGGGGGGATATGGGGAGGGGGGATATGGGGGAGGGGGTATATGGGGGAGGGGGTATATGGGGGAGGGGGTATATGGGGGAGGGGGATATGGGGGAGGGGGGAATATTGGGGAAATGGGGAGGGGGGATATGGGGAGGGGGGATATGGGGAGGGGGGATATGGGGAGGGGGATATGGGGGAGGGGGGATATGGGGAAGGGGGGATATGGGGGAGGGGGGATATGGGGAGGGGGATATGGGGGACGGGGGGATATGGGGGAGGGGGGGATATGGGGGAGGGGGGAATATGGGGGAGGGGGGTTATGGGGGAGGGGGGATATGGGGGAGGGGGGGATATGGGGGATATGGGGGAGGGGGATATGGGGAGGCTCACCCTGCCTGCTCTGACAAGGTCATTCACCTTCTTGTGGCGCTGGGTGCCTGTCCGTGGTGTCAGGGCAACAGCGGTGACGGCCTCTGCCACTTCCCTCCACAGACGCCGGCTGTGGTGTGGGGCAACTCTGCGGTTGTGCCCGGGATACAGGGCGTCCTTCCTCTGCTCCACCGCGTCCAGGAGCGCCTCCACATCCCGTGACTCGAACCTCGGGGCTGAGCGACGGCCAGCCATCCAGTCGGGTGTTGCGGTCGGGTGTTCCGGTCGGGTGGGGGGGAGCAGCGCGACCTTATGAGCCGTCACGCCGTGCGGCGCGTATGACGCTGCACGGCGTGAACCACTGCGCAAGCGTGGATCCCGTTACGTCGCTGCTAGCCCATTTCGGGCCGGAGACTATCGACCCATTTTTCCGACGTGACGCAAGTCGGATTTGCGCCGTTTTGTGCGCCGATCGGCGGACTTTCCGCCGATAACGGAGAATTTCGCCCCTGATCTCCCGTCAGATAGCATGGCAATGGCTGACTTCCCAAATAATTTGGACATCCCGTCTGTAAGTGTAGGCAGGAGCAGAGACTAAGATGACCTTTTGCACCTGGATGAAACAGAGATAAATAGGTTCTTGATTAATAGGGGGATCAGGGGTTATGGGGAGAAGGCAGGAGAATGGGGATGAGAAACATATCAGCCATGATTGAATGGCAGAGCAGACTTGATGGGCCGAATGGCCTAATTCTGCTCATATGTCTTATGGAGTCAACAAATTGCATTAAGATGATGCCAAGTTCCAAGGCCCCAGGATCTGATGGCTTCCATATTGACTGTCGTAAAAGATTCTTCACTCAACTTGCACCCTCATTGCTAGATATGTTTAACGACTCATTATTTTATGGTTCTCTGTCCCCTTCATTGATTCAAGCTTCCATTTCGCTCAAACTCAAAAAAGACGTGGACCCTGAAGAATGTGACTCACCTAGGTCTATCTCTCTTTTAAACACGAGCATAAAGCTGATAGCTAAGGCACTGCATGAGGTTTGGAGCCATGTCTCCCTGATTTAATATCTGATGACCAAACTGGCTTTATAAAGAGATGCTCGTGCCAGTTATCCTCAAATGTACACCAACTTCTTGACATTATACTTTCCCCAACTGCCTTGACCGTCCCTGAAGTTGTTGTCACTCTGGATGCTGAAAAGGCTTTTGTTATGGTTAATAAGCTGATATCAACATTTATCTGGACAGGCAGAACTCATAGAGGCCGTAGAGCAATACGTCAAAGAGCGAGACGGGTTGGTGGGCAAGCTCTTTCTAATCTACTGCACTATTTAACATTGGGCGGCCAATATTCAAGAGATTTTAATAATGTGTCATGATCCAAATTTAAACTGGTGTCTTACGGAAGTGAACTTCTGCAGCTCATCCTCTCTTCCTGCCTTAACTTGTGCCCCGATACCCTTTCCCCCTCTAAATGCACATCAAACACCATTGCGATTTCAAACTTCCCACTCCTTCGCTATTAGGTCCTAGTCGGAATAACCACTTATTCTTGCCCTCCATGCCTGACTTGGCGTTTGCCTTGTGGAGAAATAATAGACTCAAACGTTTTACCGACCTGTTTGTGGATGGGAACTTTGCCAGCTTTAGTGAGCTTGCTGCAAAACCTGAATCATGTCTTAACCTCTGTTTTCAGGCTCATGGTTTTGTTCGCTCGCACTGTCCATCCTTTGCTCAACTACCTCCAAGTACATTGTTGGAAGGGATTTTGTCATTACCTCAAACCAGAAGTGGTTCTATTTCAAGGTTGTACGATCTCATGATATCCTCTGGAGCCTCCCCTCTCCATAAGGTAAGAAATGTTTGGGTCGGTGAGCTTGGGCTCGACCTTACGGATGAGTGGTGGGAGGAGGCCCTCTTTAGGGTCAACTCCGCATCCTCCTGTGCTCGGTTAAGTTTAATTCAGTTGAAAGTTCTGCTCAGAGCTCACTTTACCAAGGCCAGAATTAGTACGTTTTTCTCCAACACAAGCAGACGCGCCCCTGCAGACCAAACCCTCATGCTCTGGTCGTGCTGAAACTGGCGGGTTTTTGATCATCCTTCTTTGATACTCTTTCCAATGTTCTAGATATTGGCCTACAGCCTTGTCCTTTGATAGCCATATTTGGAGTATCATCTGCACTGGTCAGTTTCACTAAGATTGAGGCTGTGCCACCTTATTTGCTTCGTTAATAGCACAGAGGTGGATTTTATTCACCTGGAGGTCCTCCAAGCCACACATTGCTTCATCCTGCTTGGAAGACTTAATGGGCACGATCTAACCAAAAAGAACAGAGTCCGTTCTGGCCGTGGTTATCAGGGTTATTTCCAGCGCCTGTAGTGCTGTGAATCACCCTGCTATCTAACAGCACTCTGGTTTTCTTCGGCCTTGAAGGGGAACCGAAGGTTCTGAGCATCCCCAGACTTTACCAAGGTAGACGAGCGGAGCTCCTCGGTGCAGGAAGTGATCGGGGCGCCATTCCCGACACCCTGAGGCGACCCTCCAATGCCCAACTCACCTGTTGGGGGTCCTCGAGCCCCCTGGCACCCCACCTCACATGGGCAAGGCACCCCCTGGGCCCAATCCCCGGTGTGGGCAAAATCCCTCCCCCCCACCACCCCTCTCATGTGCCGTTCCACTTGGTCCCTGTTTGAGATTATAACATCGCGAGGCGTAATGACTGCCTCTCCCGGGATCTAACGTCCGTGTCCCATCCCGATTCCGGTGGGACGTGGCTGGTAAATTGCGCCCAATGTCTTTGCTATACTTGGAGAAGATTAAGGCTGGAACTCTCCATCCATTCACACCAGCGGGATTCTCCGGTTCCACTGCAGTGAATAGTGTTTTGGCTGAGTGCCAAGTTTTCCGTTCTCGCTGGCAGCAGTGGCAGGGTGAACCCGGATCGGAGAATCCCAGCCTAAGTGTGCCGTAAGAAGATCCACTGAGAACTTATTTTGTAGATGGCAACCATCTGTCTCTTTCTTTAAAGAGTTAATTACTGTTGACTGTTAATTTATTATTACTATTATTTTATTGATTTGTTTTGTTTGTTTTTTGTTTGTTTGTCTGTTTATTGGGGCAGGAGTTGCAGTACGGTACTGCATTGTACTTTGTTTACCTCTTTCGGAAATCAATAAAAATAATTTACAAAAAGAAATCAGATGCGGTTGGGAACAAAGTGGGAAATGGAGGTGCTCCATGTTAATAGTTGCTGCTCCACTCATATCCAACAGTAAAACTTCAAATTCTGCCCCCAAAAGTCAGAAATTACACCAAGAAAATTCAATAAAATTGCGGGAGAATTTCTAACTTATTTTACATATTGAATTGTTAGAATCTTACGAAGGATTGTTCGGGGGCCAAAGGTGATGGAAAGATTATCCTCTATTTACAGTGACTGTTCCTGGCATTTTGGAATTTGTTCATCATTAATACGTAAAACCAGCTAAATCATAATGTGCAAATATCACAGAAAACACAAGTATCTGTGTAATACATCTGTACACTTAATCAGAGCATGCTACTTACAGGGAATAAGCCAAGCACCAACACAGTCTTCTCCCTGATTAAATCATTTACGATATTGTGGTGTAAATAGGTCCATAGTTCAAAGAAAATAGCGTAAGTGGCAACTGCTACAATATTGAGTATGACCATAAAGGCAATAGCAGCATTAGTGAGACCTATTGAAAGAAGAAAATTAAATGTACCACAATTTCTTGCACTGATACATAAAATGTAATCAAAGCATGAGGTTAATAGTATATTCATTATTAATATCTACTTTATGTCAATCGTTGTGAATTTTTTTTAAAAAGCAAAGTCATTACTCTGTGATATAATTTCCTTCCATTGTATGTAAACCAATATGTAAGGAATGTTTTTGACATGGTGGACATATCACTTGTCTGCATGACCCCTGGCATTTTCACCCTGGGGGGGTCCCCATTTTCTTATTGCAGTAGCACAGTGGTTAGCACAGTTGCTTCAAAGCTCCAGGATCCCAGGATTGATTTCCGGATTGGGTCACTGTCTGTGCGGAGTCTGCACGTTCTCCCCGTGTCTGCGTGGGTTTCCTCCCAGTGTACCAGTTTCCTCCCACAGTCCAAAGATGTTCAGGTTAGGTGGATTGGCCATGCTAAATTGTCCTTAGTGTCCAATAAGATTAGCTGGGGTTACTGGGTTACAGAGATAGAGTGGAGGTGTGGGCTTAAGTAGGGTGCTCTTTCCAAGAGCAGGTGCAGACTCAATGGGCTGAATGGCCTTTTCTGCACTGTAAATTCTATGATTATTGAGGGCAGGTTTAGTCCACTATTTTAAAAAAATTATTCTTGTGACATAAACATGGCAGGCAGTTATTATCCATCCCTAATTGCCCTGAAGAAGGTTGTGGTTCTCGAATTGGTGCAGTCCACGTGGTGTGGCAGCTTGATACAAAGTAGCTGGTTGGACCATTTCAGAGGGCAGGGAATTGTCAGCTACAATGCTGGAATCACAAGTAGGCCAGACCAGAGAAGGATGGCAGATTTCACCTGAAGGGTATTAGTAAAGCAAGTTGGTTGTTTTTTTATGATAATTCATTAGTTTCACCATCATTATTAATGAGATTAGCATTTTATTCCAGATTTATTAATTAAATTTAAATTCCCCCCACTGCCGTGGTGGATTTGGACTCATGTCTGTGGAGAGTTAATCCAGTAACATTACCACTAAGCTACCAGCCCTAAAACTCCTCTTCTTAGGTTTACTGCTGCTGGGAGGATCATAGGAGCCGGAGTAAGCCCCTTGAGTCTGCTCTGCCATTTGACTACATCATGGCTGATCTGCTACCTCAACGCCATCTTCCCGCATTATCCCCATATTCTTTAATGTCATTGGTACCTAGAAATCTATCAACCTCTGCTTTGCACATACTCAATGATTGAGCCTCCAAAGCCCTCTGGGGTAGAGGATTCCAAAGTGGGGCAGCACGGTAGCATTGTGGATAGCACAATTGCTTCACAGCTCCAGGGTCCCATGTTCAATTCCGGCTTGGGTCACTGTCTGTGAGGAGTCTGCACATCCTCCCCGTGTGTGCGTGGGTTTCCTCCGGGTGCTCCGGTTTCCTCCCACAGTCCAAAGATGTGCAGGTTAGGTGGATTGGCCATGATAAATTACCCTTAGTGTCCAAAATTGCCCTAGTGTTGGGTGGGGTTACTGGGTTATGGGGATTGTGTGGAGGTGTTGACCTTGGGGAGGGTGCTCTTTCCAAGAGCCGGTGCAGACTCGATGGGCCGAATGGCACTGTAAATTCTATGATAATTTACCACCCTCTGACTGAAGAAATTCCTTCTCACCTCAGTCTTAAATGGCCTGTCCTTTATTCTGAGACTGTGTCCCCTGGTTCTAGAACCCTCAACCAAGCGGAACATCCTTTCTCCATCTATCGTGTCGAGCCCTGTAAGAGTTTCGCACACTTCAATGGGATCACCTTTCATCCTGATCCTTATCATGCCAGCTGGAGCAGGCGGGGAGAATGGGAAATTGGCGCAAATCCCATTTCAGAGCTCTCCTACAACTCTCCCGAAATCGCAGGATTGTGGCAGGCACATTGCAGCCGGAGAATCGTCCCTCACATATGTCTTGAATGTGGTTTCTTGTATGTCCACGAACCTAAAGTCGCTTAAAGGATTATTATTATTTTTGCACTGCAGTAGTTAAATTTCTTTCCATGCTTGAAGTCAGAATTTCATTGGATTGTTTGAGCTTTCAATTTTTCCAGTGATTTTAAAATAATTCCCATTGCTATTGCATGGTTCCTGAGGACTGTATATATTGCATACTGGGTGAGTAACTAGGGAGGATATATGAGGAAATGGCAGTGGCTGGGTGATCTGAGAGGGAATGGGATGGCCTAGGGGCGGGTAGGGGGTGAGGGAGCATGGAGATGCATGAATGGTCTGAGATGGCACAAGGAGGCAAAGGGGTGCGAGGGGGCCTTCTCACTGGTCCACCTCCACACCAACACTCCTCACACACTCCATCAGGTCTCACAAAATGCACTGTGAACCCGTCCCATGTGAAAAGACAAACCATCCCAGACAAAGGCACTTGTGGGTCGGGTATGCATTTTAGAAGATGCAAAAGCGCACAGGGGTGTTTTACTGAGCCCACGTGAAAACCCAGGCCTTTGTCTCGTTGGTCCAGTGGTAACACTCTTGCAGCCCAGTCAAAGGATTGTGGGTTCACACCCCCATTCTAGGGCTTTTGCATATAATCCAGGCTGACACTTAACATAGAATGGTTATTGCACAGAAGGAAGCCATTCAACCCATCATGTCCATGCTAGCTCTCAGGAAGAGCAACTCACCTAGTCCCACTCGCCTGCCTTTTCTCCTTAGCCCTGTAAATTTTTTCGCTTCCGATAATTACGCAATTCTCTTTTGAAGATTTCAGTTGAATCTACCGCCACCACACACTCTGGCAGAGCATTCCAGATCCTAATCACTCGCTGTGTAAAACGCTTGTCCTCATGTCTGTTGCTTCTTTTGCCAATCAGCGTAAATCTGTGTCCTCTGGTTCTTAGTTCTTCTGTCAACAGGAACCGTTTCTCCCTATCTACTCTGTCCGCTTCCTTTTGACTTTGAAAACCTCTATCAAATTTCTTCTTTATCTTCTCTTTTCCAAAGAGGACAGATTCCGCTTCTCCAATCAATTCACAAAGTTGAAGCTCTTCATCCCTGGACCCATTCTCACAAATCTTTTCCGGGCTCGCTCTGCAAATCCTTCCCATAGTGTGGTCCCCAGAATTGGGCACAATACTCCAGCTGAAGCTGGACCAAGGTTTTAAACAGGTTTAATATGCCTCCCTTCCTTTTATACTATGTATCCCTGTTTATAAGGCCAAGGATCCTGTATGCTTTAATAACTGCTCTCTCAACCTGACTGCCACCTTCAATGGGCTTTGCACGTACACCCCAGCTCCCTCTACGCCCACACCACCTTTAGAATTGTGTCCTTTATTTTATATTGGCAGTGATTGTACCCCCGACTTGGGACACACCAAGACCGTTAAATTGTGCGAGAGGACTCTTGCGCGATTTAACGGTCTCATTACGCTTCATGAGATCTAACAAGATCTTGGGAGGTGTCACCATCTGGTTCCCGCCCACAATGGACAGGATCCAGATTTGCATATCCAAGTGTGCAGTCAGGCTTATTTGAATATGTTTACGTTGGAGTTACCCAACGCACGGGATCTAATGCCCATGTCTTGAAGAACCTTAACTAGTGCCATTTTTAAATGGTGCCCCCATCCAAGAACCCCCACACCACAAACTGCGGACCCCCCCAACACCCCAATTTATAATGAGGGGGTCCTCAAGATCCCCGCAGTCCACCTCATAACGGAGGACACCCCTGGGCACAATCACCAGTGCAGGCAGGCTGCCACCTTGGCACTACCAGCCTGACACCCTGGCAGTTCCCCAGCCAGCCTGGCAGTGCTACCTGGACACCCTGACCGTACCAGGGTGGCACGGGCAGGGTGCCCAAATGGCACTGCCAGGGTGACAGGTTGGCAGTGGCACAGTGCCCTGGTAGTATCAGGGATGACAGGGTACCACCCTGCCCAGAATTCCACCACCCAGGGGCCCTCGATCACCTGGGAGACCCCCCCAAGTGCCAGATGTCTGGTCCACATTAAAGTCCATGTACATCACATCAACTTCATGACCCTCATCAACCCTCTCTATTACTTCATCAAATCCTCAGGCACATTAATTAAACACAATTTTCACACAATAAATTAAGGCTTTCCTTAATCCACATTTGTCCAAATGATTGTTAATTTTGTCCTGAATTATTCTTTCTAAAAGCTGTCCCACCACCGAGGTTAAACCAAAAGTTTTGTAGTTGCTGGGCTTATCCTTACACCTTTTTTGAACAAGAGTGTAACTTTTGTAATTCTCCGGTCCTTTGGCACCACCTCGGAGTCTAAGAAAGATTGGAAAATTATGGCCAGTGCCTCTAAAATTTTCAATCTTGTATCCTTCAGTGACCTTGGATACATCTCATTCGGAGCTCGTGAATGATCAATTTCATTTCAAGCTTGGGCAGCCTGTTCAATATCTCCTCATTAAAATCCATTGTCTCAACTATTTCTTCTTTCATTACTCGGGTAGCACCTTCTTCCTTGATAAAGGCAGATGCAAGATTTAGAATATCTCCGCCATGCCCCCTGCCTCCATGCATAAATCTCCTTCAGTGCAGTACTGTGGGGCTGTTCACAGTATTGGAGTACACGTTGGATGTTTAAAATCCAGTATGTCGGGACCGAGGCCTATGCCGAATTTTGGATTTTCCAGGATTATGGGAGTCCAAACTGTACAGAGGGAAAGAGTGCCCCCACGGCACAGGCCCGCCCGCGGATCGGTGGGCCCCGATCACGGGCCAGGCCACCGTGGGGGCACCCCCCGGGGCCAGATCGCCCCGCGCCCCCCCCAGGACCCCGGAGCCCGCCCGTGCCGCCTTGTCCCGCTGGTAAGAGAGGTGGTTTAATCCACGCCGGCGGGACAGGCATCCTAGCAGTGGGACTTCGGCCCATCCGGCCCGGAGAATCGCCGGGGGGGGGCCTGCCAACTGGCGCGGCGCGATTCCCGCCCCCGCCGAATATCCGGTGCCGGAGAATTCGGCAACCTGCGGGGGTGGGTTTCACGCCAGCCCCCGGCGATTCTCCGACCTGGCGGGAGGTCGGAGAATCCCGCCCCTGAAATTACAACAGTCCCTGAAACTGATACAGACCCTGAACATAAAACAGACCAGAACTAAAACAGTGTGCCAATTCAAAACTGTCCAATTTTTGGACAGCTGGATTTGGATGCCTAAACTACATGTTTTGGGTGAGATATTATTTAGGCTTTCAGCCTGTTGAATTGAATATGAAAGATCGCATAGCAGAAGGATATAGGCAGCAGAAGTGAAAGGGCAAGAATGTAGACGAAGGAATATAGTATGCTATAATAGACGGGAAAACAACTTCTCAGTGTCTACCTTGTCAATTCCCTTCGGAACTTTGCATGTTTCAATGAAAACAACTCATTCTTCTAAACTCCATTGAATATCGGCCTAATTTACTCAGCCTGTCATCATAGGACAATACCTCATCAAGGTGCTCAACCTACCAAACCTTCACTGTACCACCTCAAGGAAAGTATATCCCCCCTTAGATATAGAGACCAGGGGCGAAATTCTCCGGTATCGGCGCGATGTCCGCCGACCGGCGCCAAAAACGGCGCAAATCAGTCGAGCATCGCGCCGCCCCAAAGGTGCAGAATCCTCCGCATCTTGTGGGGCCGAGCCCCAACCTTGAGGGGCTAGGCCCGCGCCGGACTAATTTCCGCCCGGCCAGCTGGCGGAAAAGGCCATTGGTGCCCCGCCAGCTGGCACGGAAATGACATTTCCGGGCAGCGCATGCACGGGAGCGTTAGCGGCCGCTCACGGCATCCCCGCGCATGCGCTGTGGAGGGAGTCTCTTCCGCCTCCGCCATGGTGGAAACCATGGCGAAGGCGGAAGGAAAAGAGTGCCCCCACTTCGGCAACCGGCGGGGGCGGGATTCACGCCAGCCCCCGGCGATTCTCCGACTTGGCGGGTGGTTGGAGAATTTCGCCCCAGGTATGGTCTCATTAGAACATAGGAACAGGAGTAGGCCATTCAGTCCCTCGAGCCTCTTCTGCCATTCAACTAGACCATGGCTGATCTCCTACCTCAATGCCATCTTTCTGTATTGTACCTTTATGACATTAGTATCTAAAAATCAATCAATCTCTGCTTTGGACATACGCAATGAACCCTCTTGGGTGGAGAATTCCAAATCTTTATCATCCTCTGACTGAAGAAATTCCACATAATCTCAGTCTGAAATGGCATCCCTCTTTATAATGATCCAGGCGACCCAAGAAAGAGGGTTCATTTAAGTTTATTCTAAACTTCAAGGTTAATGCTGCTACAGCGACATACAACAAAAGTGTCCCAGTGGGAGACTAGCAAGAAGCCCAGTCCCAGTTCAGGCCGGTACTTAAAGGGCTATGTAACAAGCCCCCAGCTAAGCAGGCCGCTGCCCACGAGCGGGGAAGCTCGTACCCTGTGAGCCCCACGGGGAGATCCATCAGTGTATCACTGTGGGCCTTGTCAAGGTTATGCACTCTTATTCAGAGACTGTGTCCCCTGGTTCTAGACCCCCCCCCCGACACCCACCTTCCCTCCCCCCCCCGCCCCCCCGGCACCGGCAAGACTTCTGGATTCTTATACTCTAATCTCTGAAGGCCAACATGGCATTTGCTTCCTGGATTACTTTCTGTACTTGCAGGCAGACATCCTGTTTCCTCTATGACCCCCACTCCTCTTTCTTTCTTCATTCGGTATTTGAAGATTCACTAGGCATTCTCCTGACCGCCAATAAACCTTCAGCATTGTTGGCTGTGCGACTGCTCTGTGCAATTTAGCAGCTGCAATTGCCGACACGATGACAGTGATTATGCTTAAAAAAAAAACATTTTTGTTGTGGCATATTTAGATCATCCCGAGGTTGTAAAAGTCACCATACAAATTCTTCCAGTGATTGTGATTCACAGACTATCCTTTTTCGCAAATTGAACACTGAAGGTTGACACTGGATCACTTTTAATAGTTAAAGTCACAATCTGCAGTCCTACCTTTCATTTGATCTTCAGAACTTGGCAAGCTGTTGCTGCAGTTTGACATGACGTTTGCCAGTAAAGCTTCAAACAAAAGGCTGTTTCACAACAGGTAAGGACTATTCTAATTCCTTCCCAATAAATGCAATAATCCTTTCTGATATATTGTTGCAGCAAAGTTGAAGGAAGTGCTCATGCACGGAATATTCTCAAAGGGACTTCCCTGTGAGTCATCATGTACCCTGCAATCAGGAACAGTACTCTGTCTCGAATAAAATGGAACTAGAAGTAACGTGAGCAAAAATGAACTTTGTAATTTAACCTTCTGAGTAAATATGAAGGGCCTTTCTAGTGCTTTCAAAGCACTGTACACAGATTTTCTAGCATACACCATCTGAAACCACAAACGTTTGTTTTTAATTTTTTTTAAATTGATTTTTTAAATAAATTTAGAGTAGCCAATTAATTTTTTCCAGTTAAGGGGCAATTTAGCATGGCCAATCCACCTAGCCTGCACATCTTTGGGTTGTGGGGGTGAAACCCACGCAAACACGGGGAGAATGTGCAAACTCCACACGGACAGTGACCCAGGGCCGGGATCGAACCTGGGACCTCGGCGCCGTGAGGCTGCAGTGCTCCACCGTGCTGCCTGACCACAAACGCTTATTTACAGTATTCTCCGAATGATGGGAAGAAAATTGTCAATGAGGCATTTTCGCCATTGGCTCCAATAATTACTGTCTACAGTGGGGTAAAATATTATTAGTCACAGACAACAGAAACAAACAAACATCATGCTGGTGGGATGTCAGGTCACAGGCAATCTCAGAATGAGGAGAAATGGAATATTACAAAATGCTCAAGTTTCTATGGGCGCGATTACCCGGCCTCGTTACGCTCTCGCTCGAGCGAAATGAAGCCGGTAAACAACGAGAAAGGCCAAAAACGGGAACTGCGCCAAACAGTTTGCGATGCAACCAGCCCGCTCCCCTCGGCAAAATCGGAATCTCGCCGCAGTGAGGCGAAAAACCAACTATCACCACTTAAGCCCCATTTCCATACAATGAACAAGAGCCACCCCATATCCAATAGCCTCCTGTCATTGAGCGGCCTCCCCAGCAAGTGGTCACATTGGCGCTGATTAGCACTCCTGTGAACCTGGCGGAAGGGGAGCCAAGGAGGTGAGTATCCATCTTTGCTCAGAGGCAAAAAGCCCAGGGGCACTGGGCTTGCTGCACCTGTGCTCAGTGGGGAATAGGGGACCCTCGGCTGGGGGTGGGCCACCATGGGAGGGTGGGGGGGGCACTGAGGGGGGCAACCGCTCGCTGCAAAACCATGCCAATCCCTGGATCGTGTTAATGTTGTGAGCAGGTGTCCGGAATACAGGGTCTGGGGCCCGGTGAGGGGGGCCTTGAGTGGGAAGGGCTTTCCAGGTAGGGGCGAAGGGGGGGATTAGTGGGGGAATAGAGGGTCTGGCATGGGAGCCATCGCTGTTTGTCAATCGAACGCCCTCTCTCAATGCCTTACAGATATTGAACGCTATGGCAGGGATGTTGGACGCAGAAGTTGCCCTAGTCATGCTGGTGCTACGCGATGCAGCCAGACGCCGGAGACAGCGGCAGAGGCAGAATCTGCAGATGCTCGAGGCGGCGGCCCATGTGCCGACCCCGCCCCACACCTTGAGGACTCGGCTACCCATCAGGCCAGGGAGGGACCAGAGGAGGCGTCCCGCGATGCCCCAGGGTGTACAGGCGCCACTGGTCATTCGAACAAATGACGGACAGCGCGTGCCGCAGGAGGTTCATTGACAAGGAGGCAGTGCGGCACCTGCGCCATATCCTTACGGACTTGGCACCACGTGGAGGAGGAGGACACCCGCCCCCGGTGGCCGTCAAAGTCACTGCAGCCCTGAACGTTTACGCCACGCGATCATTCCAGGGCTCAAGCGGGGACCTGTGTGGCATCTCACAGGCTCAGCCAGCAGGTGCATCTGGCAGGTCACAAATGCCCGAAATGCCCGGGCGGAAGGCTACATCATATTTGCCATGGACCAGGCCCAACAAGATGCCCGGGCAGCAGGTTTCTCCGCCATCGGCGGGATGACCCAGGTCCAGGGAGCCATAGATGCCACGCATGTTGCCCCCCGCTCACTGAGCCATCGGCACTGTCCGCGGGTCACTGTCGAGGGCAGTGGGGTGATGATAACCCGCAGAGAGATGGGCGTTGGTGCTCCACAATCCATGCCATAGTCTGACCCCTGCCTGTCTGCTGAGTGCTCGCTCACACTCAGCACCTGCGCACGGTGATGCATCGTGGAAGAAAGTGACAGAGGCTTCCTACTGGTTGTGCACAAGGGGGTTTATTGTTTGATACAGGTCCCCATTCTCCCGATGGTGCAGCCCCCATCCCCCCCACACCCTCACCCTCCCATCCCCCTCACCCCCATGACCCCCACTCACCCTCAACTCCCCCCTCCCCGGTGATGTACCATCAATGACTACGAGACGAATAGTGAATTAGTGAGGCTTTATTGTGCTAGATGTTAAGCCTCCTGCAGTTGGAACCAGAATGGGGGCAGCGTAGATAGCATACACGTTTATACAGAGCCTGCTGGGTGGAGCCAGCAGGCCGGGATTTACTGTAATGACTGGAGTACAATGGCAGTACCGTAATACACGTAGTGTATGATCAGTGGTGTTTACCACACCTGGTGCCCTCAGTGATCCGCGATGTGCTTTGCCCTCCCAGCTCTATCACTACATTTAGGTGTCTCCCCAAGATGCACATCTGAGGTGGAGGCAGCCAGCTGCTCACCTCACCCCGTGGCCTTCGATGCCCCTGGTGGGTGTCCTCTGGGGGCTCTGGGACCGGAGGGGCCGCACTTCATTGTCAACGACATATGCACAGCCGTGTCCCATGTGCTGACCCCGAGACGTGGCCTCATCAGAGGCATGGAACTTGGGAGAGCTGTGGCCACCGTCGCCGCCCCATGGGACGGGTCCGGGTTAGCACTCAGTGCCCTCTCCTCCCGGTCAGTGCCCATAGGCCTCCACATTGGTGACCGCCCTGTCCTCGGCCACCCACCACCTCCAAGGCCCGCTCCTCGAAGGAGGGCAGGATTCTCAAGTCCGGCACCCCACCGTCAGTCTGGGAACTTTCCAGCCGATTATGGGAGAGCTTTTCTTGAGGAGACACTAGAGGGCATCGTTAGCCACATGCGGGGTTCACAGTTGTGCGGGTGGGGGGGGGGGCCGGTGTGAAGAGAGGGTTGGGGTGGAGGGAGGGTTCAATGGGTGGGTGGAGGGAGTGCTGAAAGGGGAGGGGGATGGATGGAGGGTTGTGGATGACCTGGGGGGATGCTCCCTTTGGGGATTGGGGGTGGGATGTTGGTGTCTACTCACTCGTGCTGCCCAGTGTAGGTTGTTGACCTTCTTCCGACACTGGAGGCCAGTCCTCCTGGTCACACTGCCCGAGCTGACTGCTGCTGTCACCTCTTCCCAGGCAGCACTGGCTGCCTTGTGGATCACCCTCCGGGACGTTTGGGGGAACAGGACATCCCTCTTGGCCTCCACTGCGTCCAGGAGCCTCACCACGTCAGCATCCCGAATCCTGGGGCCGGTCTTCTCGGCGCCATTGTTATGAGCTGGCTGGGATTGATCGAGCAAATGCAGCCTAAGTGCTGCTCGACCTTGTTAGCGGGGGGCTGGCGACCGTGGTCCCAGTGAATCAGCTGGCGCGCCGGCATTCGGGGAGAGAAGCCCGTGAGGCCTCGTTAAGTGGACCAGCTAACGTTGAATAGCCTTGCCGGCCTTGCAGTGTCGGGCACCGGGAAACCCGCGACAATTGCTGCTCGCTACCACACTTAGAAATTTTTCCAGAGAATCACCCTATGTGTCAATCACTCTAACGGTAGCACCTCGGAGAATCCACACATTTAATGGGGAAGTAACAAACAGGGATTTCTTCACACTTTGTAGCATAGAGAATTTTCTTTTTTTAAATTTCGAGTACCCAATTCATTTTTTCCAATTAAGGGGCAATTTAGCGTGGCCAATCCACCTACCATGCAAATTTTTGGGTTGTGGGGGCGAAACCCAGGCAAACACGGGGAGAATGTGTGTGGTGGTATGCATTAGGGATATTACAGTACCCTGTGATGCCGAGAGGCTATTGGTGGATAGAGGACGCCGGGTCCCGATTGGATCAGCCACCTACTGGCTCCACCCAGTAAGGCGGAGTATAAGAGCCCGGGTTCTCCCAGCAGCCGCATTCTGTAACTGTGCTGCTGGGGAACAAGTCTGCGTAATAAAGCCATCGATTGACTCCTTCTCATCTCGTCTCGTGAGTGATTGATTGTGCTACAATTTATTACGCAGACTTTAAAGAACATGGAGCTCCGAATCACTCCCGAGTGTCTGCGAATCAGCCCCCACGCGGCAAACTCAGCAGCCACTTTTAAACACTGGTTAGCGTGTTTTGAAGGCTACCTCCGAACGGCCACCTGCGTACCTACAGAAGACCAGAAAATGCAGGTCCTGCAATCCAGGGTGAGCCCGGAAATCTACACACTCATAGAGGAGGCGGACGATTTCCAGGCGGCGCTCGCTATGCTGATAGGAATCTACGTTCGGCCCGTCAACCAGGTCTACGCACGCCACCAGCTCGCGACGAGACGGCAAATCCCCAGGGAAACGCTGGACGAATTCTACAGTACGCTGTTAATACTGGGGAGAAATTGCAACTGCCCACCGGTTCCGGATAATGAACATACGGAGCTACTGATTCGGGATGCTTTCGTGGCAGGTATGCTTTCGTCCCAAATTCGCCAGCGATTGCTGGAAAGAGACTCACTAGGCCTCAAGGAGGCACGAGTCCTCACGGCCTCGTTCGATTTGGCATCGCAGTACGCCCGTGCCTACACCCCCGACCGCGTGGCAGCCCCTTGGGCATCATGGACCCCCGCCGCGACCGAACCCCCGGCACCCCCACAGGCCTGTGCTGCCAGAGCACCAGATCACCCGGGTGGGCCCCGCTGCTACTTTTGTGAGCAAGCGAAACACCCCCGACTGCGCTGCCCGGCCCGCTCAGCCCTCTGTTAAGGGTGCGGCAAAAAGGGGCACTTTGTAGCAGTGTGCCAGGCCCGGGGGGTCGCCGCAATCTCCGGGGGAGAACCAGGACCCCAACCTCAACCCCCCCCCAACCATCCATGTGTGGCCACCGGGCGACGCCATCTTGGGTCCCGGGCTCCATGCGGGAGGGATGGGCGCCGCCATTTTTGTGCTCCTCCGGCCACGTGCGATCAATGGGCGGCGCCATCTTGTCCACCCCCGACCGTGTGCGACCCGTGGACGCCGCCATCTTGGCTGATGGCTAAGGACCCCAGGATGGACGGCCCCACAGGGCCTGAGGAAAACGCCCCGATGCAGCAACAGCGACTGGCTTTGGAGACCTTGGACCAGTCGCGGTCCCGAACGCTCCAAACGATAACAACGATGGTATTCATAAACGGGTACGAGACGCCCTGCCTGGTCGACTCTGGGTGCACGGAGAGTTTTATACATCTCGATACGGTAAGACGCTGTTCCGTTCCGATCCACCCGAGTAATCAAAAGATTTTCCTGGCAGCAGGATCACATTCTGTAGAGATCAAAGGGTTCCGCATCGCGAACCTCACGGTGCAGGGGAGGGAGTTCAAGAACTATCGGCTTTACGTCCTTCCCCACCTCTGCGCTGCCACACTCCTGGGGTTGGATTTCCAGTGCAACATCCAGAGTTTAACTTTTCAATTCGGCGGCCCTACACCCCCACTCACTATCTGCGGCCTCGCGACCCTCAAGGTCGACCCGGCTTCCCTGTTTGCGAACCTCACCCTGGATTGCAAACCCGTCGCCACTAGTAGCAGACGGTACAGCGCCCAGGACCAAACCTTTATCCGGTCAGAAGTCCAACGGCTGCTGAGGGAAGGCATAATCTGTCATGATATTCAGATAAACATCATGGTGCAAACATACATACACACTGATGGACAGATCAACGGACCAATCACACAATACACACACAACATCACAGCCAATCACAGGCAAGAGCATACACACTATAAAACGGGGAACACGACACTTCCCGCTGATTTCAGCAGGAGACAGCTCAGGGCACAGAGCTCACAGCAAGCCACACAGACATTCACCATGTGCTGAGTGCTTCTCCAAGATAGTGTTAGGGCTAGGTCCACAGGTTAGAGGGAAATGAATGAACCACAGTAACCAGATACTGCATGCGCAGTTCGGCCCTGCGTAGAGCGCGCCTGCGCGTCACGTCCCTCTGCGCGACGTCTCTTTTGGCGCATACAAGTGCGGGAGGCCGCGGAAAGCGCGTGAAATGGCCGCCCTCATCCGGGCCGCGGGCCGGGAGGAACTCGATCGCCTGGACCCACTCGGCCTCGTAGGACCCCTGCCTTGCCGATTCGGCCACGTAGGACCCCTGCCGTGCCGATTCGGCCGCCTGGAATTGGGAGTTCCGGCTGGTCGTGTCTTCATGGAGGACGCAGACTTCGATGGCGGTGGCTAGGGTGAGGCTTTTAATTTTGAGGAGCTGCTGGCGTAGGGTGCCCGAGGTGACCCCCAAAACAATCTGGTCCCAAATCATGGAATCGGAGGTGGCCTCGTAACCGCAGGACTGCGCGAGGATACGGAGGTGTGTAAGGAAAGATTGAAAAGGCTCATCCTTACCCTGCAGGCGCTGCTGGAAGAGGTACCTCTCAAAACCCTCATTTACCTCGATGCTGAAGTGTTGCTCGAGTTTTAGAAGGACCGTCTTGTACTTCGTCTTGTCCTCAACTTCCGCGAACTCCAGGGAGTTGTAGATGTGGATGGCGTGTTGCCCTGCCGTGGAGAGGAGGAGGGCGATTTTCCTGGTGTCCGAATCATTCTCCCTTTCTGTGGCTTCTAGGATGAACTGGAAGCGCTGTTTAAACAGCTTCCAGTTGACGCCGAGATTTCCAGCGATTTGGAGCGGCTGCGGCGGGCTGATGGTGTCCATGGCGCAGGATGGCGGATTCCTGAGGTTGCGTAGGTAGGTCTCACAGGTACTGGGTTCCAATCCTGGTACTATGTCGTGTTGGGTGCTCTGCTACACAGACAAACCAACACGGTTGCGGATGATACAACTCAGTTTTATTACTAACAATAACAACATCTGTAAACTGGTTACTGTGGTTCGTTCATTTCCCTCGAACCTGTGGACCTCGCCCTAACACTATCTTGGAGAAGCACTCAGCACATGGTGAATGTCTGTGTGGCTTGCTGTGAGCTCTGTGCCCTGAGCTGTCTCCTGCTGAAATCAGCGGGAAGTGTCGTGTTTCCCGTTTTATAGTGTGTATGCTCTTGCCTGTGATTGGCTGAGATGTTGTGTGTGTATTGATTGGTCCGTTGATCTGTCCATCAGTGTGTATGTATGTTTGCACCATGATGTTTATCTGAATATCATGACAGATTATGCCTTCCCTCAGCAGCCGTTGGGACACATCTCGAAAAGCAAAATGATGGAAGCCGAAACAAAAGTAGGTAATGCTGGACACATAAAGCAGGACAAACACCGATCATGGAGAACATAGTAGCACGGTAGCATTGTGGATAGCACAATTGCTTCACAGCTCCAGGGTCTCAGGTTCGATTCCGGCTTGGGTCACTGTCTTTGCGGAGTCTGCACATCCTCCTCGTGTGTGCGTGGGTTTCCTCCGGGTGCTCCGGTTTCCTCCCACAGTCCAAAGATGTGCAGGTTAGGTGGATTGGCCATGCTAAATTGCGCTTAGTGTCCAAAATTGCCCTTAGTGTTGGGTGGGGTTACTGGGTTATGGGGATAGGGTGGAGGTGTTGACCTTGGGTAGGGTGCTCTTTCCAAGAGCCGGTGCAGACTCGATGAGCCGAGTTGCCTCCTTCTGCACTGTAAATTCTATGATAATCACAAAACGGCTCTTCGCCAACTAGTAAAGAAGTCCACGGAGTTCCAGTGGCTGCCCGCACACCAGAAGTAATGGAAGGAGCTCAAAATTAAGCTCACCACAGCCCCGGTATTGGCGTTCTTCGGCACCTCTCGTGATATGAAGATCTCGACTGATGCCAGCCAGTCCGGCATTGGGGCGGTACTCCTGTAACGGGATGACACTGCATCATGGGCCCCGGTCGCCTATGCCTCGCAGGCCATGACCCCCACAGAACAGCGCTATGCGCAGATCGAGAAGGAGTGCCTGGGTTTAACCGGCATAGACAAGTTCCACGACTACGTGTATGGTCTCCCCCAGTTCACCGTGGAAACCGACCATCGCCCCCTTGTCAGCATCATACATAAGGACCTGAATGAGATGACCCCTCGCCTCCAGCGCATCCTGCTCAAGCTCCGGTGGTACGACTTCCAACTGGTCTACAACCCGGGAAAGGACCTCAGCATTGCGGATGCCCTATCCAGAGCAGTGAGCACACCGCCCGACTCGGAGGGGTTCGTCTGTCAGGTGAGTGAGTGAGTGAGTGAGTGAGTATTAGTGAGAGGCAGCACGGTTTTGTGAAGGGAAGGTCGTGTCTCACTAACTTGATAGAGTTTTTCGAGGAAGTCACTAAGATGATTGATGCAGGTAGGGCAGTAGATGTTGTCTATATGGACTTCAGTAAGGCCTTTGACAAGGTCCCTCATGGTAGACTAGTACAAAAGGTGAAGTCACACGGGATCAGGGGTGAACTGGCAAGGTGGATACAGAACTGGCTAGGCCATAGAAGGCAGAGGGTAGCAATGGAGGGATGCTTTTCTCATTGGAGGGCTGTGACCAGTGGTGTTCCACAGGGATCAGTGCTGGGACCTTTGCTCTTTGTAATATATATAAATGATTTGGAGGAAAATGTAACTGGTCTGATTAGTAAGTTTGCAGACGACACAAAGGTTGGTGGAATTGCGGATAGCGATGAGGACTGTCTGAGGATACAGCAGGATTTAGATTGTCTGGAGACTTGGGCGGAGAGATGGCAGATGGAGTTTAATCCGGACAAATGTGAGGTAATGCATTTTGGAAGGGCTAATGCAGGTAGGGAATATACAGTGAATGGTAGAACCCTCAAGAGAGTGAAAGTCAAAGAGATCTAGGAGTACAGGTCCACAGGTCATTGAAAGGGGCAACACAGGTGGAGAAGGTAGTCAAGAAGGCATACGGCATGCTTGCCTTCATTGGCCGGGGCATTGAGTATAAGAATTGGCAAGTCATGTTGCAGCTGTATAGAACCTTAGTTAGGCCACACTTGGAGTATAGTGTTCAATTCTGGTCGCCACACTACCAGAAGGATGTGGAGGCTTTAGAGAGGGTGCAGAAGAGATTTACCAGAATGTTGCCTGGTATGGAGGGCATAAGCTATGAGGAGCGATTGAATAAACTCGGTTTGTTCTCACTGGAACGAAGGAGGTTGAGGGGCGACCTGATAGAGGTATACAAAATTATGAGGGGCATAGACAGAGTGGATAGTCAGAGGCTTTTCCCCAGGGTAGAGGGGTCAATTACTAGGGGGCATAGGTTTAAGGTGAGAGGGGCAAAGTTTAGAGTAGATGTACGAGGCAAG
The DNA here is from genome assembly GCF_047496885.1 of Scyliorhinus torazame. Taxonomy (NCBI): domain Eukaryota; kingdom Metazoa; phylum Chordata; class Chondrichthyes; order Carcharhiniformes; family Scyliorhinidae; genus Scyliorhinus; species Scyliorhinus torazame. The sequence goes on along the minus strand of NC_092708.1, from coordinate 321,541,773 downwards.
TTTTTTACGCAGAGGGTAGTGGGTGCCTGGAACTCACTACCGGAGGAGGTAGTGGAAGCAGGGACGATAGGGACATTTAAGGGGCATCTTGACAAATATATGAATAGGATGGGAATAGAAGGATATGGACCCAGGAAGTGTAGAAGATTGTAGTTTAGTCGGGCAGTATGTTCGGCACGGGCTTGGAGGGCCGAAGGGCCTGTTCCTGTGCTGTACATTTCTTTGTTCTTTGTTCTTTGTTTGTCGAAGCGCAGATGGCCTTCACATCGGCAAATCTGCCAGTTGATGATTCAAGCCTGGCCCGTATTCACCGGGAGCCGCAGTCTCCCGGTGAATACGGGCCAGGCTTGAATCATCAGCTGGCAGATTTGCCGATGTGAAGGCCATCTGCGCTTCGACCTGACAGATGTAAGAATCTCGGGCAACCCCTGGTCACCTTGAACTGCGAAACCGGACTTTAACCTCAGAAACTGTAAAATGGACACCTTTCTTGGCCAAATTTTTCCCAGCAAGCTTGGCTTGCAGGGCTGTCTGTGAGTGTAAAAGGAATGTTTGCAGCAACCCCCACTGGACTTACAACTCATCAATAAACAGACAGCACTAATTGGATCAGCAAAAGGCACAATGGAAATGCTAATAGCCCTGAAACTCCCCCAGCCAAGAAACAATGTGTTGGTAAGAACTCCTTACACATGATAATGACCTTGTCTCCATCGGAGCTGAAATACCCATCAGTATAATCAGGTCATAATGGCAGCAATCTCGAGCGAATGGCAGACTCGAAAATCCCATCTTTTTAACGAGGTGTGGAAGACTGCGATCTCCCAGGACAATGGAGCGGGCAGGAAGCAGTTTACCCTGGAGGGAAACTGCCCGGAGACTGGAGCTGGCTACCTGGACCTATCAGGAGAAGGGGCGGGACCTGCGGGAACTTTGAAATGCTAACTGACATGCTCACACAAAAGAAGCTGGACTGGAGCGAAAAAACTTGGATTTTGGACTATAAAAAGGGTGGTCAAACGGCCATTCGATCTCTTAGGGTCTTCTGCTGGTGCTGAACTCTCTGCTCCTACAACATCAGCCTTGGATTGTAAGTATCCCACAGCTGCTTGCGAAGCTCCCGGGACTAGTATAGTGGTTGCGGCTTTGGGGAAAGGGGGTGCATGCTCCTATTTTGTCCTTTTAAAAGATTGCAAAAATTGTGTATGTAAGTTTTACGTTGTGCTGCGATAGTACTCCTTCCATAGTAATAGTCATTAAAGTATAAGATAATTGTGTGTTTTCTGTATTTGGTGGTGGTTGATCTTGGCAATTAATAAATATATGTGTTTGGATTTTGGAATTGGAGTCTGTCTCAATTCCTTCAATCCCTCACCAACGAGCTCTAGCCAAGTAACTCTATTAAAATACTCCTTACCATAAATCCGGTGTCGAGAACTGAGGGAAATCCTTGGGCGATTCGAACCCGCTCACTCAGGAAAGGCTGCCAGGTACAGGTGGGCAGAGGTTTTCCTTGCCTCTCTCTCTTGGGGGCGCTGCTCAGGTGAAGCAGGCGCAGGTGGTAGCGAATCCACCGGTGAGAGAGAGGATCACCCGGGCAGTGGTGGGGTTTGGACGACGGGGTGCCAAGCCTGGTAGAAGCCCACGGGGGTGGAGGTAAAAGGGGATCCCGCTACACAGACGAACCCCTCCGAGTCGGGCAGTGTGCTCACTGCTCTGGACCCCCCTTCTACAACGTGTGATGCACCACATGACGGGAGGGTGGCTCAAAGGACAGTGCCCACAATTCTACAATGTCCAGGACGACTTGGCCGTCATTGACGGTGTCCTCCTAAAGCTGGACCGGATTGTGAGTCCACACAACATGCACAAGCTGGTCCTCAACCAACTACATGAAGGCCATCTGGGGGAGTTGAGAAGTGCAGACGGAGGGCCCGAGAGGCTGTGTACTGGCCGAGATCAGCGATGACATTGCCAACATGGTGCTCAACTGCCCCACCTGCCAAAGGTTTCAGCCGGCGCAACCCCCTGAGACACTTCAGCCCCATGAGTTAGTGACGTCCCCCTGGGCGAAGGTGGGTGTGGACCTTTTTCATGCGCTTGGCAGGGACTACGTAATCATCATAGATTACTTTTCAAATTATCCAGAGGTCATCCACCTGCACGATTTAACATCGTCCGCTGTCATCAGGGCATGCAAAGACACCTTTCCTCGCCATGGCATTCCGCTTACTGTCATGTCGGACAATGGGCCCTGTTTTGCAAGTCAAGAATGGTCTTGTTTTGCTGCTTCGTATGGCTTCACACACGTGACGTCCAGCCCTCTGCATCCCCAGTCAAATGGCACGGCGGAAAAGGGCATTCACATCGTCAAGCGGCTCCTCTGCAAGGCTGCTGATGCCAGATCGGATTTCTGCTTAGCCCTGCTGGCATATCGCTCGGCCCCACTAGCCTCTGGCCTCTCACTAGCCCAGCTGTTGATGGGTCGCGCCCTCAGGACCACTGTGCCATCCATTCTGGTCCCTACACCCAACTATGCTCCAGTACTGCAAAGGATGCGACAGCAGCGTGCTCAGCAGAAGGTGGCACATGACACTCGGGCAACTGATCTTCCTGCCCTGGCGCCTGGAGACAACGTCCGCATCCACCTACCAGAGGGTGGCTGGTCGGCAACTGCCGAAGTTCTCCAACGCGTGGCTCCCCGCTCGTTCCTGGTTCGCATGCCTGATGGCTCCATTCGCCGGCGTAATCGGCAGGCCCTTCGGCTGCTTCCACGCTCGCTACGTGATCATGCACCGGTGCCACGCCCTCCTGTTGTTCCTGATGTCGATTTCGTGGAGCTTCCTGCCACCATGCCCATTCCTCTGTCGCCTGTGGCCAGGCCCATTCCTCAGCCGATGGATCCTGACCCACCCTTGAGACGGTCAACCCGAATTCGTCGCCCACCTACTAGGCTGGACTTATGAGCCTGTTTGAACATTGGACTCACTAAAGTGTTATGCCACAATGTTAATATGTTTCTCTTTTTGTCGTTTGTTTTGATGCTTGATGTTTACACGTGTTTTGTTTATGGTACAACCTCGCTGCTATGTTGCACCTGACACCTTCCTATGTATATAGTTTAGCCTCATGTACATGTTGTAGATATTGCACACACACATTCAGTTGCACTCAGTACACATCTATATTTATTACCACATAGGCACATATTCTTGTAAAAAAAAGGGGGATGTCATGATATTCAGATAAACATCATGGTGCAAACATACATACACACTGATGGACAGATCAACGGACCAATCAATACACACATAACATCACAGCCAATCACAGGCAAGAGCATACACACTATAAAACGGGGAACACGACACTTCCCGCTGATTCCAGCAGGAGACAGCTCAGGGCACAGAGCTCACAGCAAGCCACTGAGACATTCACCATGTGCTGAGTGCTTCTCCAAGATAGTGTGAGGGCTAGGTCCACAGGTTAGAGGGTAATGAACGAACCACAGTAACCAGTTTACAGATGTTGTTATTGTTAGTAATAAAACTGAGTTCCATAGAGAATTAAAAAAATTTTTTTTAGAGTACCCAATTCATTTTTTCCAATTAAGGGGCAATTTAGCGTGGCCAATCCACCTACCGTGCAAATTTTTGGGTTGTGGGGGCGAAACCCAGGCAAACACGGGGAGAATGTGTGTGGTGGTATGCATAGGGGTATTACGGTACCCTGTGATGCCGAGAGGCTATTGGTGGATAGACGCCGGGTCCCGATTGGATCAGCCACCTACTGGCTCCACCCAACAAGGCAGAGTATAAGAGCCCGGGTTCTCCCAGCAGCTGCATTCTGTAACTGTGCTGCTGGGGAACAAGTCTGCGTAATAAAGCCATCGATTGACTCCTTCTCATCTCGTCTCGTGAGTGATTGATTGTGCTACAATTTATTACGCAGACTTTAAAGGACATGGAGCTCCGAATCATTCCAGAGTGTCTGCGAATCAGCCCCCACGCGGCAAACTCAGCAGCCACTTTTAAACACTGGTTAGCGTGCTTTGAAGGATACCTCCGAACGGCCCCTGGCGTACCTACAGAAGACCAGAAAATGCAGGTCCTGCAATCCAGGGTGAGCCCGGAAATCTACACTCTCATAGAGGACGCGGACGATTTCCAGGCGGCGCTCGCCATGCTGAGAGGACTCTATGTTCGGCCCGTCAACCAGGTCTACGCACGCCACCAGCTCGCGACGAGACGGCAAATCCCTGGGGAATCATTGGACGAATTCTACAGTACGCTGCTAATACTGGGGAGAAATTGCAACTGCCCACCGGTTCCGGCTAATGAACATACGGAGCTACTGATTCGGGATGCTTTCGTGGCAGGTATGCTTTCGTCCCAAATTCGCCAGCGATTGCTGGAAAGAGACTCACTAGGCCTCAAGGAGGCACGGGTCCTCGCGGCCTCATTCGATTTGGCATCGCAGAACGCCCGTGCCTACTCCCCCGACCGTGCGGCAGCCCCTTGGCTACTGTGGACCCTGCCGCGACCGAACCCCCGGCACCCCCCGCAGGCCTGTCCTGCCAGAGCACCAGATCACCTGGGTGGGCCCCGCTGCTACTTTTGTGAGCAAGCGAAACACCCCCGACTGCGCTGCCCGGCCCGCTCAGCCCTCTGTAAAGGGTGCGGCAAAAAGGGGCACTTTGTAGCAGTGTGCCAGGCCCGGGGGGTCGCCGCAATCTCCAGGGGAGAACAAAGACCCCAACCTCAATCCCCCAACGATCCATGTGCGGCCACCGGGTGCCGCCATCTTGGGTCCCGGACTCCATGCGGGAGGGATGGGCACCGCCATTTTGTGCTCCTACGGCCACGTGTGACCAATGGGTGACGCCATCTTGTCCACCCCCGACCGTGTGCGACCCATGGACGCCGCCATCTTGGCTGACGGCTAAGGACCCCAGGATGGACGACCCTACGGGGCCTGAGGAAAACGCCCCGATGCAGCAACAGCGACTGGCTTCGGTAACCTTGGACCAGTCGCGGCCCCGAACGCTCCAAACGGCAACAACGACGGTATTCATAAACGGGTACGAGATGCCCTGCCTGGTCGATTCTGGGAGCACGGAGAGTTTTATACATCCCGATACGGTAAGACGCTGTTCCGTTCCGATCCACCCGAGTAATCAAAAGATTTTCCTGGCAGCAGGATCACATTCTGTAGAGATCAAAGAGTTCCGCATCACGAACCTCACGGTGCAGGGGAGGGAGTTCAAGAACTATCGGCTTTACGTCCTTCCCCACCTCTGCGCTGCCACACTCCTGGGGTTGGATTTCCAGTGCAACCTCCAGAGTTTAACGTTTCAATTCGGCGGCCCTATACCCCCACTCACTATCTGCGGCCTCGCGACCCTCAAGGTCGACCCGGCTTCCCTGTTTGCGAACCTCACCCCGGATTTCAAACCCGTTGCCACTAGGAGCAGACGGTACAGTGCCCAGGACAGGACCTTCATCGTGTCGGAGGTCCAATGGCTTCTGCGGGAAGGAGTGATTGAGGCCAGCAACAGCCCCTGGAGAGCTCAAGTGGTGGTAGTGAAGACTGGGGCGAAGCACAGAATGGCCATTGACTACAGTCAGACCATCAATCGGTACATGCAGCTCGACGCGTACCCCCTCCCACGCATATCTGACATGGTCAATCAGATTGCGCAGTATCAAGTCTTTTCCACAGTGGACTTGAGGTCCGCCTACCACCAGCTCCCCATCTGCCCGGAGGACCGCCAATACACTGCATTCAAAGCAGATGGCCGCCTCTATCACTTCCTTAGGGTTCCCTTCGGCGTCACAAATGGGGTCTCGGTCTTCCAGCAAGAGATGGACCGAATGGTTGACTGGTACGGACTGCGGGCCACCTTCCCGTACCTAGATAACGTCACCATCTGCAGCCACGATCAGCAGTACCACGACACAAACGTCCAAAAATTCCTCCAGACCGCCAAACTCGTTAACCTCATATACAATAAGGAGAAATGCGTGTTCCGCACCAACCGCTTAGCCATCCTTGGCTATGTCGTGGAAAATGGAATCCTAGAGCCCGACACCGACCGCATGCGCCCCCTCCTAGAACTCCCTCTCCCCCACTGCACCAAGGCACTGAAACGATGCCTGGCGTTTTTCTCCTATTATGCACTCAGTAAGCGTTGCGCAGGTCAAAGAGACACAGCCTGAGTGAGACACATCCAGAGAGGGAATTTGGAACTTGGTAATTTGGTGCAGTGAGGTAATTCAGTGCAGAGTGGGAGAAGGTGCTTTTTCTCTACTGTTTTGTTCTCTTTCTTCTGGCCTGTAACTTTTAATCAGCAGGGAGAGAACCAGAGGGCATCTGAGACCCTCGGAAGGTAAGTAAGTGATTTTTACTCATTTTTACTTTTATTACCTTTTCAAATTGTGTGTGTGGGGCAGGGCGAAACTGAAGTGACATCACAGAAAAGCTGTGACCTGATTGGCTGGTTGGGAATCTACACTAAATTAAAAAAATTAAGCGTTGGTAAACTAATTAAACATAATTACTTAATTATAATTTAGAGGGGTATCTAAGCCAGAGATCGGAGAGTACTGTATTTAGCTTTCACATTTATAGTAGAAATCTAGTGCAAGGAAAAATATAGTTAACAGTAACTTTTTAAAAACTTTTAAATTTAATTTACTAATTAATTGACGCAATGTCAGTTAGAGGGGTGCAGTGCTCTGACTGTGAGATGTGGTAGGTCCGGGAGGCTTCCAGCGTCCTGGATGGCTTCATCTGCAGAAAGTGCACCCAACAGGAGCTCCTCACAGACCGCATGGTTCGGTTGGAGCGGCAGTTGGATGCACTTAGGAGCATGCAGGTGACGGAAAGCGTCATAGATAGCAGTTATTTAAATGTGGTCACACCCAAGGTGCAGGCAGAGAAATGGGTGACCACCAGAAAGGGCAGGCAGTCAGTGCAGGAATCCCCTGTGGTTGTCCCTCTCTCGAACAGGTATACCCCTTTGGATACTGTCGGGGGGGGATAGCCTATCAGGGGAAAACAGCAGCAGCCAGAGCAGTGGCACCATGGCTGGCTCTGATGTTCAGAAGGGAGGGACAAAGCGCAGAAGAGCAATAGTAATAGGGGACTCTATAGTCAGGGGCACAGATAGGCGCTTCTGTGGACGTGAAAGAGACTCCAGGATGGTATGTTGCCTCCCTGGTGCCAGGGTCCAGGATGTCTCCGAATGGGTAGAGGGCATCTTGAAGGGGGACGGCAAACAGGCAGAGGTCGTTGTACATATTGGTACTAACGACATAGGCAGGAAGGGGCATGAGGTCCTGCAGCAGGAGTTCAGGGAGCTAGGCAGAAAGTTAAAAGACAGGACCTCTCGGGTTGTAATCTCGGGATTACTCACTGTGCCACGTGCCAGTGAGGCTAGAAATAGGAAGATAGAGCAGCTAAACACGTGGCTAAACAGCTGGTGTAGGAGGGAGGGTTTCCGTTATCTGGACCACTGGGAGCTCTTCCAGGGCAGGTGTGACCTATATAAGGACGGGTTGCATCTAAACTGGAGAGGCATAAATATCCTGGCCGCGAGGTTTGCTAGTGTCACACGGGCGGTTTAAACTAGTATGGCAGGGGGGTGGGCACGGGAGCAATAGGTCAGAAGGTGAGAGCATTGAGGGAGAACTAGGAAATGGGGACAGTATGGCTCTGAGGCAGAGCAGACAGGGTGAAGTTGCTGAACACAGCGGGTCTGGTGGCCTGAAGTGCATATGTTTTAATGCAAGAAGTATTATGGGGAAGGCAGATGAACTTAGAGCTTGGATTAGTACTTGGAACTATGATGTTGTTGCCATTACAGAGACCTGGTTGAGGGAAGGGCAGGATTGGCAGCTAAACGTTCCAGGATTTAGATGTTACAGGCAGGATAGAGGGGGATGTAAAAGGGGTGGCGGAGTTGCGCTATGGGTTAGGAAGAATATCACAGCTGTACTTTGGGAGGACACCTCAGAGGGCAGTGAGGCTATATGAGTAGAGATCAGGAATAAGAAGGGTGCAGTCACAATGTTGGGGGTTTACTACAGGCCTCCCAACAGCCAGCAGGAGATAGAGGAGCAGATAGGTCGACAGATTTTGGAAAAGAGTAAAAACAACAGGGTTGTGTGATGGGAGACTTCAACTTCCCCAATATAGGTCATTGTTATTTGTGTTGTTATAATATTGTGTAAAGGATGCACAATGTACTGTGTTGGTTGACCAAAAATTTTCAATAAAATATTTAATAAAAAAAAAAACTTCCCCAATATTGACTGGGACTCACTTAGTGCCAGGGGCTTAGACAGGGCAGAGTTTGTAAGGAGCATCCAGGAGGGCTTCTTAAAACAATATGTAGACAGTCCAACTAGGGAAGGAGCTGTACTGGACCTGGTATTGGGGAATGAGACCGGCCAGGTGGTAGAATTTTCAGTAGGAGAGCATTTCGGGAACAGTGACCACAATTCAGTAAGTTTTAAAGTGCTGGTGGACAAGGATAAGAGTAGTCCTAGGGTGAATGTGCTAAATTGGGGGAAGGCTAATTATAACAATATTAGGCGGGAACTGAAGCACCTAGATTGGGGGCGGATGTTTGAGGGTAAATCAACATCTGACATATGGGAGGCTTTCAAGTGTCAGTTGAAAGGAATTCAGGACCGGCATGTTCCTGTGAGGAAGAAGGATAAATACGTCAATTTCCGGGAACCTTGAAAAAGGAGGCATTTGTCAGGGGTAAAAGGCTGGGAACACAAGAAGCCTGTGTGGAATATAAGGAAAGTAGGAAGGAACTTAAGCAAGGAGTCAGGAGGGCTAGAAGGGGTCACGAAAAGTCAATGGCAAATAGTTAAGGAAAATCCCAAGGCTTTTTACACGTACATAAAAAGCAAGAGGGTAGCCAGGGAGGGTTGGCCCACTGAAGAATAGGCAAGGGAATCTATGTGTGGAGCCAGAGGAAATGGGCGAGGTACTAAATGAATACTTTGCATCAGTATTCACCAAAGAGAAGGAATTGGTAGATGTTGAGTCTGGAAAAGGGTGTGTAGATAGCCTGGGTCACATTGAGATCCAAAAAAGACGAGGTGTTGGGCGTCTTGAAAAATATTAAGGTAGATAAGTCCCCAGGGCCAGATGGGATCTACCCCAGAATACTGAAGGAGGCAAGAGAGGAAATTGCTGAGTCCTTGACAGAAATCTTTGGATCCTCACTGTCTTCAGGTGATGTCCCGGAGGACTGGAGAATAGCCAAAGTTGTTCTTCTGTTTAAGAAGGGTAGCAAGGATAATCCAGGGAACTACAGGCCGGTGAACCTTACGTCAGTGGTAGGGAAATTACTGGAGAGAATTCTTCGAGACAGGATCTACTCCCATTTGGAAGCAAATGGACGTATTAGTGAGAGGCAGCATGGTTTTATGAAGGGGAGGTCGTGTCTCACTAACTTGATAGAGTTTTTCGAAGAGGTCACAAAGATGATTGATGCAGGAAGGGCAGTGTATGTTGTCTATATGGACTTCAGTAAGGCCTTTGACAAGGTCCCTCATGATAGACTAGTACAAAAGGTGAAGTCACACGGGATCAGGGGTGAGCTGGCAAGGTAGATACAGAACTGGCTAGGTCATAGAAGGCAGAGAGTAGCAATGGAAGGATGCTTTTATAATTGGAGGGCTGTGACTAGTGGTGTTCCACAGGGATCAGTGCTGGGACCTTTGCTGTTTGTAGTATATATAAATGATTTGGAGGAAAATGTAACTGGTCTGATTAGTAAGTTTGCAGACGACACAAAGGTTGGTGGAATTGCAGATAGCGATGAGGACTGTCAGCGCATACAGCAGGATTTAGATTGTTTGGAGACTTGAGCGGAGAGATGGCAGATGGAGTTTAATGCAGACAAATGTGAGGTAATGCATTTTGGAAGGTCTAATGCAGGTAGGGAATATACAGTGAATCGTAGAACCCTCAAGAGTATTGACAGTCAGAGAGATCTAGGTGTACAGGTCCACAGATCACTGAAAGGGGCAACACAGGTGGAGAAGGTAGTCAAGAAGGCATACGGCATGCTTGCCTTCATTGGCCGGGGCTTTGAGTATAAGAATTGGCAAGTCATGTTGCAGCTGTATAGAACCTTAGTTAGGCTACACTTGGAGAATAGTGTTCAATTCTGGTCGCCACACTACCAGAAGGATGTGGAGGCTTTAGAGAGGGTGCAGAAGAGATTTACCAGAATGTTGCCTGGTATGGAGGGCATTAGCTATGAGGAGCGGTTTAATAAATTCGGTTTGTTCTCACTGGTACGACGGAGGTTGAGGGGGCGACCTGATAGAGGTCTACAAACTTATGAGGGGCATAGACAGAGTGGATAGTCAGAGGCTTTTCCCCAGGGTAGAGGGGTCAATTACTAGGGGGCATAGGTTTAAGGTGCGAGGGGCAAGGTTTAGAGTCGATGTACGAGGCAAGTTTTTCACACAGAGGGTAGTGGGTGACTGAAACTCGCTACCGGAGGTGGTGGTGGAAGCAGGGACGATAGTGACATTTAAGGGGCATCTTGACAAATACATGAATAGGATGGGAATAGAGGGATACGGACCCAGGAAGTGTAGAAGATTGTAGTTTAGCCGGGCAGCATGGTCGGCACGGGCTTGGAGGGCCGAAGGGCCTGTTCTTGTGCTGTACTTTTCTTTGTTCTTTGTTCTTTGTACACCCAGTGGGTCCCTAATTATGTGGACAAGGCCCACCCATTCATTCAGTCCACAGTTTTCCCCCTGGCGGCTGAGGCCCGCCAGGCCTTCAACCGCATCAAGGCAGACATCGCCAGGGCCACGATGCACGCGGTCGACGAGTCCCTCCCCTTTCAGGTGTTGAGCGATGCATCGGACGTAGCCCTGGCCGCCACCCTCAACCAGGCGGGCAGGCCCGTGGCTTTCTTTTCCCGCACCCTCCATGCCTCTGAAATTTGGCACTCCTCTGTCGAAAAGGAGGCCCAAGCTATCGTGGAAGCTGTGCGACATTGGAGGCATTACCTGGCCGGCAGGAGATTCACTCTCCTCACTGATCAACGGTCGGTTGCCTTTCTGTTTAATAATACACAGCGGGGCAAGATCAAAAATGACAAGATCTTGAGGTGGAGGATCGAGCTCTCCACCTATAATTACGAGATCTTGTATCGCCCAGGTAAGCTCAGCGAGCCCCCTGATGCCCTATCCCACAGTACATGTGCCAGCACACAAGTGGACCGACTCCGGGCTCTCCACTATGACCTCTGCCACCCAGGGGTCACCCGATTCTTCCATTTTATCAAGGCCCGTAATGCACGATCAATTGCACAAAGACTAAAGTTGGGTACAACTGTGGCTTTATTACAGTCAGATGTGTGGCCTCCTGCTGCAGCTGGCGAAATGGCAGGGCACTGGAGGTCATGCATATGTATACAGTTCTCCATGGGCGGAGCCAACCGGCAGGAGCTACCGGCGAACCTGTAGTGCAGGTCCTACCTTACATCTCCTATTACAGTGGTTCCCACATTCACCCCCTGTTAAAAATGAGTCTGGCGGGGGTGACGTGAAACTATATACAATTAGTGCAATTATGTACAGTGGTAGGGAAAGAAAAGTCCATGTTGACGGTCCGGAGTCCGTCAAAGATTCAGCTGGTCTGGTGCTTCGTTGGGAGCGGCGTAACGGTGGCGGCGAAGTCGGTGCTGGCGGTGGTGGAGGTAGCACCGATGGTGGTGGTGGCGGTGCTGATGCTGGCCAGTCATTGGTGAACTCTGGGAGCGTGCAGAAGTCTTCTTCATCCTCTTGTGCGGAAAAGGGGAGGGGGGGTGGTCTGGTGGGGTCAATATTGGTGGCGCGGTGGCAGGGGGGGGGGGGCGCATTGGTGGTGGGGGGGGGGGGGGGGGGGTGTTGGGGTGGAACCTGACGGTGTCAGGTCCCTGAGTGAGACAGTATCTTGACGGCCGTCGGGGAACTCAACGTAGGCATATTGAGGGTTGGCGTGGAGCAGGTGAACCCTGTCCACCAAGGGGTCCGCCTTGTGGAGTCGGACGTGCCTATAGAGAACATAGAACATAGAACAATACAGCGCAGTACAGGCCCTTCGGCCCACGATGTTGCACCGAAACAAAAGCCATCTAACCTACACTATGCCATTATCATCCATATGTTTATCCAATAAACTTTTAAATGCCCTCAATGTTGGCGAGTTCACTACTGTAGCAGGTAGGGCATTCCATGGCCTCACTACTCTTTGCGTAAAGAACCTACCTCTGACCTCTGTCCTATATCTATTACCCCTCAGTTTAAAGCTATGTCCCCTCGTGCCAGCCATTTCCATCTGCGGGAGAAGGCTCTCACTGTCCACCCTATCTAACCCCCTGATCATTTTGTATGCCTCTATTAAGTCTCCTCTTAACCTTCTTCTCTCCAACGAAAACAACCTCAAGTCCATCAGCCTTTCCTCATAAGATTTTCCCTCCATACCAGGCAACATCCTGGTAAATCTCCTCTGCAATCGCTCCAAAGCCTCCACGTCCTTCCTATAATGCGGTAACCAGAACTGTACGCAATACTCCAAATGCAGCCGAACCAGAGTTCTGTACAGCTGCAACATGACCTCCCGACTCCGGAACTCAATCCCTCTACCAATAAAGGCCAACACTCCATAGGCCTTCTTCACAACCCTATCAACCTGGGTGGCAACTTTCAGGGATCTATGTACATGGACACCTAGATCCCTCTGCTCATCCACACTTTCAAGAACTTTACCATTAGCCAAATATTCCGCATTCCTGTTATTCCTTCCAAAGTGAATCACCTCACACTTCTCTACATTAAACTCCATTTGCCACCTCTCAGCCCAGCTCTGCAGCTTATCTATATCCCTCTGTAACCTGCTACATCCTTCCACACTATTGACAACACCACCGACTTTAGTATCGTCTGCAAATTTACTCACCCACCCTTCTGCACCTTCCTCTAGGTCATTGATAAAAATGACAAACAGCAACGGCCCCAGAACAGATACTTGTGGTACTCCACTTGTGACTGTACTCCATTCTGAACATTTCCCATCAACCACCACCCTCTGTCTTCTTTCAACTAGCCAATTTCTGATCCACATCTCTAAATCACCCTCAATCCCCAGCCTCCGTATTTTCTGCAATAGCCTACCGTGGGGAACCTTATCAAACGCTTTGCTGAAATCCATATACACCACATCAACTGCTCTACCCTCATCTACCTGTTCAGTCACCTTCTCAAAGAACTCAATAAGGTTTGTGAGGCATGACCTACCCTTCACAAAGCCATGCTGACTATCCCTGATCATATTATTCCTATCTAGATGATTATAAATCTTGTCTCTTATAATCCCCTCCAAGACTTTACCCACTACAGACGTGAGGCTCACAGGTCTATAGTTGCCGGGGTTGTCTCTGCTCCCCTTTTTGAACAAAGGGACCATATTCGCTGTCCTCCAGTCCTCTGGCACTATTCCTGTAGCCAATGATGACATAAAAATCAAAGCCAAAGGTCCAGCAATCTCTTCCCTGGCCTCCCAGAGAATCCTAGGATAAATCCCATCAGGTCCCGGGGACTTATCTATTTTCAGCCTGTCCAGAATTGCCAACACCTCTTCCCTACGCACCTCAATGCCATCTATTCTATTAGCCTGCGGCTCAGCATTCTCCTCCACAACATTATCTTTTTCCTGAGTGAATACTGACGAAAAATATTCATTTAGTATCTCGCCTATCTCTTCAGACTCCACACACAATTTCCCATCCCTGTCCTTGACTGGTCCTACTCTTTCCCTAGTCATTCGCTTATTCCTGACATACCTATAGAAAGCTTTTGGGTTTTCCTTGATCCTTCCTGCCAAATACTTCTCATGTCCCCTCCTTGCTTGTCTTAGCTCTCTCTTTAGATCCTTCCTCGCTACCTTGTAACTATCCATCGCCCCAACTGAAACTTCACACCTCATCTTCACATAGGCCTCCTTCTTCCTCTTAACAAGAGATTCCACTTCCTTGGTAAACCACGGTTCCCTCGCTTGACGCCTTCCTCCCTGCCTGACCGGTACATACTTATCAAGAACACGCAGTAGCTGATCCTTGAACAAGCCCCACTTATCCAGTGTGCCCAACACTTGCAGCCTACTTCTCCACCTTATCCCCCCAAGTCACATCTAATGGCATCATAATTGCCCTTCCCCCAGCTATAACTCTTGCCCTGCGGTGTATACTTATCCCTTTCCATCATTAACGTAAACGTCACCGAATTGTGGTCACTGTCCCCAAAGTGCTCTCCTACCTCCAAATCCAACAACTGGCCTGGTTCATTACCCAAAACCAAATCCAACGTGGCCTCGCCTCTTGTTGGCCTGTCAACATATTGTTTCAGGAAACCCTCCTGCACACACTGTACAAAAAACGACCCATCTATTGTACTCAAACTATATCTTTTCCAGTCAATATTTGGAAAGTTAAAGTCTCCCATAATAACTACCCTGTTACTTTCGCTCTTATCCAGAATCATCTTCGCCATCCTTTCCTCTACATCCCTAGAACTATTAGGAGGCCTATAAAAAACTCCCAACAGGGTGACCTCTCCTTTCTGTTTCTAACTTCAGCCCATACTACCTCGGAAGAAGAGTCCCCATCTAGCATCCTCTCCGCCACCGTAATACTGCTCTTGACTAGCAGTGCCACACCTCCCCCTCTTTTGCCTCCTTCTCTGAGCTTACTAAAACGCCTAAACCCCGGAACCTGCAACATCCATTCCTGTCCCTGCTCTATCCATGTCTCCGAAATGGCCACAACATCAAAGTCCCAGGTACCAACCCATGCTGCCAGTTCCCCTACCTTGTTTCGTATACTCCTGGCATTGAAGTAGACACACTTCAAACCACCTACCTGAACACTGGCCCCCTCCTGCGACGTCAAATCTGTGCTCCTGACCTCTATACTCTCATTCTCCCTTACCCTAAAACTACAATCCAGGTTCCCATGCCCCTGCTGCATTAGTTTAAACCCCCCCAAAGAGCACTAACAAATCTCCCCCCAGGATATTTGTGCCCCTCAGGTTCAGATGTAGACCATCCTGTCTGTAGAGGTCCCACCTTCCCCAGAAAGAGCCCCAGTTATCCAGAAATCTAAATCCCTCCCGCCTGCACCATCCCTGTAGCCACGTGTTTAAATGCTCTCTCTCCCTATTCCTCATCTCACTATCACGTGGCACGGGCAACAACCCAGAGATAACAACTCTGTTTGTTCTAGTTCTGAGCTTCCATCCTAGCTCCCTGAAAGCCTGCCTGACATCCTTGTCCCCTTTCCTACCTATGTTGTTAGTGCCAATGTGGACCACGACTTGGGGCTGCTCCCCCTCCCCCCTAAGGACCCGGAAAACACGATCCGAGACATCACGTACCCTTGCACCTGGGAGGCAACATACCAAACGTGAGTCTCTCACGCTCCCACAAAATCTCCTATCTGTGCCCCTGACTATAGAGTCCCCAATTACTAATGCTCTGCTCCTCTCCCCCCTTCCCTTCTGAGCAACAGGGACAGACTCCGTGCCAGAGGCCCGTACCCCATGGCTTACCCCTGGTAAGTCCCCCCCCCCCACAAGTATCCAAAGCGGTATACTTGTTTCTCAGGGGAACGACCGCAGGGGATCCCTGCACTGACTGCTTTTTCCCAGTCCCTCTTACAGTTACCCACCTATCTCCAATCTTTGGTGTAACTAATTCCCTGAAGCTGCTATCTATGACCCCTTCTGCCTCCCGAATGATCCGAAGTTCTTCCAACTCCAGCTCCAGTTCCCTAACTCGGTCTTGGAGGAGCTGGAGATGGCAGCACTTCCTGCAGGTAAAATCAGCAAGGACACTAACTGCATCCCTCACCTCAAACATTCTGCAGGAGGAACATTGCACTCCCTTCCCTGCCATTCCTCTAACTTTCTACCAAGATCTGGCTAACAACTAAATTAAAATTTTTATAAAAAACAATAATAATATAATAAAATATGGTACTTACCTCAGACCAATGGGTTTTATTATTAGGTTAGAGGAGGAGGGCGGGTGGGAGACACTACACGTGTAGTGTCTCGGGTTTTCTCTCCACCCGAATTTATTGGTGAGGGTCTTCCCAGACGTCCACGGGTCGACTTCCTGTTCCCGCCTAAAACACTAATTTAAAAAAAAAAATTCTCAGCTCCTGCTGAAATTGACTAACCAGCCAGCTCCACTCCCGCCGAAATCGACTGGCCTGCCCCTGCAAAGACAAGTGCTTTTAAAGGACACACTTACCTCCCAGCAACCACTTCCGCACTGCTCCCGCTGAAACTGACTCACCAGCTGATTCTCCCGCCGAAATCGACTGGCCTGCCCCTGCAAAGACAAGTGCTTTTAAAGGACACACTTACCTCCCAGCAACCACTTCCGCACTGCTCCCGCTGAAACTGACTCACCAGCTGATTCTCCCGCCGAAATCGACTGGCCTGCCCCTGCAAAGACAAGTGCTTTTAAAGGACACACTTACCTCCCAGCAACCACTTCCGCACTGCTCCCGCTGAAACTGACTCACCAGCTGATTCTCCCGCCGAAATCGACTGGCCTGCCCCTGCAAAGACAAGTGCTTTTAAAGGACACACTTACCTCCCAGCAACCACTTCCGCACTGCTCCCGCTGAAACTGACTCACCAGCTGATTCTCCCGCCGAAATCGACTGGCCTGCCCCTGCAAAGACAAGTGCTTTTAAAGGACACACTTACCTCCCAGCAACCACTTCCGCAGTGGTTGAAGGACCGGTCCTGGAACAGCGAGCCAAGTCGGGAGCGACACCTCAGATATGGACTTCCTGGGGAAGGTAAAAACACTTTTGTGGGGTGTGTTATTAGTAGCGGTGCACAATATTGACCAGCAGAGCGTCAGGGAGGACCTCCTGCCAACGAGAGGCTGGGAGGTTCCTGGACCGTAGGGCCAGCTGGATGGCCCTCCAAACCGTCCCATTCTCCCGTTCTACTTGCCCGTTTCCCTGGGGGTTGTAGCTGGTTGTCCTGCTGGAGGCTATGCTCCTGCTGAGCAGGAACTGACGCAGCTCATCGCTCATGAATGAGGACCCCCTGTCACTGTGGATGTAGGGCGGGGAAACCGAACAGAGCGAAGATGGTGCTGAGGGCCTTGATGACGGTGGCAGGCGTCATATCGGGGCATGGGATGGCAAAGGGGAATCTGGAGTACTCATCGACCACACTGAGAATGTACGTGTTACGGTCAGTGGAGGGGAGGGGCCCTTTGAAATCCACGCTGAGGCATTCAAAGGGGCGGGAAGCCTTCACCAGGCACGCACGGTCCGTCCGGTAGAAGTGCGGCTTGCACTCCGCACAGACCTGGCAGTCCCTGGTGACTGTCCTTACTTCCTTGACGGAGTAGGGCAGATTGCGAGTTTTGACCAGTTGGCACAATCGAGTGACCCCCGGGTGACAAAGGCTGTCGTGTAGGGCCCGGAGTTGGTCCACTTGTGCGCTGGCACATGTATCTCGGGAGAGGGCGTCTGGGGGCTCATTGAGTTTACCGGGGCGATACAAGATCTCGTAATTATAGGTGGAGAGCTTGATTTTCCACCACAAGATTTTATCATTTTTGATCTTGCCCCGCTGTGTGTTATTGAACATGAAGGCTATCGACCGTTGGTCCGTGAGGAGAGTGAATCTCTTACCGGCTAGGTAATGGCTCCAGTGCCGCACAGCTTCAACGATAGCTTGGGCCTCCTTTTCAACGGATGAGTGTTGAAATTCCGAGGCATGAAGGGTACGGGAAAAAATGCCACGGGTCTGCCTGCCTGGTTTAGAGTGGCGGCAAGGGCGACGTCTGAAGCGTCGCTTTCTACTTGGAAAGGTAGTGACTCGTCCACTGCGCGCATCCCGGCCTTGGCGATGTCTGCTCTGATGCGGACTGAATGAGTGGGCGGGCCTTGTCCGCATAGTTTGGGACCCACTGAGCGTAGTAGGAAAAGAACCCCAGGCAGCGTTTGAGGGCCTTGGGCAGTGGGGGAGGGGAAGTTCCATGAGGGGGCGCATGCGGTCGGGGTCGGACCCGAGAAGTCCGTTTTGGACTATATGGCCGAGAATGGCTAACCGGGTCGTGCTGAACACACACTTCTCTTTGTTATAGGTCAGGTTGAGAAGAGTGGCAGTGCGGAGGAATTTATCGAGGTTGGCATCGTGGTCCTGCTGGTCATGGCCGCAGATGGTGACATTATCTAAGTACAGAAAGGTGGCCCGCAAACCGTACTCGTCGACCAGTTAGTCCATCTCTCTTTGGAAGACCGAGACCCCATTTGTGACATCGAAAGGGACCCTAAGGAAGTGGTAGAGGCGACCGTCCACCTCAAAGCCAGTGTATGGGTGGTCCGACTTCCGGATGGGGAGCTGGTGGGATGCGAATTTCAGGTCAATTGTTGAAAAGACCCGGTACTGCGCAATCTGATTGACCATATCAAATATGCGTGGGAGGGGGTACGCGTCGAGCTGCATGTACCGATTGATGGTCTGGCTGTAGTCACGACCATCCTGTGTTTCTCCCCAGTTTTAACCACTACCACTTGGGCTCTCCAGGGGCTGTTGCTGGCCTCGATAATACCCTCCTTAAGCAGCCGCTGGACTTCGGACCTGCTGAAGGTCTTTGTCCTGGGTGCTGTACCGTCTGCTCCTAGCGACAACGGGCTTGCAATCCGCAGTTAGATTGGCAAAAAGGGAGGGCGGATCGACCTTGAGGGTCGTGAGGCCGCAAACGGTAAGTGGGGGTAAGGGCCCGCCGAATTTGAGGGTGAGGCTCTGGAGGTTGCACTGGAAGTCCAGGTCCAACAGGAGTGCAGCGCAAAGATTAGGAAGGACATAGAGGCGGAAGTTACTAAATCCTACGCTCTGGACCGTGAGGGTGACTGTACAAAAGCCTCGGATCGGGCGGAGTGGGATCTGGAGGCTAGGGAGAACCTTGGATTGGCAGGGTGGACCGTGAGGGAGCAGCGCCTTACCGTATCTGGGTGAACGAAGCTTTCGGTGCTCCCGGAGTCCAGCAGGCACGAGGTCGCGTGGCCGTTGATTTTAACCGTCATCGACGCGATGGCCAGGTTGTGCGGGCGAGATTGGTCCAGTGTCATCGAAGCGAGCTGCGGGTAGCCATCGGATGCTTCGGGTGGCGAGCATGTACGGTTCTGATGTCGGGATGTCCGGAGACCCTGTGGGGGACAAGATGGCGGCGCCCATGGTGCACACATTGCAGGGTCGGGACAAGATGGCGGCACCCATGGCATGCACATTGCAGGGTCGGGACAAGATGGCGGCGCCCATGGGCGCACGTGGCCGAAGGGGGACATGATGGCGGCGCCCATTGGTCGCACATGGACCCGGGAGAAGATGGCGGCTCCCATTGTGCGTCTGGCGTGGGGGAGGGGGCGACTGCGCGGGCCTGGCACACCGCCGCGAGTGGCCCTTTTTACTGCAGGCTTTACAAACTGCCGTGCGGGCCGGGCAGTGTTGGCGGGGGTGCTTCTGCTGACCACAGAAGTAGCAGCGGGGACCCCCGGGGGTCCACCTCCGGGATCTCGCTCCCAACATGGCTGACCATACCTGGACCCCGCCTCCTCCGGAAGCATGTGCGGACCCATAAATCGGACCCCTTGGTCGAAACGGTCCATCTCTTACATGCAAACCCCCAGTATGCCTACGCGGCACACCCCGACGGGCGCCAAGACACAGTCTCCCTCCGGGACCTGGCACCCGCTGGATCCCCACCCACGACCTGACACCGCGCCCCCCCCCCCGCCCCCACCCCCCCCGCCCCCGGTTGCCTCATTCACCCCTGCGCCACTCATCCTCCCTCCAGTGAACCTCACCGCAGCCCCCACCCCAGCAGGATCCGTCCTCCCACTGGTTCCACTCAGGGGCGATGAAGATGAGGACAACATGCACCCGGAGTCGCAGGTGACCAAGTTGTTGCCTACATCACCACCAGGACTGAGGCGATCGCAGAGGAGGGTCAAGGCCCCCGACAGACCTAACTTGTAATGTATTCCACCACCACCGCCGGACTCTTTTTTAACAGGGGGTGAATGTGGTAGTCACCACTAGTGGCATATTATATGTATTACAGCACTGCCCGTATATTAAGGATACAACGATAAATCCCTGCCTGCTGGGGATGTGTTTTCTGTTTTAACATTTAATGGCCCAAACCTCTCCTGCCTCTCATGTGGGCATTAAGGTGGTAGAGCTCAGTTGGCTGGAGAACTGGTTTTTGATGCAGAGCGAGGCCAACAGACACAGGTTCAGTTCCTGTAGCAGCTGAGATTATTCTCAATCGTGCCCCTCATCTGTGGTGTGGTGATCATCAGGTTAAATCACCACCAGTCAGCTCTTCCCCCTCAAAAGGGAAAGCTGTCTATGGTCATGGGACTATGGTGACTTTACTATTAGAGGGCATTTTTAGTTGCGGTTAGTGTGTGTCAAATATAATATTCTTTATATTGTCGCAAGTAGGCTTACGTTAACACTGCAATGAAGTTACCGTGAAAAGCTCCTCGTCGCCACATTCCGGCGCCTCTTCGGATACACTGAGGGAAAATTCAGAATATCTAATTCACCTAACAAGCATGTCTTTCGGGGCTTCTGGGAGGAAACCGGAGCACCCGGAGGAAACCCACGCAGACACAGGGCGAACGTGCAGACTCCGCACTGACAATGACCTAAGCCAGTAATCGAACCTGGGACCCTGGCGCTGTGAAGCAACAGTGTGGAAAAATGAATCATATTTTTTGTTACTTGACAAACAGTTTTGCACACAGTAATATGTTTGCTGTAAACAGTTTTCAGTGATAAAAATAATTCTTGTGCAATGCATTATGAAGTTTTATGAAGCCTCTGGTTGACCTTTAGTAAAACCTGTAAACGTTTCAAAGTTTATACAGGATTCCAACCATGGCTGTGAAATTATGAAGGACTCTTTTATTCACCCAGTGGGAGACTGGTAGGTGCCCAACAAATACTTCAGACCTTGCTTAGCACAATAATAACAAGTTGTACTCATATAGAGCCCTTTGAACTTCATGAAATGCCCCAAGTTGCTTCACAGAAACATTATAAACACAGTTACAGTTAGTTTAGCAACTTTTAGTAGAGGGAAAGCCCGTGCAAAATTTCAGGACCAGGGTATCTTGTTCAACTATTGATATTGATATTATAGACGAACAATTCCATACACTGATTACTTGCTTTATGCAAATAATTAAATTAATACAGTATTCCGCAGCAAATAAATTGTAAATTATTTTGGTTCTTCTCTTTGCAGACTTTGTTTAATGCAAGGTCAATGGGTGGTCATTTTAACCATGGCCATCTGGCAGAATCTCATGGACTCAGACTGGCAGCCCACCCAAGTTTACTTTCCAGTAGGAAATACCTAGTAACGTTTCACCATTTCAGGAAGTGAGCGATCAGAGGTTGATTGTAGGTGGAGTCGGGACGGCCGTGAGTGCCTGGCTTCAGCCCAGCCCCGACTCCCTGGCCGATGAGCCGCTCTGGGTGTGTGGGAGTAGCCTCTCCCTGACTCCTTGGCTTTGTACAGGGGGTATGGACAGGACGAGCTGGATCTGGCTCGCTCCGCGTCCCTGGAGGGACATTACACCAGCACCCAGCCCATGGGGCTCTTCTGGTCATTCAGCCCCCATGCTCCTTTCACTCGCCTAGTCAAGAGAAACGAAGCCTCTTCTCCCCTCTCCATCCACATTGAGGTGTTTGACGGCCTGGAACAGCTCCCAGACCAGGCTTCGATCACTGCTATCAACCAACACTGGTTGATGAAGGAAGGAGTGAGCAAGATCTCAGTCAGAGAGGGCAGGGTCCGAGGGTCTTTATGCCACCTGATAAGAACAGATTTTAAAATTAACATCAACTTTATTCTCAAGTTTTCCTCACCTTGTGCTCTCTGCAGGAAAATGCTATTGATATCTAAACACTGGCCTGTGCCCTAATACCATGTGGATGCAGAGTCCTCAGATCCAATCATCCCTAATAATATGCCTTTGCACAACTGGACTCACTTTTATTTTAAAAAACTCATCTAAAAGTGAAAGTTCATACTACTTTGGTTTCGGAAAGAATATTTAAATAATTATCTTTGAAGTGGGAAACAACAACAAAATTTGAGTTTCAAGGTTTCACATTTTTAACGCAATATAAATGGAATTTTAAAACTGTTTTCAGAAACCTGACTTTCTCTGCGTTTTATATTGTAGTCCGGCTTGAATTTAGTCACATGAGTGAGCATCCATCTGCACAGGTTACTTTTTAGGAAGCTTTTCAAACTACTTATAAATGTTTACATTGTCACGTTTAGCAATGGAGATCCGAGTAGACTGTCGTGTTAGGTGTTCTGCTATACAAACGAACCAACACGGTTGTAGATGGTACAACTCTGTTTTATTATTCTGTATAATAACAACTGTTAACTCATGGCTGTGGTTCGTACTTTACCCGTTAACCTGTGGACACAGCCCTAACACTATCTTAGAGAGGCACTCAGCACATGGTGTATGTCTGAGTGGCACGCTGTGAGCTCTGTGCTCTGAGCTATCTCCTGCTGGAATCATAGATCATAGAATTTACAGTGCAGAAGGAGGCCATTCGGCCCATCGAGTCTGCACCGGCTCTTGGAAAGAGCACCCTACCCAAGGTCAACACCTCCACCCTATCCCCACAACCCAGTAACCCCACCCAACACTAAGGTCAATTTTGGACACTAAGGGCAATTTATCATGGCCAATCCACCTAACCTGCACATCTTTGGACTGTGGGAGGAAACCGGAGCACCCGGAGGAAACCCACGCACACACGGGGAGGATGTACAGACTCCGCACAGACAGAGACCCAAGCCGGAATCGAACCTGGGACCCTGGAGCTGTGAAGCAATTGTGCTATCCACAATGCTACCGTGCTGCCGTGCTACCGTGCTGAGCGGGAACTGTGGTGTTCCCTGTTTTATAGTGCGTGTGCTCTCACTGATGATTGGCTGTGATGTTGCGTGTGTGTTGATTGGTCCGTTGATCTGTCCATCTGTGTGTGTGTGTGATTGCACCATGGTATGTTTATATGAATATCATGACATCCCCCCTTTTTACAAGAATATGTGCCTACATGGTAATAAATATCGGTGTGTACTGAGTGCAGCTGAATATGTGTGTACAATATCTACAACATGTACATGAGGCTAAACTATATACATAGGAAGGTGTCAGGTGCAACATAACAACGAGGTTGTATCACAAACAAAACAAGTGCAATCATCAAATATTGAAAGAGAACTCCTGGAACGACAAAAAGAGAAACACATTAACATTGTTGCATAACAATTCAGTGAGTCCAATGTGCAAACAGGCTCATAAGTCCAGCCTAGTAGGTGGGCGACGAATTCGGGTTGACCGCCTCAAGGGTGGGCCAGGATACACCGGCTGAGGAATGGGCCTGGCCACTGGCAATAGAGGAATAGGCAGAGTGGCAGGAATCTCCACGAAGTCAACATCAGGGACAACAGGAGGGCGTGGCACTGGTGCATGATCACGTAGCGAGCGCGGAAGCAGCCGAAGGGCCCGCCGATTACGCCGGCGAATGGAGC
The DNA here is from genome assembly GCF_047496885.1 of Scyliorhinus torazame. Taxonomy (NCBI): domain Eukaryota; kingdom Metazoa; phylum Chordata; class Chondrichthyes; order Carcharhiniformes; family Scyliorhinidae; genus Scyliorhinus; species Scyliorhinus torazame. The sequence continues at coordinate 321,518,073 of NC_092708.1, read as the reverse complement.
CATCAGGCATGCGAACCAGGAACGAGCAGGGAGCCACGCGGCAGAGAACCTCGGCAGTTGCCAACCAGCTACCCTCTGTTATGTGTATGCGGACGTTGTCTCCAGACGCCAGGGCAGGAAGATCAGTTGCCTGAGTGTCATGTGCCACCTTCTGCTGAGCACGCTGTTGTCGCATCCTTTGCAGTACTGGAGCATGGTTGGGTTTAGGAACATGAATGGAGGGTACAGTGGTCCTGAGGGCGCGACCCATCAACAGCTGGGCTGGTGAGAGGCCCATGGACAGTGGGGCTGAGCGATAGGCCAGCAGGGCTAAACAGAAGTCAGATCCGGCATCAGCAGCCTTGCAGAGGAGCCGCTTCACGATGTGGACGCCCTTTTCTGCCTTGCCATTCGACTGGGGACGCAGAGGGCTGGACGTCACGTGTGTGAAGCCGTATGAAGCGGCAAAAGAAGACCATTCTTGGCTGGCAAAACAGGGCCCATTGTCCGACATGACGGTAAGCGGAATGCCACGGCGAGCAAAGGTTTCCTTACGTGCTCTGATTACAGCTGATGATGTCAAGTCGTGCAGGCGTAAGACCTCCGGATAATTTGAAAAGTAATCAATTATGATGATGCAGTCCCTGCCGAGCGCATGAAAAAGGTCCACACCCACCTTCGCCCAGGGGGACGTTACCAACTCATGGGGCTGAAGGGTCGGTCTCAGGGGGTTGCGCCGGCTGAAACCTTTGGCAGGTGGGGCAGTTGAGCACCATGTTGGCGATGTTGTCGCTGATGCCCGGCCAGTCCACAGCTTCTCGGGCACTCCGCCTGCACTTTTCAACCCCGAGATGGCCTTCGTGTAATTGTTCGAGGAACAGCCTGTGCATGCTGTGTGGAATCACAATCCGGTCCAGCTTTAGGAGGACACCGTCAATGACGGCCAAGTCGTCCCGGACATTGTAGAATTGTGGGCACTGTCCTTTGAGCCACCCTTCCGTCATGTGGCGCATCACACATTGTAGAAGGGGGTCAGCCGCAGTCTCACGGCGAATACGGGTCAGACTTGCATCATTAGCTGGCAGATTGGCCAATGTGAAGGCCACATGCGCTTCGACCTGACAGACGAACCCCCCCGATTCGGGCGGTGTGCTCACTGATCTGGACAGGGCATCCGCGATGATGAGGTCCTTCCCTGGGGTGTAGACCAGTTGGAAGTCGTACCTCCAGAGCTTGAGCAGAATGCGCTGGAGGCGAGGTGTCATCTCGTTAAGGTCCTTTTGTATGATGCCAACCAAGGGGCGATGGTCGGTCTCCACGGTGAACTGAGGGAGACCATACACATAGTCATGGAATTTATCTATGCCGGTTAACAAACCCAGGCACTCCTTCTCAATCTGCGCATAGTGCTGTTCTGTGGGGGTCATGGCCCGCGAGGTATAGGCGACCGGGGCCCATGATGCAGTGTCATCCCGTTGCAGTAGTACCTCCCCAATGCCGGACTGGCTGGCATCAGTCGAGATCTTTGTATCTCGAGCAGTGTCGAAGAACGCCAATACCGGGGCGGTGGTGAGCTTGATCTTGAGCTCCTCCCATTCCTTCTGGTGTGCGGGCAGCCACTGGAACTCCGTAGTCTTCTTTACCAGGTGGCGAAGAGCCGTTGTGTGGGAGGCTAGGTTGGGAATAAACTTCCCCAGGAAGTTGACCATCCCGAGAAAGCGTAGCACTGCCTTCTTGTCTGCCAGCTGCGGCATGGCTGTAATGGCGCTCACTTTGTCTGCATCCGGACGCACCCCTGATTGGGATATGTGGTCCTCCAGAAACTTTAGCTCAGTTTGGCCAAAAGAACACTTGGCTCGGTTGAGGCGCTGGCCGTGATCTCGTATCCGAGCAAAGACACGCTGGAGATGACTGATGTGCTCCTGTGGTGTGGTGGATCAGATGATGATGTCGTCAACATAGACGCGCACCCCTTCGATGCCCTCCATCATCTGTTCCATGATTCGATGAAACACCTCGGATGCCGAGATGATGCCAAACGGCACCCTATTGTAGCAGTATCTGCCAAAGGGAGTGTTGAAGGTGCACAGCTTCCTGCTGGACTGATCCAGCTGAATCTGCCAAAAACCCTTTGAGGCATCAAGCTTGGTAAAAATTTTAGCTCGGGCCATCTCGCTCGTGATCTCTTCCCATTTGGGTATGGGGTAGTGTTCCCTCATGATGTCTTTGTTCAGGTCTTTCAGGTCGATGCAGATGCGGAGTTCGCCAGAGGGCTTCTTAACGCACACCATGGAGCTGACCCATGGCGTGGGCTCCGTGACCCGGGAAAGCACTCCTTGGTCCTGGAGATCCTGCAGCTGCTGCTTGAGGCGGTCCTTGAGTGGTGCTGGGACTCTACGAGGTGTGTGAATGACCGGGGTGGTGTCCGGTTTGAGCCGTATTCTGTAAGTGTAGGGCAGTGTGCCCATGCCCTCGGAAACCTGCTGGTTGTGGGCGAGGAGCGAATGGAGCTGTGCCCTAAAGTCTACATCCGGGAAGTCGGACGTGCCTTCTGGAGACAGAGTGTGTACCCGCTGAACGATGTGGAGAACCTTGCACGCCTGTGAGCCTAGCAGGGAGTCCTTCGAGGATCCAACTATCTCAAAAGACAGTGTGGCTGTGTATGAATTGTGTGTAACCTCGAGCTGGCAGGATCCCATGGCCGGGATAACATTACCGTTGTAATCGACCAACCGACAGTGGGATGGCCGAATCGGTGGTTTGACCTTCAAGGTGTATAAGGCTGACCAAGCAATGAGATTGGCGGAGGCACCAGTGTCTAAACGGAATATGATTGGTGATCGGTTGACCATTAGGGTGGCACACCATTCATCACCCGGATGAACGCTGTGCACTGGCATCGGCTGGTGGGTCCTACTTGGGGACATCCGATTTCTGTCAATTACCGCAACGCGGAAGGCTTCCCGGTCGTCGGTATCACCGGTCTGTACGTCGTCAGGGTATGACTCGGTGTATGGAGGCTGAATGGCCCGCACGTCCCTGCGAGGCTGGCGGAATTGGGGAGCGTTGGCAGGTTGAGCTGCTCGACAGCAGGCAGCGTAGTGGCCCATCTTGCCACAGCGGAGGCATTGTCCATTTTTTGCTGGACATCGCCGCTTTAAATGTGCGGATCCACAGTTGCCGCAGGTCGTGACGTCATGGCGTTCGTTGCGCCACCACGCATGCGCAGTTCAGTCCTGCGTAGAGCGCGCCTGTGCGTCACGTCCCTCTGCGTCGACATCTCTTTTGGCGCGTACAAGCGCGGGAGGCCGCGAAAAGCGCGCAAAATGGACGCCCTCGTCCGGGCCGCGGGCCGGGAGGAACTCGATCAACTGGACCCGCTCGGCCTCATAGGACCCCTGCCGTGCCGATTCGTCCGCCTGGAATTGGGAGTACCAGCTGGTCGCGTTTTCATGGAGGACGCAGGTCTCGATGGCAGTCGCTAGGGTGAGGCGCTTTATTTTATGGAGCTGCTGGCGTAGGGTGTCCGAGATGACCCCAAAAACTATCTGGTCCCGAATCATGGAATCGGAGGTGGCCTCATAGCCGCAGGACTGCACGAGGATACGGAGGTGTGTCAGGAAAGATTGAAAAGGCTCATCCTTACCCTGTAGGCACTGCTGGAAGAGGTACCTCTCGAAGCTCTCGTTCACCTCGATGCTGAAGTGTTGCTCAAGTTTTAGAAGGACCGTCTTGTACTTCGTCTTGTCCTCACCTTCCGCGAATACCAGGGAGTTGTAGATGTGGATGGCGTGTTGCCCTGCCGTGGAGAGGAGGAGGGCGATCTTCCTGGTGTCTGATGCATTCTCCCTGTCTGTGGCTTCTAGGAAGAGCTGGAAGCGCTGTTTAAACAGCTTCCAGTTGACACCGAGGTTTCCAACGATTTGGAGCGGCTGCGGCGGGCTGATGGTGTCCATGGCGCAGGATGGCGGATCTCTGAAGATGTGCAGGTAGGTCTCACAGTTGCTGGGTTCCAATCCTGGTACCTGGTACTATGTCGTGTTGGGTGTTCCGCTATACAAACAAACCAACACGGTTGTAGATGGTACAACTCTGTTTTATTACTCTTGATAACAACATCTGTTAACTCATGGCTGTGGTTCGTACTTCACCAGTTAACCTGTGGACCCAGCCCTAGCACTATCTTGGTGAGGCACTCAGCACATGGTGTATGTCTCAGTGGCACGCTGTGAGCTCTGTGCTCTGAGCTATCTCCTGCTGGAATGAGCGGGAACTGTGGTGTTCCCTGTTTTATAGTGTGTGCTCTCTCACTGGTGATTGGCTGTGATGTTGCGTGTGTGTTGATTGGTCCGTTGATCTGTCCATCAGTGTGTGTGTGTGATTGCACCATGATATGTTTATATGAATATCATGACATAGACAACTTCCATTAATTTATGAGGGGTGAACTTTGGCTAAAGCAGACTGATAACTATTTAGCGGTTGAAATGCATATGTCATGGGGGTGCAGAAATGAAGGTGAGCACGGAGCCCCACAAAGTGTGAGTCCGTCACTGTCTCCTTTCCTACGTCTGTCACTCCATGGTACATTCTGTCCCTGTGCTGACGCGACTGCCAGATGTTATTTCTGTCTCACCCTGTCCTTCCCGTGTCTATACATAACAAATCATGAGATCAACTTTAAATTCACATAAATAAATCTGGAATTAGCTAGTATTGTAACGGTGATTGTTTGATCATAAAAATCCCTAAGGGGCATTCGTGAAGGGCCTGTCCCTGTGCTGCATTGTTCTTTGTTCTTTGCAGAGGCTCACCACTGCCTTCTGAATGGCAATGCGGGATCAACGGTAAATGCCAGCTCTGCCAGTGACACCACATTTTGAGATTGAATTTAAAAAAATGTTCGGCAGGGTGGCACGGTGGTTAGCACTGTTACCTCGTGGCGCCCAGGATCCAGGTTCGATCCACGCCCCAGGTCACCGTCCGAGTGGAGTTTGCACATTCTCCCCGTATCTGTGTGGGTTTCGTCCCCACAACCCAAAGATGTGCAGGGTTCGTGGATGGGCCATGCTAAATTGCCCCTTAATTCGAATTTATTTTTAAAAAGATTAGGCTAGATGGATGGAAAGAGAGAGAGCCCTGGGGCGTGATTCAGTGATGGCATTGCACCCACCGCGGATTGGAGCACGCCGGGTAAAGAGCTGGAAAGACCAAAATCAAGATTCGTGCCGGGCACGAACCATTTTGCGATTCATCCGGCTCCCTCCCGATGGCGAGTTCCGATTCTTGTCCAAAAATGGCGAGAGTATAGTTAACCCTAATTTGCATTCATTTCAATTTAATTAACAAGATTGAAGTCAAATGCAGCGGCTTCCCAAGGGTTAACTGACTTCCCAGTGGGAAGCCATGCGGGTGTCAAATCAACAGATGATCCAAAGAAACCATAGTAAACAGTTCCAACTTGTTCATCAGAATTAGCAGTAACTACCTCAGTCAGATGAACCTAATTTGTTTGAACACTCCGTTATTAAACTTACAAGTCATAACTCACGAGGAGCATTTCTAGTAGCAAGTTGTTAGTTCTGCTCATATGTTGATTGTTCCAGATTCAATACCTTATTCCTTTTCCATCAGTAATGTTATTACACATGAACTGTAAATATAATGCAGTTGTAAAGTGATCCTGTCAACGTCTCAAAATGTACATAATAATAATAATCTTTATTGTCACAAGTAGGCTTACATTAACACTGCAATGACGTTACTGTGAAAATCCCCGAGTCACCACATTCCAGCGCCTGTTCGGGTACACGGAAGGAGAATTCAGAATGTCCAAATTACCTAACAGCACGTTTTTCAGGACTTGTGGGAGGAAACCGGAGCACCCGGAGGAAACCCACGCAGACACAGGGAGAACGTTCAGACTCCGCACAGACAGTGACCCAAGCCGGGAATCGACCCTGGGACCCTGGAGCTGTGAAGCAACAGTGCTACCCACTGTGCTACCATGCTGCCCATGAACAAAAGTGAAGTGTTCACTTGAGAAAAGTATTTTTCTCACCATCCAGGACAAGCAGCCCACTTGATTGGCACCACATGCACCACCTTCAACATCCAATCTCTTCACTGCTGATACAAAATGGCAGCAGTGTGTACCATTTACAAGATGCACTTCAGCAACTCATCAAGGCTCCTTCATCAGCACTTACCAAACCCGTGACCTCTACCACCACAAAGGAGAAAGGCAGCAGATGCATAGGAACACTACCGCCTGCAAGTTTCCCTCCAAATCACACATCATCCTGACATAGAACCATATCACCGTTCCTACACTGTCACCGGGTCAAAATCCGGAACTGACATTCCAACAGCACTGTGGGTGTTCCTACACCATATGAACAGCAGCAGTTCGGGAAGGCAGCTCAACATGACTTTTTCAAAGGCAATTAAGGATGGGTAAGAAATGCTGACCTCGTTTGCAAAACTCACATCCCATGAAAGAATATATAAAAAGATTAAAATGATTAATTATTGAATTTAATGTTTAATGTAAATTTTTGTATTTGGTTGCTCTCAGTCGTCCTTAACTCCATTCATATCCTGAGCCACATCTCCTTACTGTGTCAATATTTTGACATATTGCAAATATTATCATTAGCAGAGAGATGCAGGGGCAATTTAGACTTTATGCTATAATGTGAAATGGGTGGTAGTGAATCAGGCAGCCAGTCTATTTTACATCTCTCCCAGATTTCACTTTTCCATTTTAGTCAATAGGTAAAGGATAGAACTAGAGCCAATCTTTACACCATATCATATTTATTTACTTTATCTCCTGACACCCAACTGGAACAGAAAGTCAGCACACACTGTATCCGCTAATGTGTAAGCGGTTCCTCGCACCGCTAACGCATTGTTGTGGGATTCACGTTGAACACTCAGCAGCCGCTTGCTGCCTCCTGTTCCCCCCCCCACCCCCACCTGCTCCTGACCCCTTGCTGCAATTCACTCATCGCCTTTCTTGCAACTCTGCTTGCTCCTCCGCTCATCACCTCACTTTCCACTTTGCCCATCACCTACCTCCTACACCTTGGCCGTCTCGCTCAGCCACTCCTTTCCTGAGGACTCGGTGCCTCGCTCATGGTGAGCAGTAGGCAGCGGGAAAGCAGGATGCAGTGAGTGAGGCAGCTCGTAAGACCGTGAGGTCAAATCGCAATTTTAAAACAGCCAATCCCAACATTTTAAATTGGTGTTCTGAGGATCAATATTCCATGAAAATTGCAATCCTTAACTGTGGTATCAGGCTGTCAGGGTGAGATCACACATCATTTAAGACTGTGCATCGCATAATCATTTGAAAACAAAACACACTTTATTGACGTTGCACTTGTTTTTTAAAAAAAATATTTTATTGAGGCATTTATTGTAATGACTTAGACCAGGTCTTTGAGATTGGCCAATTGGAATATGAGTTCCCTGATTAGTGGGCCAATCAGGGAACCTCTTCTTTGTATGTCACCGGGCGTGTCAGATCCTCCGCACTCCCGGCGTAGACAGCAAGCTGAATGCACATGGTCATATTGTTGTTGGTTTTGTTAATAAAAGGGATTCTGGTGAAGGGACTTCTGCCTCCGTGGATTTATTACATTTAGATTATAAATTATAACAGAATGAACAACCACACACCCATAACCCCATTTGGAGTATTGTGAGCAGTTTTGGGCCATGTATCTAAGGAAAGATGTGCCGGCCTTGGAATGATCCCTGGAATGAACAGCTTGTCGTAGGAGGAACGGTTGAGGATTCTGGGTCTGTACTCGTTGGGAATTTAGACGGATGAGGGGGGATCTTATTGAAACTTACAGGATACTGCGAGGCCTGGATAGAGTGGACGTGGAGAGGATGTTTTCACTTGTAGGAAAAACTAGAACCCGAGGACACCATCTCAGACTAAAGGGACAATCCTTTAAAACAGAGATGAGGAGGAGTTTCTTCAGCCAGAGGGTGGTGAATCGGTGGAACTCTTTGTCGCAGAAGGCTGTGGAGGCCAAATCACTGAGTGTCTTTAAGACAGAGATAGATAGGTTCTTGATTAATAAGGGGATCAGGGGTTATGGGGAGAAGGCAGGAGAATGGGAATGAGAAAAATATTAGCCATGATTGAATGGCGGAGCAGACTTGATGGGCAGAGTGGCCTAATTCTGCTTCTATGTCTTATGGTCTTAACCCAGTCTCCGGTGTTGCAGGACAGGTTGTTGTCGGAGGATGATATAGGGGAAGGAGTCGGATATTTACAAGGAATTGATGGAGGGGGAGGGCTCTCTAGTGGAGGAGATTAAGCGCAAGTGGGAGGAGGAGCTAGATGGGGAGGTGCAGGCTGGGACATGTGTAGAGGCTTTGCGGAGGGTGGATGCGTCCTCGTCATGTGCGAGGTTAAGCCTCATCCAGTTTAAAGTGGTGCATAAGGTCCACATGACGGTGGCGAGGATGAGCAGGTTCTTTGCGGGGAGTGGAAGACAGGTGTGGGAGGTGTGAGGGGGGTGGGCAGCGGGCGAAAATCACATCCACATGTTTTTGGCGTATCCGAGACTGAGGGGGTTCCAGCAGGGGTTCTCGGATGTTATGTCCGAGGTTCTGGGTGTGGGGATGGCCCCAAGCCTGGAGGTGGCGATATTTGGTGTGTCGAAAGACCCGGGTGTCCAGGTGGGGAGAAAGGCCGATGTATTAGCCTTTGCCTCCCTCATAACCCGGAGATGGGTTTTGCTATTGTGTTGGTGGCACTCGGAGCTGCCGAAGGCAGGGGTACGGGTGAGTGACTTGGCAGAATTCCTGGCTTAATGTTTTGGTCTTCTGACATTTTGTGAATACATGTAAAAAGCATTGAATAAAAAAATTTGAGAAAAATAAACAAATCCTCACAAATTCTTGATATTTCCAATTAATATGACACATAAGAAATGGTGAATGTTCCCGGCCAATCAAACTCCCATTCACTGCTTCGACAGGACCGCAAGATCCTGCAGACGGGGCCACAGTCCAAAAATCATTTGAATGACTATTTGATGGAGTTTGATTCTGAAATAAGGGCATGTCTTAACCTCATTCTGCAGTACCCGGGGGGGAGGCGGCAGCTCAGTGACTCACAGGGGCGTCAGCTGAGTTTTAAATAAACTCTCATACAACAGATCGCAAACATAGAATATAGAGTGCAGAAGGAGGCCATTCGGCCCATCAAGTCTGCACCGACCCACTTAAGCCCTCACTTCCACCCTATCCCCGTAACCCAATAACCCTTCCTAACCTTTTTGGTCACTAAAGGCAATTTATCAAGGCCAATCCACCTAACCTGCACGTCTTTGGACTGTGGGAGGAAACCGGAGCACCCGGAGGAAACCCACGCAGACACGGGGAGAACTTGCAGACTCCGCACAGACAGTGATCCAGCGGGGAATCGAACCTGGGACCCTGGCTTTGTGAAGTCACAGTGCTATCCACTTGTGCAACTGTGCTGCACTTGCAAAGTTGGAGCAGGATTGGGGACAGGTCAGGCTTTGAGATTGGGGGGATGAGATTGGGGAGATGAGATTGGGGGGGTTGAGATTGGGAGGTGGGGGCTGAGATTGGGGGGTTGAGATTGGGGGGTAGGGAATGGGATTGGGGAGATGAGATTGGGGGTTGAGATTGAGGGGGTTGAGATTGGGGGGGTTGACATTTTGGGGGTAGGGGATGCCATTGGGGTGTTGAGAAGGGGGGTGGGGGGTGAGATTGGGGGGTTGGAATTGAGGGGATTGGGGGATGAGACTGGGGGGTTGAGATTTGTGGGTCGGGGATGACATTGGGGTGTTGAGAAGGGGGGGTTGGGGATGAGATTGGGGGGTTGAGATTGGGAGGGTTGAGATTGGGGGGGATGAGATTGGGGAATGAGATTGGCAGGTGGGGGAAGAGATTGGGGGATGGGGATGAGATTGGGGGATGAGATTGGGTGGTGGGGGATGAGATTGGGGAATGGGGGATGAGATTGGGGGTTGAGATTGGAGTGGTGGGGGATGAGATTGGGGGTGGGGAATGAGATTGGGATGATAGGATTGGGTGGTTGGGGGATGAGATTGGGGGATGAGATCAGGGGGTCTGGGATGAGATTTCTGGGGGTTGCGATTAGGGGATAAGATTGAGGGGTTGAGATTGGGGGGATGGGATTGGGAAGGTGGGGGATGGGATTGGGGGGATGGGAATCAGATTTTATGGGGTTGAGATTGGGAAGGTGGGGGATGAGATTGGCGGTTGAGATTGGGACGGTGGGCATGAGATTGGGGGGGTTGACATTGGGGAGGGTGGGGAATGCGATTGGGGGCATTTAGATTTGGGGATTGTATTGGAGGTGATGAGATGGGAGGGGTGGGGGATAAGATTAGGCGAGTTAAGGTGGGGCATGAGATGGGGCAGGGATGAGATTGGGGGGATGGGAGGTGAGATTGGGGGATGTGATTGGAGGTGATGAGATGGGGGATGGGGGATGAGGTTTGGGGGGATGAGATGGTGGGTGAGGGATGAGGTTTGAAGGGATGAGATTTGGGGGGATGAGGTTTCAGGTGATGAGATTGTGGGTGAGGTATGAGGTTTGGGGAATGAGATTTGGGGGTGAGGGATGAGGTTTGGGGGTTGAGGTTTGGGTGTGGGGGATGAGGTTTGAGGGGATGAGGTTTGGGGGGATGAGTTGGGGGGTGAGGGATGAGGTTTGCGGGGATGAGGTTTGCGGGGATGAGATGGGGGTGGGGGATGAGATTTGCGGGGATGAGATGGGGTGGTTAATGAGGTTTGCGGGGATGAGATGGGGTGGGGGATGAGGTTTGCGGGGATGAGATGGGGGGTGAGGGATGAGGGTGGGGGGATGCGGTTTGGGGGGATGAGGTTTGCGGGGATGAGGTTTGCGGGGATGAGATGGTGGGTGAGGGATGAGGTTTGGGGGGTGAGGGATGAGGTTTGAGGGGATGAGATTTGGGGGATGAGGTTTCAGGTGATGAGATGGTGGGTGAGGGATGAGGTTTGGGGAATGAGGTTTGGGGGTGAGGGATGAGGTTTGGGGGTGGGGGTTGAGGTTTGTGGGGATGAGGTTTGCGGGGATGAGATGGGGTGGGGGATGAGGTTTGCGGGGATGAGATGGGGGTGGGGAATGAGGTTTGCGGGGATGAGATGGGGGGTGAGGGATGAGGTGTGTGGGGATGAGGTTTGCGGGGATGAGATGGGGGATGGGGGATGAGGTTTGGGGGGATGAGATGGTGGGTGAGGGATGAGGTTTGAAGGGATGAGATTTGGGGGGATGAGGTTTCAGGTGATGAGATGGTGGGTGAGGGATGAGGTTTGGGGAATGAGATTTGGGGGTGAGGGATGAGGTTTGGGGGTTGAGGTTTGGGTGTGGGGGATGAGGTTTGAGGGGATGAGGTTTGGGGGGATGAGTTGGGGGGTGAGGGATGAGGTTTGCGGGGATGAGGTTTGCGGGGATGAGATGGGGGTGGGGGATGAGGTTTGCGGGGATGAGATGGGGTGGTTAATGAGGTTTGCGGGGATGAGATGGGGTGGGGGATGAGGTTTGCGGGGATGAGATGGGGGGTGAGGGATGAGGGTGGGGGGATGCGGTTTGGGGGGATGAGGTTTGCGGGGATGAGGTTTGCGGGGATGAGATGGTGGGTGAGGGATGAGGTTTGGGGGGTGAGGGATGAGGTTTGAGGGGATGAGATTTGGGGGATGAGGTTTCAAGTGATGAGATGGTGGGTGAGGGATGAGGTTTGGGGAATGAGGTTTGGGGGTGAGGGATGAGGTTTGGGGGTGGGGGTTGAGGTTTGTGGGGATGAGGTTTGCTGGGATGAGATGGGGTGGGGGATGAGGTTTGCGGGGATGAGATGGGGGTGGGGAATGAGGTTTGCGGGGATGAGATGGGGGGTGAGGGATGAGGTGTGTGGGGATGAGGTTTGCGGGGATGAGATGGGGGTGGGGGATGAGGTTTGCGGGGATGAGATGGGGGGTGAGGGATGAGGTTTGCGGGGATGAGGTTTGCGGGGATGAGATGGGGGTGGGGGATGAGGTTTGCGGGGATGAGGTTTGGGGGGATGAGTTGGGGGGTGAGGGTGAGGTTTGCGGGGATGAGGTTTGCGGGGATGAGATGGGGGTGGGGGATGAGGTTTGCGGGGGTGAGATGGGGGGTGGGGGATGAGGTTTGCGGGGATGAGATGAGGGTGAGGGATGAGGGTGGGGGGATGCGGTTTGGGGGGATGAGATGGGGATGAGGTTTGCGGGGATGAGATTTGCGGGGATGAGATGGGGGTGGGGGATGAGGTTTGCGGGGATGAGATGGGGCTGAGGGATGAGGGTGGGGGGATGCGGTTTGGGGGGATCAGATGGGGATGAAGTTTGCGGGGATGAGGTTTGGGGGATGAGGTTTGGGGGATGAAATGGGGGGTGGGGAATGAGGTTTGCGGGGATGAGGTTTGGGGGGATGATATGGGGGTGGGGGATGAGGTTTGGGGGATGAGATGGGGGTGGGGGATGAGGTTTGGGGGATGAGATGGGGGGTGGGGGATGAGGTTTGCGGGGATGAGGTTTGCGGGGATGAGTTGGGTGGGGGATGAGGTTTGCGGGGATGAGGTTTGCGGGAATGAGATTGGCAGGTGGGGGGTGAGATTGGGGGATGGGGATGAGATTGGGGGATGAGATTGGGTGGTGGGGGATGAGATTGGCAGGTGGGGGATGAGATTGGTGGATGGGGATGAGATTGGGTGGTGGGGGTGAGATTGGGGAATGGGGGATGAGATTGGGGGTTGAGATTGGGGTGGTGGGGGATGAGATTGGGGGAATGAGATGGGGGGTGGGGGATGAGGTTTGGGGGGAACGAGAGGGGGGTGGGGGATGAGGTTTGGGGGATGAGATTTGGGGGATGAGGTTTCAGGTGATGAGATGGTGGGTGAGGGATGAGGTTTGGGGAATGAGGTTTGGGGGTGAGGGATGAGGTTTGGGGGTGGGGGTTGAGGTTTGTGGGGATGAGGTTTGCGGGGATGAGATGGGGTGGGGGATGAGGTTTGCGGGGATGAGATGGGGGTGGGGAATGAGGTTTGCGGGGATGAGATTGGGGGTGAGGGATGAGGTGTGTGGGGATGAGGTTTGCGGGGATGAGATGGGGGTGGGGGATGAGGTTTGCGGGGATGAGATGGGGGGTGAGGGATGAGGTTTGCGGGGATGAGATGGGGGTGGGGGATGAGGTTTGCGGGGATGAGGTTTGGGGGGATGAGTTGGGGGATGAGGGTGAGGTTTGCGGGGATGAGGTTTGCGGGGATGAGATGGGGTGGGGGATGAGGTTTGCGGGGGTGAGATGGGGGGTGGGGGATGAGGTTTGCGGGGATGAGATGAGGGTGGGGATGAGGTTTGCGGGGATGAGATGGGGGTGAGGGATGAGGGTGGGGGGATGCGGTTTGGGGGGATGAGATGGTTGATGAGGTTTGCGGGGATGAGATTTGCGGGGATGAGATGGGGGTGGGGGATGAGGTTTGCGGGGATGAGATGGGGCTGAGGGATGAGGGTGGGGGGATGCGGTATGGGGGGATCAGATGGGGATGAAGTTTGCGGGGATGAGGTTTGGGGGATGAGGTTTGGGGGATGAAATGGGGGGTGGGGAATGAGGTTTGCGGGGATGAGGTTTGGGGGGATGATATGGGGGTGGGGGATGAGGTTTGGGGGATGAGATGGGGGTGGGGGATGAGGTTTGGGGGATGAGATGGGGGGTGGGGGATGAGGTTTGCGGGGATGAGGTTTGCGGGGATGAGTTGGGTGGGGGATGAGGTTTGCGGGGATGAGGTTTGCGGGAATGAGATTGGCAGGTGGGGGGTGAGATTGGGGGATGGGGATGAGATTGGGGGATGAGATTGGGTGGTGGGGGATGAGATTGGCAGGTGGGGGATGAGATTGGGGGATGGGGATGAGATTGGGGGATGGGGATGAGATTGGGGGATGAGATTGGGTGGTGGGGGATGAGATTGGCAGGTGGGGGGTGAGATTGGTGGATGGGGATGAGATTGGGGGATGAGATTGGGTGGTGGGGGTGAGATTGGGGAATGGGGGATGAGATTGGGGGTTGAGATTGGGGTGGTGGGGGATGAGATTGGGGGAATGAGATGGGGGGTGGGGGATGAGGTTTGGGGGGAACGAGATGGGGGTGGGGGATGAGGTTTGGGGGATGGGATGGGGGGTGGGGGATGAGGTTTGCGGGGATGAGGTTTGCGGGGATGAGTTGGGTGGGGGATGAGGTTTGCGGGGATGAGGTTTGCGGGAATGAGATTGGCAGGTGGGGGATGAGATTGGGGGATGGGGATGAGATTGGGGGATGAGATTGGGTGGTGGGGGGTGAGATTGGGGAATGGGGGATAAGATTGGGGGTTGAGATTGGGGTGGTAGGGGATGAGATTGGGGGGTGGGGGATCAGATTGGGATGATAGGATTGGGTGGTTGAGGGATGAGATTGGGGGATGAGATCAGGGGGTGGGGGATGAGATTTCTGGGGGTTGAGATTGGGGGGATAAAATTGCGGGGGTTGAGATTGGGGGGATGGGATTGGGAAGGTGGGGGATGGCATTGGGGGGGTGGGAATCAGATTTTTTTTGGGTTGAGATTGGGAAGGTGGGGGATGAGATTGGCGGTTGAGATTGGGACGGTAGGCATGAGATTGGGGGGGGGGTTGACATTGGAGGGGTGGGGGGTGAGATCGGGGGTGGGGAATGAGATTGGGCGGGTTGAGTTTGTGGGGGGTAGGGGACGAGATTTTTGGGCATTGAGATTGGGAAGGTGGGGATGAGATTAGGGGGGTTTAGATGGGGAGGGTGGGGAATGCAATTGGGGGCATTTAGATTTGGGGATTGTATTGGAGGTGATGAGATGGGAGGGGTGGGGGATAATATTAGGCGAGTTAAGATGGGGCGGATGGGGCATGAGATGGGGGCAGGGATGAGATTGGGGGGATGGGAGGTGAGATTGGGGGATGTGATTGGAGGTGATGAGATGGGGAATGGGGATGAGGTTTGGGGGGATGAGATGGTGGGTGAGGGATGAGGTTTGGGGATGAAGTTTGGGGGGTGAGGGATGAGGGTTCGGGGATGAACAAAGAACAAAGAACAAAGAAATGTACAGCACAGGAACAGGCCCTTCGGCCCTCCAAGCCCGTGCCGACCATGCTGCCCGACTAAACTGAGTTGGGGGGCAGGGGATGAGGTTGGGGGGATGAGTTGGGATGTGGGGGATGAGGTTTGGGGGATGTGATGGGGGGTGGGGGATGAGGTTTGGGGGGATGAGTTGGGGGGTGAGGGATGAGGTTTGGGGGGATGAGTTGGGGGTGGGGGATGAGGTTTGGGGGGATGAGTTGGGGGGTGGGGGATGAGGTTTGGGGGGATGAGGTTTGGGGGGATGACGTTTGGGGGGA
Source organism: Scyliorhinus torazame (assembly GCF_047496885.1). Classification (NCBI taxonomy): domain Eukaryota; kingdom Metazoa; phylum Chordata; class Chondrichthyes; order Carcharhiniformes; family Scyliorhinidae; genus Scyliorhinus; species Scyliorhinus torazame. The sequence goes on along the minus strand of NC_092708.1, from coordinate 321,502,637 downwards.
ATGAGATGGGGTGAGGGATGAGGTTTGGTGGATGAGGTTTGGGGGTGGGGGATGAGGTTTGAGGGGATGAGGTTTGGGGGGATGAGTTGGGGGGTGAGGGATGAGGTTTGCGGGGATGAGATGGGGGGTGGGGGATGAGGTTTGCGGGGATGCGGTTTGGGGGGATGAGGTTTGGGGGGAATGAGATGGGGGTGGGGGATGAGGTTTGGGGGGATGCGATTTGGGGGGATGTGGTTTGGGGGATGAGTTGGGGGGTGAGGGATGAGGTTTGGGGGGATGAGTTGAGGGGTGGGGGATGAGTTGAGGGGTGGGGGATGAGGTTTGGGGGGATGAGTTGAGGGGTGGGGGATGAGGTTTGGGGCGATGGGTTTTGGGGGGTGGGGGATGAGGTTTGGGGGGATGAGTTGGGGGTGGGGGATGAGGTTTGGGGGGATGGGTTTGGGGGTGGGGGATGAGGTTTGGGGGGTTGAGTTGGGGGGTGGGGATGAGGTTTGCGGGGATGAGTTGGGGGGTGAGGGATGAGGTTTGCGGGGATGAGGTTTGGGGGTGAGGGATGAGGTTTGGGGGGATGAGTTGGGGTGTGAGGGATGAGGTTTGGGGGGATGTGTTGGGGGGGTGGCGTGTGAGGTTTGGGGGGATGAGTTGGGGGGTGGGGGATGAGGTTTGGGGGGTTGAATTGGGGGGTGGGGATGAGGTTTGCGGGGATGAGTTGGGGGTGAGGGATGAGGTTTGCGGGGATGAGGTTTGGGGGTGAGGGATGAGGTTTGCGGGGATGAGATGGGGGGTGGGGATGAGGTTTGCGGGGATGACATGGGGGTGGGGGTTGAGGTTTGTGGGGATGCGGTTTGGGGGGGATGAGGTTTGGGGGAAGAGTTGGGGGGTGAGGGATGAGGTTTGGGGGGAATGAGATGGGGATGGGGGATGAGGTTTGGGGGATGAGATGGGGGCTGGGGGATGAGGTTTGGGGGGATGCGGTTTGGGGGGATGTGGTTTGGGGGGATTTGGGGGGTGAGGGATGAGGTTTGGGGGGAATGAGATGGGGTGGGGGATGAGGTTTGGGGGGATGAGTTGAGGGGTGGGGGATGAGGTTTGGGGCGATGGGTTGGGGGTGGGGGATGAGGTTTGGGGATTTGAGTTGGGGGGTGGGGGATGAGGTTGGGGGGATGAGTTGGAGGGTGAGGGATGAGGTTTGGGGGGGATGAGTTGGGGGGTGAGGTATGAGGTTTGGGGGGGATGAGTTGGGGGGTGAGGGATGAGGTTTGGGGGGGATGAGTTGGGGGGTGAGGGATGAGGTTTGGGGGGGATGAGTTGGGGGGTGAGGGATGAGGTTTGGGCGGATGAGTTGGGGAGATGAGGTTTGGGGGAATGAGATGGGGGTGGGGGATGAGGTTTGGGGGGGATGAGTTGGGGGGATGGGGGATGAGGTTTGGGGGGATGAGTTGGGGGTGGGGGATGAGGTTTGGGGGGATGAGATGGGGGTTGAGGGATGAGGTTTGGGTATGTGATGGGGGTGGGGGATGCGGTTTGGGGGATGAGTTGGGGGGAGGGGGATGAAGTTTGGGGGGATGAGTTGGGTGGTGGGGGATGAGGTTTGGGGGGATGAGTTGCGGGTGGGAGATGAGGTTTGGGGGGATGAGATGGGGGGTGGGGGATGAGGTTTGGGGGGATGAGTTGGGGGGCGGGGGATGAGGTTGAGGGGATGTGTTGGGAGATGGGGGATGAGGTTTGGGGGATGTGATGGGGGGTGGGGGATGAGGTTTGGGGGGATGAGTTGGGGGGTGAGGGATGAGGTTTGGGGGGATGTGTTGGGGGATGGGGTGTGAGGTTTGGGGGGATGGGTTGGGGGGATGACGTTTGGGGGGAATGAGATGGGGGTTTAGGGATGAGGTTTGGGGGGGGATGAGTTGGGGGGTGAGGGATGAGGTTTGGGGGGAATGAGATGGGGGTGGGGAATGAGGTTTGGGGGGATGAGTTGGGGGGTGAGGGATGAGTTTTGGGGGATGTGATGGGGGTGGGGGATGCGGTTTGGGGGGTGAGGGATGAGGTTTGGGGTTATGAGTTGGGGGTGGGGGGATGAGGTTTGGGGGGATGAGTTGGGGGGTGGGGGATGAGGTTGGGGGGATGAGTTGGGGGGTGGGGGTGTCGTTTGGGGGGATGAGTTGGGGGTGGGGGATGAGGTTTGGGGGGATGAGTTGGGGGGATGAGGTTTGGGGGGAATGAGATGGGGGGTGAGGGATGAGGTTTGGGGGGATGAGTTGGGGGGGTGGGGGATGAGGTTTGGGGGGATGAGTTGTGGGGTGAGGGATGAGGTTTGGGGGGTTGAGTTGGGGGGTGGGGGATGAGGTCTGGGGGGATGAGTTGGGGGGATGGGGTTTGGGGGGAATGAGATGGGGTGAGCGATGAGGTTTGCGGGATGAGTTGGGGGTGGGGAAGAAGTTTGGGGGGATGAGTTGGGGGTGGGGATGAGGTTTGGGGGGATGAGTTGGGGGGTGGGCAATGAGGTTTGCGGGGATGAGTTGGGGGTGGGAATGAGGTTTGGGGGGATGAGTTGGGGGGTGGGGGATGAGGTTTGGGCGGATGAGTTGGGGGGATGAGGTTTGGGGGGAATGAGATGGGGGTGGGGGATGAGGTTTGGGGGGATGAGTTGGGGGGTGGGGGATGCGGTCTGGGGGGATGAGGTTTGGGGAGAATGAGTTGGGGGTGGGGATGAGGTTTGGGGGCATGACTTGGGGGGTGGGGGATGAGGTTTGGGGGGATGAGGTGGGGGGGTGGGGGATGAGGTTTGCGGGGATGAGTTGGGAGGTGGGGGATGAGGTTTGGGGGGATGAGTTGGGGGGGTGGGGGATGAGGTTTGCAGGGATGAGTTGGGGGGTGAGGGATGAGGTTTGCGGGGATGAGTTGGGGGGTGGGGGATGAGGTTTGCGGGGATGAGTTGGGGGGGTGAGGGATGAATCATAGAATTTCTACAGTGCAGAGGACACTATTTGCCCCAGTTAGTCTGCAAAGACCCTCCGAAAGAGCACCTTTTACCAAGGCCCACTACCCCGCCCCATTCGTGTTACCCCATAACCCCATTTTACCTGCACATCTTTGGACACTAAGATGCAGTTTTGCATGGCCAATCCGAAGCAGGCACTCCCAGTGCAAACTTTGGAGTTGTGAGGTTGTTGCTGTGGTGGAGAGTGGCTGCTGCTGCTCTCTCTCTCTCGGTTGTTGCTGCTGCTCAGTTTGCTTCCTGTTCACAATGTTGGTTGCTGCTGAGCTGCCTGGAGGAAGGAGAGGTGAGGGAAGGAATGAGAGAGCAAAGAAAGATAAGAAGGCAACTTCAATACTGAGGTGAGAGCACAGCCCTTTGGACTGCTTGTTTGCTGGGCCCCTCCTGGACTGGCCCCTCCCAATCATCGACATCTGCCTTCAGCAAGGAAGAAGCCTTCATCTTCCATCAGGTACGCTTGTTCCAGGGCAGGGGGATCCAGATTTTTATTGAATTCAAATTTCACCATCTGCAGTGGCGGGATTTGAACCCGTGTCCCCAGAGCAGAACTCTGGGTCTCTGGATTACTAGTCCATTACGCCTCCGCCTCCCCCATCGGTGTGGTTGACCTAGGGTGGGAGCACGGACTGTGTTTTTGCTGGGACCCCTCGCGGGCTGAAGATCTGCTTGTGCTCACCTATCCTCCCACCCTCCAGCTTCACAGGAGTCTCAGGAATCGCCCACCTCAGGCGCCAATCCATCTCCGGTGCCCCCCCCCCTCCTGTGCCGCTATTGTCCTCCCGCTGTCCATTGCTCTCTCTTCCCTTCCTTTCCTCATTCCTCCACATATCTTCCTAGGGGGAGCGTACATTGTTCCACCTCGCTCTTCCCCTAACCACCAACCCCCGTCTATTTTACACTCTACACAGACACGACACACGCCCATCCTGGGGTGGGTGTGGCACTTGCTGATGGCCACTCCCCCTATGCCGGTGGTGGGCAGGCCAGAGTCGGCTATGCAGGAATGGTGGCTCTTCGGCCTCCACTACTCCCACAGCCCCGCCACCCTTCCGGTTGCTAACCCGGAAACTGGGAGTTAAGTGCTATGCACGTCTTACTGTCACCATATAGGCGTGCGTTCACGCAATGGCCGGGGTCATCGGTCCCTCGGCCATTGGAGCCACCTCTCGTATGTACAGGAAGGTCATGTTGTCCTGAGGGCCAGGAGGGTGGTCCACCTTGCCCTTGAAAAGGGGCTCATGGTGGGCGGGACCTATGTGGCAGTGGAACCTCTTGAGGTCACCGCTGAAAAGGTCATACTCTCCAATGTCCTGCCCTAACTCCCTAAGGACCTCCTTCTTCCCCACCTCCAACTACTGGGGGAGGTACATTCCGAGGTGGCTCCGTTCCCCGTTGGCCTAAAGGATGCCCCTGTCAGGCAAATCTGCTCCGTTTGGCAACAGGCTTTCGTCCACCTGGCCCGGGAGGAGGTATTCGAGGGATGATTCAAAGTCTCCCATCAAGGATCTTGGTCTGCAGATGGCGTGCGGTGCCTGCAAGAAGATGGGGCACATGCGAAAGAACTGACTCGTCTACAAGGCTGCCATTGACACCAAGGCGGCCGCGGCTGACACCGCCGCCCCCTCCCCCTCTATTGATGTTACCACCCCACATCCACAAGGGGACACCACGCTGGCACCTACCAACCAATCGGCTGCCGGCATGGAGGAGGGAGGGCATCCGCAAGGCCCATTAAAAGGTGAGGCATGGATTGGTACCAGACACCCCGACCCCATCGGCCTAGATAACACCGTGGCCCAGAAATCCGGCTCGGGGGCTACTGACGCACCTTGCCCCATGGACACGCCACCTCATCCGGGCCCATTGACGCCTCAGCATCGGGTACTGGGCCCGGCGTTGCTTCAGCGCGGCTCAACAAGGGGGGGTGCGGTAGTGATGTGTGCGCCCCTGTGCTGGCATGTAGATCAAGGAAGTCACATCCCCGGGGGCAGAGTGTCGAGGGAAAGGGAGACAATGCAAGGATGGAGGTTTCGTTGGCGCAGGCCACCCCCCTCAATTGGGGGGGGGGGTGAAATACATAATGCCCTACCCTCCCCCCGATGCGGAGAGTGTCGCGCCCGACCCTTGCTCCTCGACATCACACCACCGTCCCTGAGCTGTCACATCCCCCCGAGCAGGACGCCTCGGGGCCAGGTGCATGAGGGACACCCGAGGTCTCGTTCCAGCCGGTGCACTTTTGCACCCCGGCGACGTTCGTTTTCATGCCACCGGAGGGCTGTGGCAGCTTCCCTTCCTCAGTGTCATTGGGTGGCGGTGGCTTGGAGGGCTCCCCCCTCCGCCCCAAGGCCTCTGACGCCGGGCGCTTCCATCTCCAAACTGGAGCTTTTCGCGGAATTATTCCCGGATCTGTCCGGTGGCCCAGCGTCGCAAGAGGAGTGGGGGTCTGAGCCACCGCCTCCCTCTGACCCAGTTCCCGAGAGGAGCCGGTGAGGAAACCGTCTGTCGACGATCCAGGGGCTGGGATCGAGGCAGATCCAGAGCTGGTTGGTTGGACCGTGCCACCCACCACAGTCAATGTGGCGGAGGACTTGGTCCCAGACAGTGACTGCCCCGGGGGGGGGGGGCATGGAGGATGATTTTGAGTCCATCTGTAGCAAGGAGGTGGACCCCCTTGTGCCTGACACCGTGTCGCCCCTCATCCACCGGGGGGAACTCTGGTATTTTCTATATGCCAACCACAGTTGCCGGAACCGAGTGCAGCTAGCCGTCGACCGGTGGTCGGACATGGCGCTGCTCATTGTTAAAGAGGCGGGAGACATGGATGCAACTGAGCAGCACTGGCTGAAACCTTTCCTCGCCGGGCTCCAGAAGGAGCAGACGGGCGCACCCTCCTCTGCTCCCTCCGAACACTAAAAGGGTGACGGTGAAGGTGGCACTTTACTGCTGACATTGAGATGACCACAGCCAGTCTGGAGTGGTGAGGTGTAGTTGGGGGTGGGTCTACATGAGCCACCTGACCTCACGTTTAGGCGAGGTGGTTAACTTGTTGGCCCCACGTTTTCAGCAGGAGATCTTGGGGTAGGTCAAGGAGCCAGTGCCAGGCCGGTTGCTGCACCTGACTGTATGCGAGGGGGTCGAGGTACTTCACTTTGTGAATGTCGACGCTCCCCAGGCTGGCCAGCAGCAGGCAACTTTGTTTGAGCAAGTGTCCACTCATCTTGGCACCATCGCCGCGGCTCTCCCTTCTTGTATTCACTGGAAAAAAGGAAAAAAGGTTTGCCGTCTGTCAGTAGCTCCAATGTGTCCCTTGTCTCGGATCTGGAAGAGGTCACGGCCCAAGTTCGAAGCTTCTACAGCGCCCTTTTCACCCCGGAAATGTCCAGCAAGGATGCTTGCAAAGGTTTTGGGGGGGACCTGCCGCAGGTCGGCCCGGGAGGCTTGAAGCCCCAATAAGCCTGCGGGAGCTGACTGCCGCCCTCGACTGCCTGACCAGGGGCAAAACCCTAGGGCTGGATGGGCTGACCATGGAGTTCTTCGGGGCTTTCTGGGACGTCCTGGGGAGCGACTATGCGGAGGTCCTGGGGGAAAGTATCGTGATCGAGGAGATGCCCCTCTCATGGTGCAAGGTCACCATTACCCTGCTGCCAAAGAGGGGGGAATCTCCGTCAGCTTAAGAACTGGCGTCCGGTCTCCCCCCTCAGCACAGATTACAAGATCTTCACGAAAGTGATGTGTTTGAGCCTTGGCACCGTGCTGGACCACATGATCCAGTCCTAGATGGTCCCGGGCCACATAATCCACACCAATATCCATCTGGTCCGGGACCTGGTCCATCATTCCCAGAGGGCTCGTCTGTCAAGCACCTTCCTGTCCCTTGATCAAGAGAAGGCGTTCAACAAGGTGGATCACGAATATTTATTCGGGACTCTGCAAGCATTGAGGTTCGGGATGCAGTTCGTCTCCGGATCCGACTTCTGCATACTGCCTCCGAGTGTCTCGTTAAGGTTAATGGGTCCCTGACGTCGCCCCTTCACTTTGGGGGAGGAGTGCGTCAGGGCTGCCCCTCATCTGGCCAACTCTATTCTATTTGCGTGGAGCCTTTCCTGCACCTCCTGCAGAGGAGGTTGTCGGGACGGGTTCTGCGTGGACTGGGCATTGGGGTGGTCATCTTGTCTTACACTGATGACGTGCTCCTCATGTTCACCAACCCTGCTGACCTGCGGAGGATGTGGGAGTGCTAGGCTGTGTACTCCGCCACATCCCCTGCCAGGATCAACTGGGCCAAATGTTCCGGACTCCTGGTCGGTCCTTGGCATGTGGACCCCCTCCCAAAGGAGCTCAGGACTTTCACCTGGAGCAGGATCAGCCTGCTCTATTTGGGAGTTCATCTTTGCCTGGTTGAGGAATCTTGGCTGGTTAACTGGCAGGAGCTGGAGGCGAAGGTCACCGCTCATTTGAGACGCTGGACAGGACTGCTCCGAGTGCTGTCTTACAGAGGTCGAGTTCTCATCATAAACCAGCTGATAGCCTCCATGTTGTGGTACCGGCTGGTCACTTTGACCCATGCCCCTGACTTTGACACAGAGCTCCAGACAATGCTTGTAGAGTTCTGGGACAAGAGACTGCACTGGGTCGCTGCTGAGGTTCTGAGTCTCCCGCTTAGGGAGGGCGGCCAGGCGCTGGTGTGCCTTCACACCCAGGTGGCGAGCTTCCGCCTTCAGACCCTGCAGCGATACCTTTACGTTGAGCCCCCTCCACGATGGTGTGCCCTGGCGATGCATTTCTTCCGCGCGGTGCATGTCCTGAATTATGACGTGCAGCTCCTGTTCATAGATCTGCAGGGTCTTTGTTACCCTCTGCAGGTGCTGCCCGTCTTTTACCAGGACCTGCTCAAAGTCTGGAACATGTTCGCCTCGCACTGCAGCTCCCCCACCACTGTCAGGCATTGTGGCTGTCGTCAGGGAGTCGCTCCTCAGGAATCCACACCTCCACCAATATTGGCGGAGGAATGAGCTGTGGATGCCGGGGTGACCAGGATCAGGGATGTGCTGGGTGGTGGAGGAGTGAGCTGGATGACACCTCATGAGTTTGGACAACACGTGGCGGCAGATGTTCGGCTCGTGGCCAATGCCATCCGAGATCTCAAAACGCAATCTGGAAGACGTACAGGTGTGCGATGGTATCCCGTCTGGGCGTACTCAGGCTCGGACAGAATTCCACATTGGCCCCAGGCCCCGAAACCTCCCTTTGGGGCTGGTGCCCCACAATCCTAGCCACCTCGTGGAAATGCCCTCCATGCCTTTTCGCACTGCGCGGAGGGGTTTCCTGTAGGGGCTGCTGTTGCACCCCCTTCACCTCCTTACCCTCGCCCGTCACCTGGACACGTGTGTCTTTTGCCATCCGGTGGCGGAGGTCCCCCCTGGAGGTCTCTCTATGGAGGAGTCCTCCCCCTCAATATGGTGGACCTGAGGTGGAGGGTGTTACACGCAGCAGTGCCGTACAATCACCGATTTCACCGGTGTGGTAAACCACTGTTGCACCTGTATTAGGTGATGTACGGTAGGACCTGTACTACAGGTTCGCCGGTCCTACCTGCCTGCTGGCTCCGCCCAGGAGGCGGGGTATAAATATGCGTGTCCTCCAGCCAGCAGCCATTTCGCCAGCTGCTGTGGGAGGCCACACATCAGATAGCAATAAAGCCTCAGTTGGATTCAACTATCGTCTTTGGTCCAGTTGATCGTGCCTCAATTTATTGCTATCAGTTTCTAAGGATGGACCTCCGTATCAAACCGGATCGCCTGCAGCTGGATCCGCACTCAAGCGACGCCAGAAAGGACTTCCAGCACTGGCTAGCTTGCTTCGAAGCGTATATCAACGCGGTGCCAACCTCTGTTCCAGAGGCTCAGAAGATTCAGATTTTATATTCCAGGTTGAGCTCCAAAGTCTTTCCGTTAATCCAGGACGCGCCGAACTACGCCGAAGCCATGACTCTACTCAAGGACAACTACGCACAGAAAACGAACACGCTCTTCGCCAGGCACGCACGTGCCACTCGCTCTCAACTCCCTGGTGAGTCCATAGAAGACTTCTGGCGGGCCCTAATCCCACTAGTCCGGGACTGTGACTGTCAGGCCTTTACGGCCACGGAACACTCAGACCTCCTTATGCTGGACGCTTTTGTGACTGGAATCGGGTCAGATCTCATACGCTAGCGGCTCCTAGAAGGGGCCACGCGCGACCTTGCAGAGACTAAAACTCGAGCGCTCTCCATGACAGTCGCCCTGCGCAACGTCCAGTCCTACACCCCCAGCGGCGTGGCCCACCCCTCCTATGCTTCGTGGACCCCACAGACAGCCGCCCCAGCGGGGGCTATGCCCACCCAATACGCCTGCGCTGCATGCCAGCCAGCGAACCCCGGGGGCCCCCGATGCTATTTTTGCGGCCAACAGAAGCCCCCCCGGCAACGCTGCCCGGCCCGCACTGCCCTTTGTAAGGCCTGCGAGAAGAAGGGCCACTTCGCCGCGGTGTGCCAGGCCCGCTCAGTAGCCGCTATCGCCCCCACTCCCCTCGGTCACGGACAATGGACGCCACCTTCCCCCCCCCCCAGACCACATGCTGTCAGTGGCCGCCGCCATCTTCCCCTCCGCGCAACACGTGCGTTTCATGGGCGTCGCCATCTTGTTCCACCCCAGCAACGTGCATTCCATGGGCGCCGCCATTTTGTAATCCTCAAGATCTTCGGGCGCTGCCATCTTGTCTACCCATCAGCACATGGGTACCACCAGCGTTCCAGGACCCGGGCTCACCAGCTGCCCCATTACCCAACGACCAACCAAGTCTCGCCTCCATGTCACTAAGGAAGTCACTAAGATGATTGATGCAGGTAGGGCAGTGGATGTTGTCTATATGGACTTCAGTAAGGCCTTTGACAAGGTCCCTCATGGTAGACTAGTACAAAAGGTGAAGTCACACGGGATCAGGGGTGAGCTGGCAAGGTGGATACAGAACTGGCTAGGTCATAGAAGGCAGAGAGTAGCAATGGAAGGATGCTTTTCTAATTGGAGTGCTGTGACCAGTGGTGTTCCACAGGGATCAGTGCTGGGACCTTTGCTGTTTGTAGTATATATAAATGATTTGGAGGAAAATGTAACTGGTCTGATTAGTAAGTTTGCAGACGACACAAAGGTTGGTGGAATTGCGGATAGCGATGAGGACTGTCAGAGGATACAGCAGGATTTAGATTGTTTGGAGACTTGGGCGGAGAGATGGCAGATGGAGTTTATTCCAGACAAATGTGAGGTCATGCATTTTGGAAGGTCTAATGCAGGTAGGGAATATACAGTGAATGGTAGAACCCTCAAGAGTATTGAAAGTCAAAGAGATCTAGGTGTACAGGTCCACAGGTCACTGAAAGGGGCAACACAGGTGGAGAAGGTAGTCAGAAGGCATACGGCATGCTGGCCTTCATTGGCCGGGGCATTGAGTATAAGAATTGGCAAGTCATGTTGCAGCTGTATAGAACCTTAGTTAGGCCGCACTTGGAGTATAGTGTTCAATCCTGGTCGCCACACTACCAGAAGGATGTGGAGGCTTTAGAGAGGGTGCAGAAGAGGTTTACCAGAATGTTGCCTGGTATGAAGGGCATTAGCTATGAGGAGCGGTTGAATAAACTCTGTTTGTTCTCACTGGAACAAAGGCGGTTGAGGGGCGACCTGATAGAGGTCTACAAAATTATGAGGGGCATAGACAGAGTGGATAGTCAGAGGCTTTTCCCCGGGGTAGAGGGGTCAATTACTAGGGGGCATAGGTTTAAGGTGAGAGGGGCAAGGTTTAGAGTAGATGTACGAGGCAAGTTTTTTACGCAGAGGGTAGTGGGTAACTGGAACTCGCTACCGGAGGAGGTGGTGGAAGCAGGGACGATAGTGACATTTAAGGGGCATCTTGACAAATACATGAATAGGATGGGAATAGAGGGATACGGACCCAGGAAGTGTAGAAGCTTGTAGTTTAGTCGGGCAGCATGGTCGGCACGGGCTTGGAGGGCCGAAGGGCCTGTTCCTGTGCTGTACATTTCTTTGTTCTTTGTTGTCAATCGACCAATCTCATCCGCATAACCTGACCAACGCATCCACCAGCGTGAAAGTCGACGGACATGAAACCTCCTGCCTGCTGGACTCCGGGAGCACCGAAAGCTTCATACACCCGGATACGGTAAGGCGCTACTCCCTCACGATACACCCCGTCAACCAGAAAATCTCCTTGGCCTCTGGATCCCATTGCGTAGCGATCCGGGGGTACTGTACGGTCACGTTCACGGTCCAGGGCGTAGAATTCAGCAGCTTCCGCCTCTACGTCCTCCCTAACCTTTGCGCTGCACTAATCCTCGGCCTGGACTTCCAGTGCAACCTCCAGAGCCTAACTCTGAAATTCGGGGGGCCTTACCACCCCTTACTGTGTGCGGCCTCGCGACCCGAAAGGTCGACCCACCTTCTCTCTTTGCCAATCTAACTCCTGACTGCAAACCCGTCGCCATCAGGAGCAGGCGGTACAGCACCCACGACAAGATCTTCGTCAGGTCCGAAGTCCAGTGGCTGCTTCGGGAAGGCATCATCGAGGCCAGCAACAGCCCCTGGAGAGCTCAAGTGGTAGTAGTAAAGACTGGGAAACACCGAATGGTCGTGGACTACAGCCAGACCATCAACCGGTACACACAGCTCGACGCGTACCCCCTCCCACGCATATCTGACATGGTTAACCAGATTGCGCAGTACCGGGTCTTCTCAACGGTAGACCTGAAATCCGCCTACCACCAGCTCCCCATCCATAAATCGGACCGTCCATACACCGCCTTCGAGGCAGACAGCCGCCTATACCACTTCCTTGGGGTCCCCTTCGGCGTCACAAACGGGATCTCGGTCTTCCAAAGGGAGATGGACCGAATGGTCGACCGGTACGGGTTACGGGCCACCTTTCCGTACCTAGACAACGTCACCATCTGCGGCCATGATCAGCAGGACCATGACGCCAACCTTGCTAAATTTCTCCACACTGCTACTCTCCTAAACCTCACTTACAACAAGGAGAAGTGCGTGTTCAGCATGAACCGCTTAGCCATCCTCGGCTATGTGGTCCAGAATGGAGTTCTGGGGCCCGATCGCGACCGCATGCGCCCTTCATGGAGCTCCCCCTCCCCCACTGCCCCAAGGCCCTCAAACGCTGCCTGGGGTTCTTTTTGTACTATGCTCAGTGGGTCCCAAGCTATGCGGACAAGGCCCGCCCACTCATACAGTCCACCCACTTTCCCCTGACGGCCGAGGTTCAACAGGCCTTCGCCCGGATCAGAGCTGATATTGCCGAGGCCACAATGCACGCAGTAGATGAGACACTGCCCTTCCAAGTAGAAAGCGACGCATCAGACGTCGCCCTTGCCGCCACCTTCAATCAGGCAGGCAGGCCCGTGGCATTCTTTTCCCGCACCCTTCATGCCTCAGAAATTTGGCACTCATCCGTCGAAAAGGAGGCCCAAGCTATTGTTGAATCTGTGCGGCATTGGAGGCATTACCTGGCCGGCAGAAGATTCACTCTCCTCACTGACCAACCGTCGGTAGCCTTCGTGTTCAACAACACACAGCGGGACAAGATCAAAAATGATAAAATCTTGCGGTGGAGAATTGAGCTCTCCACCGATAATTACGAGATTATGTATCGCCCTGGCAAACTCAACGAACCTCCAGACGCCCTATCCCGAGGTACATGTGCCAGCGCACAGGTAGACCGACTCTGGGCCCTGCACGACAGCCTTTGTCACCCAGGGGTCACACGGTTGTACCACTTCATTAAGGCACAAAATCTGCCCTACTCCGTCGAGGAAGTGAGGACAATCACCAGGGACTGCCAGGTCTGTGCGGAGTGCAAGCCGCACTTCTGCCGGCCGGACCGCGCGCGCCTGGTGAAGGCCTCCCGCCCCTTTGAACATGGACTTCAAAGGCCCCCTCCCCTCCACCGACCGTCACACGTATTTTCTCAGTGTGATGGACGAATACTCCAGATTCCCCTTTGCCATCCCATGCCCCGACATGACGTCTGCCACCGTCATAAAAGCCATCAACACAATCTTCACTCTGTTCGGTTTCCCTGCCTACATCCACAGTGACAGGGGCTCCTCATTCATGAGTGATGAGCTGCGTCAGTTCCTGCTCAGCAGGGATATCGCCTCCAGCAGAACGACAAGCTATAACCCCCAGGGAAACGGACAGGTAGAAAGGGAGAATGGGACGGTATGGAGGGCCATCTAGCTGGCCCTACGGTCCAGAAACCTCCCGGCCTCCAGCTGGCAGGATGTCCTACCTGATGCACTCCACTCCATTCGCCACTAACAATACACCCCATGAACGTCTTTTTGCCTTCCCAGGAAGTCCACATCCGGGGTGTCGCTCCCGACTTGGCTCGCAGCTCCGGGAACCGTGCTTCTCCGTAAGCACGTCCGACTCCACAAGGCGGACCCGTTGGTGGAGAGGGTGCACTTGCTCCACGCCAACCCCCAGTACGCCTACGTGGCATTCCCTGATGGCAGCCAGGATACTATCTCCCTCAGGGACCTGGCACCAGCAGGTTCCGCCCCCGGCGCCACCCTCGCCTCCCCCGTCGCTTCCAACAGCATCCCCCCAGGACCATCCGTTCCTCCCCCTGCCCACGCCCGACGATGAAGAGGATTTCGGCACGCTCCTGGAGTCACCGTCGACCAGATCAGCACCAAAATCGCCGACACCACTGCGTCGCTCCCAGAGGAACATCAAGGCCCCGGACCGGCTAAACCTCTTACCGGTCAACCGGACATCAAAGGACATTTGTTTGTTCAAATCTTGTAAATATTAACTCATTGTTGTATATAATTATCCATCACCCCCGCCGGACTCAATTTTTAACAGGGGGTGAATGTGGCAAACCACTGTTGCACCTGTATTAGGTGATGTACGGTAGGACCTGTACTACAGGTTCGCCGGTAGTTCCTGCCTGCTGGCTCCGCCCAGGAGGCGGGGTATAAATATGCTTGTCCTCCAGCCAGCAGCCATTTCGCCAGCTGCTGTGGGAGGCCACACATCTGATAGCAATAAAGCCTCAGTTGGATTCAACTCTCGTCTTTTGTCCAGTTGATCGTGCCTCAACCGGTTCATGGACTCCCAAGAAACCTGCCATTTTTGCGGCCGAGTGGAGTCCGTGGACTGTCCATGTTACATGTTATAGGCTGCACTTCCTTTTTAGTTTTCTGACAAGTCTTTTGTTGAGGTTTTGTTTGCACTTCGGCCCCACGCTCCTGATCTGCGGGCACTCGGTGCAGAGAGGGTCAGGGAAGGTGGAAGACCTCCTTGTGAATAAGCTCTTGGTACTGGCGAAGCGCAGCATTTATAGGTCCAGGCAGCGGGCGACCGAAGGGGTCTTCCGACCAGACTATCTGTGCCCCTTCGGCGGCTAGAAAGGGAGCATGTGGTGTCCACGGGCACCATCGAGGCCTTTTCTGCCCAGTGGGCACCGCAGGGGTTGGGATGCTTTATTGACCCGTTTAATTGCACTCTTATTTGATGTTTTTAAGTTTACATTGATCTTTGTTACATTTAGGCAGTGCCCCCAACAGGAGCGGCCCTTTTTGTTTTGTGCCTAAGTTTGTTTTGTTTCTTCTATTTTGTTGGTTGACCTCAAAAGAGTGGCCAACCCCCCCTAACCTGCATGTCTTCGGACTGTGGGAGGAACCGGAGCATCTGGAGGAAACCCGCGCTGAAAGGGAGAAAGTGCAGATTCCGCACAGACAGTGACCCAAGGCTGGAACTGAACCCAGGTCGCTGATGCTATGAGGCAGCAGCGCTAACCACTATGCCAACGTGCTACTTGAGATGGCAGCGCAAGATGAGATTGGGGGGTGATGAGATGGGGGGGGGGGGGTATGAGATGGGGCAAGGGATGAGATAAGCGGCAGTGGATGAGATGGGGTGTGGGATGAGATGGGGCAAGGATGAGATTCGGGGATGAGATTGGGGGTGAAGAGATGGGGCAGGGATGAGTTGGGGTGAGAGGATAAGATGGGGGTGTGGGATGAAATGGGGCAAGGGATGAGATAAAGGGCAGAGGATGAGATGGGGTGTGGGATGAGATGGGGCTGTGGAATGGGATGACATGGGGCGGGGTGAGATGGGGCAGTGGTGAGATGGGGGTGTGGGATATGGGGCAGGGTGAGATGGGGTGGGGTGAGATGGGGGGTGGAATATCGGGCGGGGTGAGATGGGGTGTGGTGAGATGGGACGTGGTGAGATGGGGCGTGGGATGCAATGGGGCAGGGTGAGATGGGGCAGGGTGAGATGGGGCTGTGGGATGAGATGGGGCTGTGGGATGAGATGGGGCGGAGGATGAGACGGGGCGTAGGATGAGATGGGGCTGGGTGAGATGGGGCAGGGGTGAGATGGGGCTGGGTGAGATGGAGCAGAGATGAGATGGGGCAGGGATGAGATGGGGCAGGGATGAGATGGGGCCGGGTGAGATGGGGCAGGGATGAGATGGGGCATGGGATGAGATGGGGCTGTGGGATGAGATGGGGCTGTGGGATGAGATGGGGCCGGGTGAGATGGGACGTGGGATGCGAAGGGGCTGGGTGAGATGGGGCTGTGGGATGAGATGGGGCCGGGTGAGATGGGACGTGGGATGCGAAGGGGCTGGGTGAGATGGGGCAGGGATGAGATGGGGCATGGGATGAGATGGAGCGTGGGATGTGATGGGGCAAGGATGAGATTCGGGGATGAGATTGGGGGTGAAGAGATGGGGCAGGGATGAGTTGGGGTGAGAGGATAAGATGGGGGTGTGGGATGAAATGGGGCAAGGGATGAGATAAAGGGCAGAGGATGAGATGGGGTGTGGGATGAGATGGGGCTGTGGAATGGGATGACATGGGGCGGGGTGAGATGGGGCAGTGGTGAGATGGGGGTGTGGGATATGGGGCAGGGTGAGATGGGGTGGGGTGAGATGGGGGGTGGAATATCGGGCGGGGTGAGATGGGGTGTGGTGAGATGGGACGTGGTGAGATGGGGCGTGGGATGCAATGGGGCAGGGTGAGATGGGGCAGGGTGAGATGGGGCTGTGGGATGAGATGGGGCTGTGGGATGAGATGGGGCGGAGGATGAGATGGGGCGTAGGATGAGATGGGGCTGGGTGAGATGGGGCAGGGGTGAGATGGGGCTGGGTGAGATGGAGCAGAGATGAGATGGGGCAGGGATGAGATGGGGCAGGGATGAGATGGGGCCGGGTGAGATGGGGCAGGGATGAGATGGGGCATGGGATGAGATGGGGCTGTGGGATGAGATGGGGCTGTGGGATGAGATGGGGCCGGGTGAGATGGGACGTGGGATGCGAAGGGGCTGGGTGAGATGGGGCTGTGGGATGAGATGGGGCCGGGTGAGATGGGACGTGGGATGCGAAGGGGCTGGGTGAGATGGGGCAGGGATGAGATGGGGCATGGGATGAGATGGAGCGTGGGATGTGATGGGGCTGGGTGAGATGGGGCAGAGATGAGATGGGGCATGGGATGAGATGGAGCGTGGGATGCGATGGGGCTGGGTGAGATGGGGCAGGGATGAGATGGGGCATGGGATGAGATGGAGCGTGGGATGTGATGGGGCTGGGTGAGATGGGGCAGAGATGAGATGGGGCATGGGATGAGATGGAGCGTGGGATGCGATGGGGCTGGGTGAGATGGGGCAGGGATGAGATGGGGCATGGGATGAGATGGAGCGTGGGATGCGATGGGGCTGGGTGAGATGGGGCTGTGGGATGAGATGGGGCTGGGTGAGATGGGACGTGGGATGCGATGGGGCTGGGTGAGATGGGGCTGGGTGAGATGGGGCTGGGTGAGATGGGGCTGGGTGAGATGGGGCTGGGTGAGATGGGGCCGGGTGAGATGGGACGTGGGATGCGATGGGGCTGGGTGAGATGGGGCAGAGATGAGATGGGGCCGGGTGAGATGGGACGTGGGATGCGATGGGGCTGGGTGAGATGGGGCAGGGATGAGATGGGGCATGGGATGAGATGGGGCCGGGTGAGATGGGACGTGGGATGCGAAGGGGCTGGGTGAGATGGGGCTGTGGGATGAGATGGGGCCGGGTGAGATGGGACGTGGGATGCGAAGGGGCTGGGTGAGATGGGGCAGGGATGAGATGGGGCATGGGATGAGATGGAGCGTGGGATGTGATGGGGCTGGGTGAGATGGGGCAGAGATGAGATGGGGCATGGGATGAGATGGAGCGTGGGATGCGATGGGGCTGGGTGAGATGGGGAAGGGATGAGATGGGGCATGGGATGAGATGGAGCGTGGGATGCGATGGGGCTGGGTGAGATGGGGCTGTGGGATGAGATGGAGCCGGGTGAGATGGGACGTGGGATGCGATGGGGCTGGGTGAGATGGGGCTGTGGGATGAGATGGGGCTGGGTGAGATGGGACGTGGGATGCGATGGGGCTGGGTGAGATGGGGCAGAGATGAGATGGGGCCGGGTGAGATGGGACGTGGGATGCGATGGGGCTGGGTGAGATGGGGCAGCGATGAGATGGGGCCGGGTGAGATGGGACGTGGGATGCGATGGGGCTGGGTGAGATGGGGCAGGGATGAGATGGGGCATGGGATGAGATGGAGCGTGGGATGTGATGGGGCTGGGTGAGATGGGGCAGGGATGAGATGGGGCTGTGGGATGAGATGTGGCCGGGTGAGATCAGACGTGGGATGCGATGGGGCTGGGTGAGATGGGGCTGTGAGATAAGATGGGGCCGGGTGAGATGGGGCAGAGATGAGATGGGGCATGGGATGAGATGGGGCTGTGGGATGAGATGGATCGTGGGATGAGATGGAGCGTGGGATGCGATGGGGCTGGGTGAGATGGGGCAGGGATGAGATGGGGCTGTGGGATGAGATGGGGCCGGGTGAGATGGGACGTGGGATGCAATGGGGCTGTGAGATGAGATGGGGCCGGGTGAGATGGGGCAGAGATGAGATGGGGCATGGGATGAGATGGGGCTGTGGGATGAGATGGGGCAGAGATGAGATGAGGCAGAGATGAGATGAGGCTGTGGGATGAGATGGTGTTGCTAACTTTTGGTTGGTTCAATTGGCTCTGTTTTATAACCTTTGCTCTCGAGTCGCCAGGTATCTTTATGATACCGCCACGAAATTCAAGTTCAAGTAATGATCAATAACTCAATACACCGATTAGTAAGATTCAAATCAAAGCACATTTATTATACACAGTAATCGCTACTCATGCACAAATTCTACTTCTAAGCTACTTCTACAACTAACAGGCCTGTACTTAGCTTCGGACTGGCCCACCAGGTCAGGGGAACAAATGGCCTTTCGTTCGGGTTCTGAGTCTGCGGGATTCGAAGTTGGTACGGATTGGTAGCTAGGAGCGCCTATCTCGTAGCGAGCGTTGACTTAAGACTTACTGGATATCGGCGGCAGCTTCATCGGTCGCTGTCAAGGGTTGGTTCGCGTTGCTGAGTGTCCCGGTCAAGAACGATTTGAACTTGGGGGCTTAACTTTATAGTCCCCAGGGGCTTCCCGCCTTTCGGGGCAGACCCTGTACCTGGTTCCAAGTGATTGGACTTTGTTCCAATCACTTGGTTCGATTTCTTCAATACTGGAGCGGTTCCCTGATCGATGGGCGGTCTTGAGGTGTCTGTTAACCTCTTTTATGTTGGCTCCTGCTGGCGCCGGGGAGTCTGGCTTGGCTTTCTTTATCCCATATGTTTCGATTGTTCCCGGGGATCGCTCATTAGTATGTAGATGGCTGCTATATTAATATGCAGATGGCTGCTTGTATCGATGCTGTCTGAGCTTTGCAGAGTTTAATACACAGTAACTTGCACCTGCTAGTTTCTGCCTGTGTTGGCTGAATTTCCCTTCAGCCTTTGCTGTTCTCCATTTTAAATCGGGACTTGGCCAACCCAGGTGGCTACGCTCCCTCCTTGTGATCCTGACGCGAAGCGTGAAGGATCACATAACTGTGTTGTTTTCCATTCCCTGACCCAGCGAGCACTCTTCTATGGCCGCTACACTGACCATAACTATGCAAAACATTTTTAGCTGACAATTCTGAGGGGCGCTATGTCAAACAGGGACATGCATTACAAAACAAGAAAATCGGAACCTCTAACTATCCTTAATAAACTACACTCACTCAAACATTTCATCACACTAACTTCCTAAACCATACAAACAAAATCATAGCAGTATTATACACATTTTCTGGCTTGGCAGTCAAGCTCAGGATTGTACAATTGCTCATGAACATTTCTTTATTTACAACAAATCGCAAACGAATGCTCTTTATTATAGATCGCGGGGGTCGGGGGTCTGGTCATATCCAAAAATAGGGGATCTGATCCTATATACCGGGGTGCGAGTGTGGTAGGCTCTCCTTCTCCATTTTCTCAGACGAATAGTCTGCACGATGCAGCAGAGTATCGCCAATACCAATAGGGATTCTATCAAGTAGGACAGGGAGTACCAGGTTATAAACCTGTCACACCAAGATGGTGTGGTGTCGCTTGTGACTGGGCTCTGGGTACTGTGGGGAAGTGAATCATTAACGGCTGGGGGGGGGGTTGAGGTCAGGGGGTTCGCATTCGCGCGCAACCAAATGTCCATTAGGGTTATGAGCCACGCGGAGGATGTCCTCGTGGTTCTTCTTCTTTCATTCTTTTCTTCTCTTCTCTTCTCTGGTCCTGGAGCTTCTGGAGTTATGTGGGATCAAGCATAGTGTGTGTTACTATCTTGGTTTAATATCTCGTATGATAGCCTGTCTGTCCTTTGGTGCCAATTACTCCCTTTATAATTGGTCACTATGTGTGACTCCCTCATTTTTCTTTTCAAAAACCGAATTTCAGGATAAGAGACACTTACAAATAATGAACCACTGCGAGCCATCTCGCAGGCTGTGCGATTTACCATCCAAATGTTTGAGGATGTAAATAGCATAAGGTTGGCAACCTAAGGGTTACCAGAAAACAAAAGAAAACTTTTTGAACAAAACTTGCCGAAATGAGGTGCGTATGGGCCGCGACGGGTACGATTTGGATGGAGTCCCTGGGTAGGACGGCGACCAATGCCGTGTGTGCCCTACCTGAGCGTAGCTGACCAGAGGGGGGGTTCCCAGGCAGGGCGGGTCCCAATACCGTTTCTCCACTGCCTGAGCAACCGACAAGAACGGGCAAGAAATGTAGTCATTGTGGGGGATTGCCGTATTGGTTCTTCCTTCGAACCAGAAGGGCAGTTATGAACGGAGGTCTGTGTTTCAGTCGACAGACGAGTTCCTCTGAACTGGCGTCTGGGACATTAACAAGTCTCTGCGGACAAACTCGTTCCGCTGAACAAGCGTCTGGCCAAACTAGTTTCTCTGACTGCCAGTGGGTGTCAGAAGGGTGGTGTCGTGGGGCTGTGGAAAAAAATTTCCGGTCTAACATACAACATTTAACAGTACAAGTACAAACAACATCAAACATGCTGCAGGTTCCATCAGAAAGGACACCGTTTTCTCCCAAGCGGTTCCTTTTAAAACACCTCAGTTATCGGTTGTGAACAGGGTCGCAAAGGGGTTCTCGTTTTGGGAGTCAGACTCCAAGTTGTCATCTTCTCCCGGGTGCCAAACTCTCGAGTGTATCAGGGCTGATAGGGCTGCATGGTGTGATTTTGGATCGCTCTCGTTGTTCCGGATGAGTCTGTACGAATTATCTCGGTGCCAAAAATATCCGTGCCTGGAACCTGCTTTAGCCAGTGCGTCGGCTTTTACATTTCCAGGGGGTGAGGAACGATGGTGACTTCGAACTTTGACTATCCCAAAAGTCCTGTTCTGTGCTCGCTCTAAAATGTGATGGAGCAATGGGGCTAAAGGGATGGGTTTTCCGTCTGTGGAAACAAATCCTCTTGTTTTCCACAGGGGTAGGAATTCCGTAAGGCTGTTGCAGACATAGAGGCTGTCCGAATATATGTCTGCTGGGCTGGGGAAGGAATCTATTTGTTCCACTATGTATGCGATGGCCGCAAGTTCTGCTGCCTGCGCGCCTAAGTGCCCTGGAAGTTTTATTGCTATTTCTTCTAGGGCGCGTCCCTGCACGTCCTCGACATAAATACCGCATCCTGTTATGCGCTTCCCTTCTAATATTGTGGAAGATCCATCCACATATATCTTTATGGATTTGCACGTGTCTGTGTGCTTGGGGCTCTGGTTTGAACTACCTATCTTTCTGGGGGGTGTTTTAGCAATAAAGGGGCCTGCGTTGTGGTGTGGAGAGATAATTTCACATTCATGGGGGGTTCCGGTGTACTGTAGGTTGTCAGCTAAAAAAGTGTGGGTCTTTGTCCTTTTAACAGTGATGTCCCGTCCCTGCAAAGGAAGGATCCATCTGGCTGCTCTTATCTGACTAAATGTACTGTCCTTGAGTCGTCCGTCCAGTAAAAGTTGGGTGGGGGTGTGTTCGGTCAGAATGGTGATGGGGTTCAGTCCGGTAATGTACGAAAAGTACTGGACTGCCCAGAAAACTGCGAGCAGGTGCCTCTCACAGGCTGAAAATCCCTGCTCCACAGCATCTAAAACTCTGGAGGTGTAAGCCACGGGCCTCAACTATTAATGCCGTTCCTGAAGGAGCACGGCCGAAAGGGTGTGGTCTGTGCTTGCTACCTCTTATCGCATAGGGGGAAAGCGGGTCTGGAACTTGTAGTGCGGGGGCTGCTATGAGTGCTTGTTTCAAAGAGTCCATAGCATCCGTATGCTGCGGAAGCCATTCCCAGGGGGCTTTCTTTAGGAGGTCTGAGAGGGGTGCTGCCTTGCTGGCGAAACCGTCAATGTGGTTTCGGCAGTAGCCAACCAGTCCTAAAAACGACCGGAGGACTGAAACGTTCTAGGGAAGGTGCAATTTAGCAATCGAGTCAATCCTTTTATGCTCGATCTCGCGTTTACCATGTGTGATAATTGTTCCCAAATATATCACCTTGTGTTCCAAAATCTGGGCCTTTTTGGGGTTTACTTTACATCCAATTGCTTGTAGGAGTTCCAGCAGTTCGGACAGAAGCTCAATGTGCTCTTCCTTGGTGTCTGTCTGCAGTAGTGGGTGGTCTACGCACTGGACCAGACATTCGGGGCGAGAAAATTTGGCTAAACCATTTGCCAGCTGTCGGTGGAAAATGGAGGGGGAGTTGTGGAATCCTTGTGGAAGGCATGTCCACGTGTACTGTTGGTTTTTAAAGGTGAAGGCAAATTTGTACTGGCACGCCTTTGCCAATGGAATGGACCAGAATCCATGACTGATATCCAAAACTGTAAAGTGTCGGGAATTGAGTCCCTGCTTGAGCATGGTCTCGGGACTTGTTGCTACTGTGGGGGCTGCTGCGGATGTGACTTTGTTGAATTCCCGATAATCGATGGTCAGTCGCCATGATCCGTCGGGCTTTCTCACTGGCCAAATCGGGGCATTATTAATGGAGGCTACTGATCTAAGTACGCCCTGCTCTAATAAGCTGCCGATTACTTTTGCGATTTCTCCCTCTGCCTCATGGGGAAATCCATACTGCTTTTGGGGTCTAGGGTCAGGTCCTGTGATTTGCACTGAACCAGTCATCCGGCCACAGTCGTGTTTGTGGGTCGCGAATGCTGTCCTGTGCTTCTGTAAAACTGCCCTAACCTGCTTGTCCATGATAATTGTCGTCGGGTTAAACCAAAATTCACCTACTGCGCTAATTTTGTTGGCGTATTCTCCTATTTTGAGCGTTGCGGGGGCTCTTGCAGATTTTGCCATTTTCCAGACACATTGGTTGACTGGATCGAAGGATAGGTTGTGGGAATTCATAAAATATATGCCCAAAATGTGTTCTGCTGTGTGGGGTAGATCGACTAAAACTATGGGGTGCTTGGTGGTGATGTTGCTGATTTGAATGGGTACAGGGGCTGTGATGTGTCCATGCTGTGAGTGGCCTGTAAGGCCGCTAAGGGTGATAGTGGCTGTAGTGGGCCACGTGTCCTTTTGGAACATGGTGGAGGAATTTATTGTGGTGCGGGACCCTCCTGTGTCCCAGAGAAACTCGATGGGCTGCCCCCGTATTTTCGCTGCAACTACCGGTCATCCGGACCCATCCCAAAGGGTGTCGCAGACCCAACTGGGGGAGCCCGAACACCGTCAGTCCGTTCCGATCAGGTCCGTCTGATCTGAACGGGTGCTCACACTATGTATGGGCTCTGTCTTATTCTTGCTTAGAGTGCCCGTCTGCTGGGCTCTCTGTGGCTTTCGTGGGGCATTGCATTCTCTTGCAAAGTGTCCTAAATGGCCACAGTTGAAACACTCCTGTGACTTTTGTGGGGGGCTGTTCTTGCTTTCATTTACCCATGCGGGGTTCTGGTGTGTTTTAACGGGTTGTATGTCTGCTTCTGCCTGCTTTTCTTCGGGATTTTTAACTGCGGGTTTGTTTTGAACAGATTGCTCCCAGGTGCGGGACAATCTTTTTACGACCCATTTCTCATTATGAGCCTCCTCTGAAGGATCATAATTCGCACAAGCTTTTTGTCCTGTTTCTGTGGCATGGGAGATAAGGGTGCGGGTCCATTTGGCCATGTTGTCTGGGGACAAATGGGCGCGGTCTAAGTCTCCAAAAACTGCTGCAAAGTGGATCCACAGGCATCCAGCAAATGCTGTGGGGTGCTCGGATTTCTTTTGCCTGCATTTACTGAGGCCATCTACGGGGTCACGCCGGTTATACCCGATTGCGTCTAGGACTGCGGTATGCATTTCTGCAAGGGTGCCTCCTCCTACATTCTGTGGGTCGGGAAGGGCTGCTACGACCGAAGGGACTAAACTCAAAACTGTGAGCTTTGCGTGCTCTCGCTCATCCAAGCCGTACATGGTCGCCTGATGCTTTACTCTGGCAAAGAAGTGGTGGGGGTCTGAGGTGGGGAGGAACGGTGTGACTTTCTCGCACGCGTCCCGTAATTGGGTCACTGTTAAGGGAGTGGTGTACAGAAATTCTGTATCGTCCGATGTGGCTGTGCGGTGGGTGGTTACAGGATTCATTGGAGCCTGAACTATCTGCTCTGTGGGGGGTTGGGGCGCTTTTCTCTTCTTGGGCTTTCCCTGCGCACATGTTCCCTGAACATATCTCTGCGCTGTCTCATTCAACTCTTCGCAATCTTCCTCATCTAATTTTGCTCCAAAGGTTTTCTGGAATCCTTTTTGAACTGAAAGCAGAGATTGCAGGTCTGCAATCTGCTTCCGGCACGTTGCGTGGTCTAACGAGCTTTGTCTTTGCTCTGTGGTAGCAGCATGGAGTGCTCTTAATGCTGCCTTCAGGTCACTACACTGCCTCTGCAATGCCTCTACCTGCTTTTCTGTTTCGTCTCGTACAAGGACTGCACGTTGCGTGTCCTGATAGGCCTTTTCATACTGGGACTGGAAGCTGCTTAAGTGCGCCAGGCAAGACTGGTGTGCCCACTTGGCATCATCCACCTCTCCGTCTTTTGCTGCCAACTTCCTCCTTAACTCTAAGTTCGCTCTTTCTACCTCACTGACCTCGGTCTTGCTCATTCGATGTATGCCTTCTATCTCTTTCCGAAGCGTCCTAACGGCCTCCTCTGTGCCTCGCAATTGTGCCAAGCAGGACACGATTGCCATCAGCTTGCGAGCTTTTCCTAAGCTCTTCTTGTAAATCTCGCTCAGGTTCTCCCACCAAGTATGTCCTATACTCCCGGGACCTGTTTCCTCATTGTTACAGAATTCGCTCCAAAGGGGCCATCCTTTCCCTTTGAGGTACTTCCTGATTTCTTCTTCCCATACGGGACATTGTCCTACTCTACTGCTGCTGGTCGCTGTGACGATGAATTCTTCTGGGTTCATGAGGCATTGCATTGCCTGCATTGCCATCTTTCTTATCTGAATGCTTCTTTTAAATTTGGAACAGGGGAACTAAGGCGGTGCTGTAATTACGGGTACGGCTTTCACTAATTTCCAAAATACAAACTCCCGACAGTTTTGTCGTAACAAAAAATCTATCAGTATTACCTTATAGCCCTGTTAGTTACGCATGCATTTAACACACTTCCGAATTATGAGGATTGATCAGAACTGCTTGAACACTTGTGGTTTTCTGTTCCCAATTGGATCTCTAATTCAAATTTTTGGGTTCTCCCGGAGTGGTTAAGCCACTTCTAGATCGGGCCCCGTCAGATGTCGCCAGTAATATGTTGCTAACTTTTGGTTGGTTCAATTGGCTCTGTTTTATAACCTTTGCTCTCGAGTCGCCAGGTATCTTTATGATACCGCCACGAGGTTCAAGTTCAAGTAATGATCAATAACTCAAATCACCGATTAGTAAGATTCAAATCAAAGCACATTTATTATACACAGTAATCGCTACTCATGCACAAATTCTACTTCTAAGCTACTTCTACAACTAACAGGCCTATACTTAGCTTCGGACTGGCCCACCAGGTCAGGGGAACAAATGGCCTTTCGTTCGGGTTCTGAGTCTGCGGGATTCGAAGTTGGTACGGATTGGTAGCTAGGAGCGCCTATCTCGTAGCGAGCGTTGACTTAAGACTTACTGGATATCGGCGGCAGCTGCACCGGTCACTGTCAAGGGTTGGTTCGCATTGCTGAGTGACCCGGTCAAGAAGAACGATTTGAACTTGGGGGCTTAACTTTATAGTGCCCAGGGGCTTCCCGCCTTTCGGGGCGGTCCCTGTACCTGGTTCCAAGTGATTGGACTTCGTTCCAATCGCTTGGTTCGATTTCTCCAATACTGGAGTGGTTCCCTGATCGATGAGCGGTCTTGAGGTGTCCGTTAACCTCTTTTGTGTTGGCTCCTGCTGGCGCCGGGGAGTCTGGCTTGGCTTTGTTTATCCCAAATGTTTCAATTGTTCCTGGGGATTGCTCATTAGTATGTAGATGGCTGCTACATTAATATGCAGATGGCTGCTTGTATCGATGCTGTCTGGGCTTTGCAGAGTTTAATACACAGTAACTTGCACCTGCTAGTTTCTGCCTGTGTTGGCTGAATTTCCCTTCAGCCTTTGCTGTTCTCCATTTTAAATTGGGATTTGGCCAACCCAGGTGGCCACAGATGGGGCATGGGATGAGATGGGGCTGTGAGATGAGATGGGGCAGAGATGAGATGGGGCAGAAATGAGATGGGGCGTGGGATGAGATGGGGCAGAAATGAGATGGGGCGTGGGATGAGATGGGGCGTGGGATGAGATGGGGCTGTGGGATGAGATGGGGCAGTGGGATGAGATGGGGCGGGGTGAGATGGGGTGAGGGGAGAGATGGCGGATGGAGGTGGGTTTGGTGATGAGATTGAGGGGAACGACATAGTAGCACTGAGGTTAGCACTGTTGCTTCACAGCTCCAGGGTCTCAGTTTTGATTCCCGGCTTGGGTCACGGTCTGCACGGAGTCTGCACGTTCTTCCCGTGTCTGCATGGGTGTCCTCCGAGTGCTCCGGTTTCCTCCCACAGTCCAACGATGTGCAAGTTAGGTTGATTGTCCATGATAAATTGCCCTTAGTGTCCAAAAAGGTTAGTGGGGTTACGGGGATAGGGTGGAGGCGTTGGCTCAAGTGAGGTGCTCTTTCCAAGGTCCGGTGCAGACTCGATGGGCCGAATGGCTGCCTTCTGCACTGTAAGTTCTATGAATTGGATGAGATTTGTGTGAATAAATTGGGGAAGTTGTGACTGAGGTGAGGTGAATGATATTTGGTTGATGAGATGGAGCAGCAGATGAGATGGGGGTGAGGCTATGAGATGAGATTTGGGTGATGAGATGAGGGGTGCAGAATGAGATGGGGAGGGGTGAGATGGGGCGGAGTATGAGATTGGGGGAGCGATTGAGATGGGGGGATGGGATGGGGATTGAGATGGGGGATGAGATGAGGGGTTAGGGATGAGATGGTCAGATGGGGTGCAGGGGATGAGATTGGGGGGGGGACTGAAGGGGGAATCAGGCCGGGTATGTGGGGGAAACAAAGTTCTATCAGGACAAGCCCTTCAAAGCTGGGTAAGTTCGTGCAGCTTTGGGACAGAGTTTGAAGTGAAAGTTGATCAGCTTTGGGACAGAGTTTGAGGTGAAAGTTGATCAGCTTTGGGACAGAGTTTGAGGTAAAAGAGTTGATCAGTTTTGGGACAGAGTTTGAGGTGAAAGAGTTGATCAGCTTTGGGACAGAGTTTGAGGTGAAAGAGTTGATCAGCTTTGGGACAGAGTTTGAGGTGAAAGAGTTGATCAGCTTTGGGACAGAGTTTGAGGTGAAAGAGTTGATCAGCTTTGGGACAGAGTTTGAGGTAAAAGAGTTGATCAGTTTTGGGACAGAGTTTGAGGTAAAAGAGTTGATCAGTTTTGGGACAGAGTTTGAGGTGAAAGAGTTGATCAGCTTTGGGACAGAGTTTGAGGTGAAAGAGTTGATCAGCTTTGGGACAGAGTTTGAGGTGAAAGAGTTGATCAGCTTTGGGACAGAGTTTGAGGTGAAAGAGTTGATCAGCTTTGGGACAGAGTTTGAGGTAAAAGAGTTGATCAGTTTTGGGACAGAGTTTGAGGTGAAAGAGTTGATCAGCTTTGGGACAGAGTTTGAGGTGAAAGAGTTGATCAGCAGCGGGACCGGGTCTGGGGAGGATTCTCCAGATCGCTGGGAAACCTGCTGGTGCACTTTTTGCTGCTTTTCCGGGAGGCGGGTTCTTTCTCACTCACTCATTTCACCCCTCCCTCTATCGCCATTTGGTGAACTTGTTCCTTTTCCCATTTCCGAGTTTCTTCTTCGTCGCCCTCAGCAGAATCATGGTAAGAAATGTTACAGAGCTGCCTGTTGCGTTAGATTGAACTGATCTCCTCGGTGTTTCCTTAAGACTCGCCCAGTGAGAGAGCACCGTGACCGAGTCTGGGCATTGCCTCACCGCCCTCGGTTTTATGGCCATGCCAGAAGCGCTCTCTACATAAATATATATATATTTCTATTACCCTTCACAATCTCAATACGTCCCAAAGGACTCTGCAGCCAAATAGGTTCTTTTAAAGTATCGTCACTGTTGCAAATATAGCAAATAGGTTGGAGATTCCACACTCACAAATTTTAGAACCAACTTTGGGAGCCTATAGATTTCCCAGTCTGCCTGCAAAAGCAAAATATTGCAGCTGGTGGGTATGTAAAATAAATATAGACAAATGCTGCCGACAGCCAAGGGAACATCTGTGGGGAGGGCAGACCTGTTAGTTTAATGTTTCAAGTCTGGAACTGTTTGGTTGGGTGTTTCTAGCAGGTTTTTTTTCACTTTTAATTACTAGTGTTTGGGTTGTAAGCTGAAGACTGGCCTTTTAGTCATTAATTTGAAGTGCTACATCTTGTTTGGTGGCCCAGGCTTCATACTTTGATAGGGTTTTTCCCCAACCTGGTGTTTAAAAAAAATAAACTCAGAAAGGAGCAGATAAATATTAATATACTGACAGTAGCACACATTTTGTCACCACATGCTTCGTTTTGTATCCAAATGACTACAGTGAGGAATACCAAAAGAAATCTGCCTCATTATCCCACGCATGTTTGTTCATCGACTCCCTACAGTGCAGCAGGGGGCCATTTGGCCCATCGAATCTGCACGACCCTCTGAAAAAGCACCCCACCTAGGCCCAATCCCTGCCCTGTAACCCCACGTAGGGGCAATTTAGCATGGTCAATCCGTATAACCCGCACATCTTTGGACAAATGCTGCAAAATGTCATTCTGAAGCTACCTTCTATCACAACTAGATCATACTGCTGAGGCCAAATGCAGTGGCGTGCCCTCATTATGTTTTTTTTGGGGGGGGGCGGGGGGATGCAGAGAGCTTCTATTAAACTTGGTGCCTTTTGTAGATGATGGTAGTCGCAGTTTATGTTTCTATAGAAACCATGTTATTATTGGGTGAATTTTACCGTTGCTATTATTGATTATGATAATCGTAAACTACAAACCACTCCGAGCAGAGCAGTTTTTAGTGATATGTGCAGGTTGACATTTACAGTGGGGCTTCTTACACACCCATTCTAGCTATCTGGTCCTCCCGGCATTCCAGCAAAGCATACCTTTTGTGAATACTTCCTTTTATCGGACACTCGTTAGGTCCAGCATTTCAAGTTCTCCAGGAATGTTTGACTCCTGACACTTGTTTAGCTCAATCCAATTTTGAATCATTTTTTGCAGCAAACTCACACCGCTAGCAGTATAAAATCGTTTGTGAAGCAAAATGTTTCATAGAATCGTAGATTTACGGCTCAGAAGGAAGCGGCTTTGCCCTTTCGGCCTGTGATGGCCCTTTGACAGGGCATTTTAGGCCCATGTCCTGCTTTTTGGCTGTCTCAGTGCAAGTTCTTCATCCTTAACCACTTGTCCACCTTGCTTTGTAAATCACATGTGAAATCACCTTCCAGCGCCTTTTCAGGGAGAGCATTCCAAATTCTAAGCTGATTAAGTGGGGGAAAAAATTGTCTCCCCTTCTCGCTAGACCTTTTTTATTTCACTTATTTGGAATCCATAATCCCTATTTATCGATCCACTCAGCACGGAATCTCTTCCCCCCCCCCCCCCCCCCCCCCCCCAACCACCAACTTACACTATCTTTCTATCTTGAAAATCTCGATTATTGTCACCTCCGCACTTTCTCCATTTTTAAGGAGAACAGTGCTCACTTTTCCAACCCCGCATCCTCAAAAACATGCTAGTAAAGCTCCACTGTATCTAGTAGCTTTCCTGAAGTTGTGCACAATTCAGCAATATGGGCTTAAATCAGTCATTTCCTGAAACATGCAAGGTTCTGAAGGGGTTTGACAGTGTGGCCATTGAGAAATTATTTCCCCTGACTGGGCAATCTCGAACAGGGAGGCACAGTATCAGGGTGAGGCGTTGGAAACATAGAAAGCCGGAGCAGAAGGAGGCCCTTCGAGCCTGCTCTGCCATTCATTATGATCATGGCTGATCATCCAACTCAATAGTCTAATCCTGCTTTCCCTCCATACACTCTGATCCCCTTCACCCTATGTGCTATATCTAACTGCTTCTTGAAAACATGCAATGTTTTGGCTTCAACTATGTCCTGTGGTAATGAATTCCACAGGCTCACCACTCTCTGGGTGACAAAATCTCTCCTCATCTTTGTCCTAAATGGTCTACCTCCTCAGACTGTGACCCCTGGTTCTGGACACACCCACCATCGGGAGTATCATTCTTGCATTTACCCTGTCTCTAGTCCTGTTGGAATTTTATAGGCTTCTACGAGATCCCCCCCCATCATACTTTATTGGTGTTTCTCCCCCCCCCCCCCCCCCCCAATTCTCATGTGGCTTCCCCTTCCCATCCGGGTTATGCAATCCTTTGGTTCCTCATCTACCTTTGTTTTTTATTCTTAGCTTACTCTTCATTGCTGGCCTCGAACAGGTTTTGGAACAGGCCGACAAACTGCCCCCAAGTGTCCAGGAAGCCTTCCTCCAACCCTCGTATGGCGTACCTAATCTTCTCCAGGTGGAGAAATTCCGAAAGGTCAGCGAGTCAGTCTGCAGCTGTGGGTGGTGCTGCCGATCGCCAGCCGAGCAGGATTCCCCGGCGTGCGATTAGGGAAGCGAAAGCCAGGGCGTTAGCCCCCTTTCCCATGTGTAGCTCTGGCTGCTCCGATACCCCAATGATTGCCACTAACGGGCATGGCTTCACCCTCACCCCCACAACCCTGGACACTGCCTCAGAGAAGGCTGCCCAGAATCCAGCAAGCTTGGGGCAAGCCCAGAACATGTGGGTGTGGTTGGCCGGGCCCCTCTGGCACCGCTCACATTTGTCCTCCACCTCCAGGAAGGACCTGCTCATTCGGGTTCTGGTCAGGTGCGCTCTGTGCACCACTCTGAGCTGCATTAGGCTTAGCCTTGCACAGGAGGAGCTGGAGTTAGCCCTGCTCAGTGCTTGGCTCCAGAGCCCCGCCCTACCTCTGTCTCCAGTTTGTTCTCCCATTTTTGTCTGGTCTCGCCCAGTGGTGTTCGAGCTCTGTCCAGTAGCTGTCCGTATATTTTCCCACATAGCCCCCCCCTTCTCGTTGCTTGTGCCTATCAGGTCCTCTAGTAGTGTGTTTTCTGGGGCCCCGGGATACCCTACTGTCTCTTTGCGGAGGAAGTGTTTTATTTGGAGGTGTTTCATTTCCTGTCCTTTTGCTACTTTCCACTTCCTCGTCAGTTCGTCCAGTGACGCCAGTCTGCACCTACATAGAAGTCCCCGACCGTCAGTGTGCCCCCGTCCCGCCTCCATCTTTTGAAGGTGGTATCTAGCATAATTTCATAGAATTTACAGTGCAGAAGGAGGCCATTCCGCCATTCGAGTCTGCACCGGCTCTTTGAAAGAGCACCCTACCCAAGCCCACACCTCCACCCTATCCCCATAACCCAGTAACCCCACCCAACACTAAGGGCAATTTTGGACACTAAGGGCAATTTATCATGGCCAATCCACCTAACCTGCACATCTTTGGACTGTGGGAGGAAACCGGAGCACCCGGAGAAAACCCACGCACACACGGGGAGAACGTGCAGACTCCACACAGACAGTGCCCCAAGTCGGGAATCGAACCTGGGACCCTGGAGCTGTGAAGCAATTGTGCTACCCACCATGCTACCGTGCTGCAGCATGGCTGGGGGGAATCTGTGATTGCCACATGTGAGGGCCATGGGGGACATTTTAGTTATCCCGAAGTGTTGTCTCAGTTGGGTCCACGTTCTCAGCATGGCCGCTACCACTGGGCTCGTTGTGTATCTTGTTGAGGAGGATGGGAGTGCTGCTGAAGCCAGGGCCCGGAGGGTCGTTCCTTTACAGGGTGCCTCCTCCATTTGTACCCAATCTGTGTCGGGTTCTTGTACCCATCCCCTCACTCTTTCTGCCATTGCTGCCCAGTGGTAGTATTGTAGATTTGGTAAGGCCAAGCCCCCTTTGATTTTCCTTCTTTGCAGTGTCGATTTGGGAATTCTCGGGTTTCATAGAATTTTTTTAGATTATCATAGAATTTACAGTGCAGAAGGAGGCTATTCGGCCCATCGAGTCTGCACCGGCTCTTGGTAAGAGCACCCTACCCAAGGTCAACACCGCCACCCTATCCCCGTAACCCAGTAACCCCACCCAACACTAAGGGCAATTTTCGACACTAAGGGCAATTTATCAAGGCCAATCCACCTAACCCGCACATCTTTGGACTGTGGGAGGAAACCGGAGCACCCGGAGGAAACCCACGCACACACGGGGAGGATGTGCAGACTCCGCACAGACAGTGACCCAAACCGGAATCGAACCTGGGACCCTGGAGCTGTGAAGCAATTGTGCTATCCGCAATGCTACCGTGCTGCCCACACGGGTTCTTGCCCCCCCCCCACACAAACGCCATGATTAGACTGTCTACATTTTGGAAAAAGGCCTTGGGATGAAGATCGGTATGGATCTAAACAAGAAGAGGAACCTCGGCAGTACGTTCATCTTGATCGTCTGCACTCTCCCCGCCAGAGAGAGTGGGAGTGAGGCCCACCTTTGAAGGTCGTTTCTTACTTTCTGCACCAGGCTAGTCCGGTTCGACTTGTGGATCTATGTCCAGTCTCTGGCTATCTGGATCCCCAGGTAACGGAATCTGTTCTGGGTCGTTTTAAACGGGAGCCCCTTCAGCTCTGTCCCTCCCCCATTTGGGTTCACTGGGAATGCTTCGCTTTTGCCCAGGTTAAGTTTGTAGCCCGAGAAGGTTCCAAATTTCAGTATTTGCAGTATTGCCTTCAGTCCCTCCTGTGGCTTCGCGACATAGAGGAGCAGGTCATCTGCATAGAGTAAAACACGGTGCTCTCTGTCTCCTCTATGGATTCCCTTACAGCTTTTTGCGTCGCGCAGGGCTATCGCCAGGGATTTGATCGCCAGCGCAAACAAGAGTGGGGACAGGGGGCAGCCCTGTCTTGTTCCTCTCTGTAGATGGGAGTATTTAGAGCTGGTGTTGTTAGTTCGGACACTTGCTTTGGGAGCCTCACCCAGGCGGTGAACCCCGCTCCAAACCCAAACTGTTCCAGTACCTCGAGGAGATAGTTCCTATTCGACTCTGTCGAAGGCCTTTTCTGCGTCCAGGGAGACGATCACCTCTGGTGTTCTCTCCCGGGGCTTGGGGGGGAACATTATTATGTTCAGCAGCAGCCTGATGTTGACTGTGAGCTTCCTACCCTTGACAAAGCCCGTTTGGTCCTCTGCGACCACCTCCGGTACGCAGCCCTCCAGCCTTTTGGTCAGGACATTTGCGAGTATTTTCATATCCACGTTCAGCAATGAAATGGGTCTGTATGATCCACATTCCGTCAGGTCTTTATCTTTTTTGGGTATCAGTGAAATTGTGCCCTGCGCTAGCGTGGGGGGGAGGGGGGGGGGGGGGGGGGGGGGTTGCAGGGGCAGGATATCCCCTGCCAGTGAGCCCGCGAACATGTCCCTTAAGTGTGGGGCCAGGACTGGTGCAAGTTTTTTAGAAATTCGTCGGGAAACCGTCGGGTCCCGGTGCCTTCGCCGTCTGCATGGAGCTGATGCTCTCCATAATTTCTCCCAGGTCTATTGGTGCTTGCAGCTCCCCCCGTCTGTCTTCCCCCACAACTGCTAGTTCCAGTCCATCTAGGAACTGTTTCATTCCCGCGTCCCCATTGGGGGGCTCGGAGTTGTACAGTGCCCGGTAGAAGGTCTCGAATGCCCGATTGACCTCCTTTGGCTCTGTTACCAGTCTGTCTCTGCTATCCTTTACCTGCGCTATTTCCCTCGTGGCTGCCTGCCTTCTCAGCTGGTGAGCCAATAGGCGGCCAGCCTTGTCTCCGTGTTCGTAGAAGGTCCCCCATGTTTGGCGGAGTTGGTACACTGCTTTCCTAGTGGATAGCAGGTTAAAGTCCACTTGCAGCTTTTTCCTCTCCGCCAGCAGCTCTACGGTCGGGGCCTCGGAGTATTTTCTGTCGACTTCCAGAATGGAGTCTGCCAGTTGTTGCCTGGCCACCCTCTCTTCCCTATCTCTGCTTGCTTTGTATGCTATGATCTCTCCTCTGATCACAGCCTTCAGTGCCTCCCAGAACGTGGAGGGCGAGACCTCCCCGTTTTTGTTGTTACTAACGTAGTCGCCTATGGCACGTGATATTATTTGGCAGAAGGCCTTGTCGGCCAGGAGGTCCGTGTCCAGCCATGACATGGGACGCTGGGCCCGCCCTGTCTCCAACCTCATCCATATAGTGCGGAGCATGGTCAGAGATAATGCTTGCGATTCCATTCCCATGATCCCCAGAAGCACCGACTTCCCCACTGCAAAGAAGTTGATACGGGTGTATACCTTGTGTACTTGTGAAAAGTCTGAGAATTCCTTTTCTCCTGGGTTCAGGAACCTCCATGTGTCCACCGCCCCCATCTGCTCGATAAAAGCTCCTAGTTCCCTAGCCAAGCCGGACTTTTTCCCCGTTCTGGGGTTTGATCAGTCAGTCAGTGGGTCCATCACGCAGTTAAAGTCGCCCCCCCATAATCAGTCGGTGTGTGTCAAGGTCAGGGATTTCCACCATGGTCTTCTTTATGAATTCTGTGTCGTCCCAGTTGTGAGTGCACACATTTACCAGTACGACAGGTGCCCCTTCCAGGACACTGCTGGCCATGACGTACCGTCCCCCTGGGTCCGTAACTGTCTTGGTTTCCGTAAACCTTGTCCTCGTGCTAATTTAAATTGCCGGCCCACTAGCCCTCGTCCCGTAGCATAAGTGGGACGCCTGTCCCATCCAGCCCTTCCTTACCAGCAGTCGGTCCTTCTCCCTCAGGTGCATCTCTTGTAGGTAGATTATGTCTGCTTTTAGGCTTCTTAGGTGGGCAAAGACTCTGGATCTTTTCACTGGGCCGTTGAGTCCCCTTATATTCCAGGTAACAATCCTGGTGGGGGGATCACCCATACTTACCTGGTGTACGCGCCCCTGCACTCCGGAGTTTCCCTTTGTTAGGGGGCCGTCCAAAATGGCCAGGGTCGCCGCTCTCACCATGGGGTCGGGCCCCAGCGCTCCGGGGTTTCCCTTTGTCCAGGGGGCACCCAACATGGCCGCCAGTTATGTGTATGCCACGTGGGTGTGCCCCTCTGCACTCCGGGGTCTCCCTTTGCCCTGAAGCCCTCCTGAGTGGCTGTTTGCGGCGCCATCTTGGTTCCTCGCCCTGCTCCATGCCCGCCGAGGCCAGTGTCTGAACTGCTTCTCTACCTCGCCATTCTCTTTGCTTCTCTTTTGTTCTGCGCTCTCCCCCCGACTACTCTTCCCTCCCCGTGCTCTTCCCCACCCCCCCCCTTCTGCCCCGTCCCCTCCCTCTCCTCTGAGAGGCGCGCCGCAGCCCTCCTTCCTTCCTGCCCTCCCGTGTTGGCCCTCCTCGCTAGCACGGTGCTTCCCCTCCCAGTACTTGCCCAGCTCTGGCCCTGTTTTACCTTTCTCTTACGAGCCCTTGTCTCGCTCTCCTGTCCGCTTTTATCACCCTCACTTCCCTTCCTCCGGTCCCCCCCCATCGCATTGAGAGAGGAGACAAGCCCGGAAACGAGGCAGCACAGTCCCGCGCAAAACATGTGCACAGTTCATGATCTTATTGTCTCTGTTTGCAGTTTGTTCTCTGCTCTTTGTTCCGATTCTTTCTTTCTATTCCATCCCCATGGCTTTCAACCCGGTTGCAGCTGATCCTCTCCCAGCTTGTTCGATGTAACAAACTCCTCGGCCTCCGCTGGGGTGATTAAAAAAAACAGCTCCTTCCCCTTAAATATTACCCAGAGTCTGGCCGGGAATAACATCCCAAATTTCACTTTACTTTTGTAGAGTCCTGGGGCGTCATTCTCCGACCCCCCGCCGGGTCGGAGAATCGCCGGGGGCTGCCGTGAATCCCGCCCCCGCCGGTTGCCGAAGTCTCCGGCACCGGAGATTCGGCGGAGGCGGGAATCGCGCCGCGCCGGTTGGCGGGCCACCCCCGCTCGATTCTCCGACCCGGATGGGCCGAAGTCCCGCCGATAAATTGCCTGTCCGCCGGCGTAAATTAAAGCATCTATTTACCGGCGGGACAAGGCGGCGTGGGCGGGCTCCGGGGTCCTGGGGGGGGCGCGGGGCGATCTGACCCTGGGGGGTGCCCCCACGGTGGCCTGGCCCGCGATCGGGGCCCACCGCCTCTGATTTGGCATTGTTTGTTTTTAAAAAATATATATTTATTAAAATTTTTCAACAGATTTTCAACAAACCCCCCCCCTCCCCCCAACAAAAAGAAAGAAACAAGAACACAACAATCAAAAATTATACAAACATTATACATTGGATTTCCCCCATATACAATAACCCCCCATATGACATTTAAAAGCACCAATAGAACCCCCCCCCCCCCCACCCACCCAAACGCCCCCCCCAAAAGAAACCCCCCCCCTCTCCTCCCTGTGCTGCTGCTGACCTCCTCCTAACGTTCCGCGAGATAGTCTAGGAACGGTTGCCACCGCCTGAGGAACCCCTGCACAGACCCTCGCAAGGCAAACTTAATCCTCTCCAGCTTGATGAACTCTGCCATGTCATTTATCCAGGCTTCCAAACTGGGGGGCTTTGCGTCCTTCCATAATAGCAAGATCCTCCGCCGGGCTACCAGGGACGCAAAGGCCAGAATACCGGCCTCTTTCGCCTCCTGCATTCCCGGCTCGTCCGATACCCCAAATAATGCCAACCCCCAGCTCGGCTTGACCCGGGCTTTCACCACCTTGGACAAAGTCCTCGCAAAACCCCTCCAAAACCCATCCAGTGCCGGGCACGACCAGAACATGTGGGCGTGATTCGCCGGGCTTCCCGAGCACCTCCCACATCTGTCCTCCACCCCAAAGAACCTACTCAACCTCGCCCCTGCCATATGCACTCTGTGAGTAACTTTGAACTGTATTAGGCTGAGCCTGGCGCAAGAGGAGGAAGAATTAACCCTACTCAGGGCATCAGCCCACAGACCCTCATCTATCTCTTCCCCGAGCTTCTCCTCCCACTTGCCCTTTAACTCCTCCACCGAGGCCTCCTCCTCTTCCTTCAGCTCCTGGTAAATCGCCAAAACTTTGCCTTCTCCAACTCATACACCCAAAATCACCCTGTCCTGAGTCCCCTGTG
Source organism: Scyliorhinus torazame (assembly GCF_047496885.1). Taxonomy (NCBI): domain Eukaryota; kingdom Metazoa; phylum Chordata; class Chondrichthyes; order Carcharhiniformes; family Scyliorhinidae; genus Scyliorhinus; species Scyliorhinus torazame. Next base: position 321,465,463 of record NC_092708.1, on the reverse strand, counting down.
CCGGGAGCAGCGGGAATTCCCTCACCTGCCGCCTCACAAACACCCTCACTTGCATGTACCTGAAAGCATTTCCCGGGGGTAACCCAAACTTCTCCTCCAGCGCCCCTAGACTCGCAGACGTCCCATCGATGAACAGGTCCCCCATTCTTCTAATCCCTGCCCGATGCCAGCTCCGAAACCCCCCCCAACCATCCTTCCCAGGACGAACCGATGGTTCTCCCGAATCGGGGACCAAACCGAGGCTCCCACCCCGCCCCTGTGTCGCCTCCACTGCCCCTAGATCTTCAACGTCGCCGCCACCACCGGACTCGTGGTGTACCTTGTCGGTGAGAGCGGCAGCGGTGCCGTCACCAGCGCCCTCAGGCTCGTGCCCACACAGGATGCCATCTCTAGCCTCTTCCACGCCGCCCCCTCTCCCTCCATTACCCACTTACGGATCATCGCCACGTTGGCTGCCCAATAATAGCCGCACAAATTCGGCAGAGCCAGCACCCCCCTGTCCCTGCTACACTCCAGAAACACCCTCTTTACCCTCGGGGTCTTATTCGCCCACACAAAACCCATGATGCTCCTGCTTACCCGTTTGAAAAAGGTCTTGGGGATCATAATGGGAAGGCACTGGAACACAAAGAGAAACCTCGGGAGGACCGTCATTTTGACCAACTGCCCCCTACCCGCTAGTGAGAGTGGCAGCATATCCCATCTTTTAAAATCCTCCATCTGCTCCACCAACCGCGTCAAATTGAGCTTGTGCAGGGCCCCCCAATTCCTGCAGAATTCAACCAGGAACCCATCCGGCCCTGGGGCCTTCCCCGCCTGCATGCTCCCCAATCCTTTAACCAGCTCCTCCAGCCCAATCGGCGCCCCCAAACCAGCCACCTCCTCCTCCTCCACCCTCGGGAACCTCAGCTGATCTAGGCATCGTCGCATCCCCTCCTCCCCCGCTGGGGGCTCAGACCTGTACAGATCCCCATAGAAGTCCCTAAATACCTCATTTATTCTCACCGCACTCCCCACCGTATTGCCCCCTCTATCCTTAACTCCACCAATCTCCCTCGCTGCCTCTCTCGTACGAAGCTGGTGTGCCAGCATCTGACTCGCCTTCTCCCCATACTCATGCGTCGCCCCCTGCGCTTTCCTCCACTGTGCCTCTGCTTTCCCTGTGGTCAACAGGTTGAACTCCGTCTGGAGGTTCTGCCGCTCCCTGAGTAGCCCCTCCTCGGGGGCCTCTGCATATCTCCTGTCCACCCTTAAAATCTCCCCCACCAACCTCTCCCTCCCCCTCCCCTCTCTCTTCTCCCTGTGGGCCCTAATGGAGATTAGCTCTCCCTGACCACCGCCTTCAGCGCCACCCAGACTACCCCCACCTGCACCTCCCCGTTGTCGTTGGCCTCCAAATATCTTTCAATGCACCCCCGCACCCGCCCGCACACCACCTCATCCGCCAATAGTCCCACATCAAGGCGCCACAGCGGGCGCTGGTCCCTCTCCTCCCCCAACTCCAGCTCCACCCAATGCGGGGCGTGGTCCGAGATGGCTATGGCCGAATATTCCGTTCCCTCCACTTTCGGGATTAGCGCCCTACTCAGAATGAAAAAAATCTATCCGGGAGTAGGCTCTATGGACGTGGGAAAAGAAGGAAAATTCCCTGGCCAGCGGCCTGACAAACGTCCATGGATCCACTCCCCCATCTGGTCCATAAACTCCCTGAGCACCTTGGCCGCAGCCGGCCTCTTACCTGTCCTGGACCTAGAGCGGTCCAATGCTGGGTCCAGCACCGTGTTAAAGTCCCCCCCCATTATCAAGCTTCCTACCTCCAGATCCGGAATCCGACCCAGCATGCGTTTCATAAATCCGGCATTATCCCAATTCGGGGCATATACGTTCACCAGTACCACCCGCACCCCCTGCAACCTACCGCTCACCATCACATATCGACCCCCATTATCCACTACAATATTCATTGCCTCAAACGACACCCGCTTCCCCACCAGTATTACAACCCCGTCTTTTCTTCGCATCCAGCCCTGAATGGAAGACCTGCCCTACCCATCCCTTTCTCAGCCTAACCTGATCTGCCACCTTCAGATGTGTCTCCTGGAGCATAACCATGTCTGCCTTCAGTCCCTTTAAGTGGGCGAACACCTGGACCCTCTTGACCGGCCCGTTCAGGCCCCTCACATTCCAAGTTATCAGCCGGATTGGGGGGCTACTCGCTCTCCCCCCCCCCCCCCCCCCCCCGGACTAGCCATCTCCTTTTCTAGGCCAGCCAAGTGCCCGCGCCTCCCGCACCCTCCAGTCCCCCAGGAGGCGGACCCCTGCCCCAACTACCTCTCCTACTTCCAGCTCTCCTTTGGCCAATGCAGCAGCAACCCAGTTTCCCCCCTCCCCCCCCGGCTAGATTCACATCTAGCCATTTTGCTCCCCCCATGACACTCCCGTAAGTCAGCTGATCCCTGCTGACCCCGGCCTCTCCCGCCATTCCATCGACCCCCCAGTGTGAGAATCCCCCCACCCCTTGGCAGTCAGTGTGCGCTTCTCTCCAGCACCGCCCCCCCCCCCCCCCCAACCCGGCCCCACCCCCACCCTTCCCTAACGTGGGAAAAAGCCCGCTCTTTCCTGAGCCGGCCACGCCCCCTCTAGCGCAGCTCATTTTTGCAGCCTTACCCCAACTCCCCATCCCCGGGCCTCCACCCCCCTCTTCCTCCGTGGGGCCCTGCCCCTCCAACACCGACACCCATTCTCTCCCACAGCCCCCACAACAAATCCATTCACCCATCCCCACCCAGCACTCAAACCAACAGAACATTCCCCACATGCAATAAACACAGTAAACATCCCCCCCCGACCAACCCTCAAAACATTTCGTTTTGTATAAAGCTCCATGCCTCATCGGGCGTTTCAAAATAGTGGTGCCGATCTTGGAACGTGACCCACAATCGCGCTGGCTGCAGCATCCCGAACTTCACCCCCTTCCGATGGAGCACCGCCTAAGCCCGGTTAAAACCAGCCCTCTTTTTAGCCACCTCCGCACTCCAGTCCTGGTAGATTCGGATCTCTGTGTTCTCCCACCTGCTGCTCCGCTCTTTTTTGGCCCATCTCAGGACGCACTCTCTGTCCATAAAGCGGTGGAACCTCACCACTACAGCCCTTGGCGGCTCATTGGCTTTGGGTCTCCTTGCCAGGACCCGATGAGCCCCATCTAGCTCCAGGGGCCTCGGGAAAGCTCCCGCGCCCATCAGTGAATTGAGCATCGTGCTCATATATGCCCCGGCATCGGGCCCCTCCACTCCTTCAGGGAGACCCAGAATCCGAAGATTCGTCCTCCTCGACCTATTCTCCAGGTCCTTGAATTTTTCCGCCCACCTCTTGTGCAGCGCCTCGTGCGCCTCCACCTTCACCACCAGGCCCAAGATCTCACCCTCGTTCTCCGAGGCTTTTTGCCGCACCTCCCGGATCACCGCCCCTTGGGCCTTCTGGGTCTCCACAAGCTTCTCAATCGCCCCCTTCGTTGACGCCAACATTTCTGTCTTCAGCTCCTCAAAGCAGCGTTTAACAAACTCCTGCTGCACCTGCGACCACTGCGCCCATGCTGCTTGGTCTCCACCCGCCGCCATCTTGCTTTTCCTCCCTCGCACTTTTCGCTGCCACAGGATCTCTTTTTTAACCGCTCCTGGTCCAATCCATATAATGTCGGGGGAACCTTGCTGTCACCTTCCCACACTGGAAGCTGTCGAACAAATGCCGTTGGGGCCCCTCTGGAGAGCCCAAAAGTCCGTTCCCGGCGGGAGCTGCCGAACATGCGACCTACCTCGGCATAGCCGCAACCGGAAGTCCCTGATTTGGCCCTGTTAAACTCAGCCCTTCTTTTGGCCAGGTCCACCCCAATGTCCTGATACACCCTTATGTTCTTCCCTTCCCACGTGCTCGATCTCGTGCCGGGCCCACTTTAGGATGTTCTCCCGGTCTTGGAACCGGTGCAGCCTTGCGATAATCGCTCTGGGCTGCTCTCCGGCTTTGGGCTTGGGTCGAAGTGACCTGTGCGCCCTGTCTATTTCTGGGGGGGTTTGGAAATCCTTCCCTTCCCACTAGCTTGCCCAGCATTTGGGTGATGTAGCCTGTTGGGTCTCTGCCCTCTATCCCCTCTGGCAGACCCACTGTTCTGACGTTCTGCCGTCCTATTTTCCTGGTCCTCCACTTTCCCTCTCAGGCTCCGCTGGGACGTTACCAACCTTTTCACCTCGGATTCCAGAGCTACCATCCTGTCGCTCTGGTCTGAGGCGGCCCCTCTCCAAGTCCAGAATTGTCTTCGCCTGCGCCTCCACCTTCATTCCCAGGCCTTCGATGATCCGCGACATTTGCACGCGTCTCCACTCTGCCCCCTGTGTGGGGGGGGGGGATGATGGCCATCACGTCCTGCTCCCGCTCTGCTGTTTGGCCCGCCAGCCTGTTCCCTTCCAGGCTCGCCCAAACCTCCATCTTGTCTCCTGGGGCCGCCTGCCTGCGCGTGCGCCGCTCCTGCGCTTTTCCCTCACTGCTGCTGCTTGCGTCTCGCCGTCCTTTTGCTTTCTCCCTCTCTCTCTCTCTCTCTCCCTCGCTTTCTCTCTCCTCTCTCTCCCTCTCGCTCTCTCCCTCTCTCTCTCTCTCTCCCTCTGTCCCCCTCTCCCTCTCTCTCCACGCTGCTGTTCCTCACCCAGAGGTTGCTCTCCCTTCCCCCCCCCCACTCCTCCACTCTCTCCGTTCTCCGGGTCTGGTCTGCTTCAGGTTTGGATTTCTTTTGTTTTCTTTTGGTTTGGTTCCCATCCTTTCCCCTTCCCCTTCTCCTTCCTTCTCACCGGGTCACGAGGGTCGAGAGAGGAGTTTCCAGTCAGGACAGGAGTCACCTTTTGTGCCGCCGCTCACCGCGTGGTCGCCACCGGACTCCCTTCGCACTTTTAGATCTCCGGCTCCTTTCCTGCTTTTTCTTCCCTCATACTTCTGAACTCCAGTGAATACAGTCCTAACCGATTCAGTCTCTCCTCGTACGTCAGTCCCGCCATCCCAGGAATCAGTCTGGTAAACCTTCGCTGCTCTCCCTCAAGAGCAAAAACATGCTTTTTCAGGTAAGGAGACCAAAACTGCACACACTGTTCTAGGTGTGGCCTCATCAAGGCCCTGAATTATTGCAGCAAGACATCCCTGCTCTGTACTTTCACAGTAACTTCATTACAGTGTTAATAATAAAGATTATTATTACTCGAAATCTCTCGCAATGAGGGCCAGCATACCATTTACCGCCTGCTGCACCTGCATGCTTGCCTTCAGTGACTGGTGTATGAGGACACCCAGGTCTTGCTGCACATTCCCCTCTCTTAATTTATGCTACCAAAGTGGAAACCTCGCATTTATCCAAATTATACTGCATCTGCCATTCATTTTCCCACTCACTCAACTTGTCCAAATCACACTGAAGGATCTCCGCATCCTCCTCACAGCTCACCCTCCCACCCAACTTGGTGTCATCTGCAGATTTGGAGATATTGGGCGGGATCCAACGGCCACACTGCATCCGAAAAGCAGCTCACCGCGGCCCAGCGTGGCCGACAGAAGCCGGGAGACTCCACTCCTGGGATCTACAAGGCTTGCAATGCCTTGCGAGATCTAATGCGATCTCGTGAGACATTGCGCCCATTGTGGGCGGGGTCACTTTTTAGCAAATCTGCATATTAGAGCGAGACAGCTAGTCTCACTTTAATATGCAGTTTCTCGAGGTACCAGAGGCGTTGGGATCTGTCCCCTTCGCCTCGGAGATCTCGGGTGAGCGGCGTTCAGTTCTGGTCTCCACAAATGGGGACCAGGACTAGACGGAACGGCACTCAGGGCCTCCCAGGGGATCAGAGGCCCCCAGTGATACCCTGTCACTGCCAGTGCCCTGCGAGGTTGACTTTGGGGGGGGCATGGACCCTCCCATGTGGCTTGGGGGAAGGGGTTCGGAGTCACGTCGTTGGTCTCCGAGATCGGGGTGCCATTTTTAAATGGTGGCCCGAACTCTCGCTATACTGAGGAGTTCCGGCGAGCGGAGTTCCTTGGTGGAGAAAGTGGGGCCACACGTTCCCCGCTGAGACCCCTTATTAAACATGAGTGGCAATTTATAGCCATGTCTTTCTCGGCGCTGCGAGCACCGGGAAACAACGCGGCTAAATAAGCTCGCTAAAGGACTTTGTTCCCATTTTGTTGAACCCATTGCATTTTGTTCCCTTGTCTAAATCATTAATATATATTGTGAATAGCTGGGGCACCAGTCCGTTACCCCACTCCTCACTGAGTGCTGAATTTGGTGCATTTGAGTGCTACAGTGAGACTTTGGTGACTGCGGGAGTATAAGGGTTCATTTTTATCTAAAGTCTAGTCTTTCTTTTATTTAGTTAATTAACTTAAAAGTTGCTGTTTGGTTTAGAAGAAGGTGAATTTTCAATCAGCTTTAAACAAAGGTTCTACTTGTAGGTACTTGCAGCTGGAGCTTGTTAATTAGTTAATTGGATTAGGCCAGTTTTCAGAGGCTAGATTCACAGTATAAAAGTGATCCACCTGCAGTGCAGACTTTGTTTGCACTGAGTGCTGAATTTGGTGCATTTGAGTGCTATAGTGAGAGTTTGGTGACTGAGGGAGTGCTGAATTTGGTGCATTTGAGTGCTATAGTGAGAGTTTGGTGACTGAGGGAGTGCTGAATTTGGTGCATTTGAGTGCTATAGTGAGAGTTTGGTGACTGAGGGAGTGCTGAATTTGGTGCATTTGAGTGCTATAGTGAGAGTTTGGTGACTGAGAGAGTTAGGTGAGGAGGGAGTAAGGTGCTCCTTTCATTTCATTTCCTACATTTCCGCAAAGAGCGAGAAGGGAGCCAGGAGTTTACAGAGAGTGCAGCTGACTGGGAGCAGAGTCGGAGGGCGGAGGTCCAGTTGGTCCACAGGGCAGCTATATTCTGTAAGGAAGAGGGGATGGAGGCTAGGCCAATTGCATGCTCCTCCTGTGGGATGTGGGTGGTGAGGGATACCACCGGTGTCCCCGCTGACCATACCTGCGGGAAGTGCACCCAACTCCAGCTCTTCAGAGACAGTGTTGGGGAACTGGAGCTGGAGCTGGATGAACTTCGGATCATCCGGGAGGCAGAGGGGGTTATAAAGAAGAGTTACAGGGAGGTAACCACACTCAAGGTACAGGACAAGAGTAGCTGGATTACAGTCAGGGGAAAGAAAACAAACAGGCAGACAGTGCAGGGATCCCTCGTGGCCGTTCCTCTTCAAAATAAGTATACCGTTTTGGATGCTGTTGGGGGGGGTGACCTACCGGGGGAAGGCCCTAGTGGCCAGGTCTCTGGCACTGAGTCTGGCTCTGGGGCTCAGAAGGGAAGGGGGGAGAATAGAAAAGCAATAGTAATAGGAGATTCAATGGTTAGGGGAATAGATCGGAGATTCTGTGGTTGCGAGCGAGACTCCCGGAAAGTATGTTGTCTCCCAGGTGCCAGGGCCAGGGATGTCTCAGATCGTGTCTTCAGGAACCTTAAGGTGGAGGGGGAGCAGCCAGAAGTCGTGGTGCACATTGGTACCAACGACGTAGGTAGGAAAAGGGGTGTGGAGGTAATAAACGAGTTTAGGGAGTTAGGCTGGAAGTTAAAAGCCAGGACAGACAGAGTTATCATCTCTGGTTTGTTGCCGGTGCCACGTGATAGCGAGGCTAGGAATAGGGAGAGAGTGCAGCTGAACACGTGGCTGCAGGAATGGTGTAGGAGGGAGGGCTTCAGGTATTTGGATAATTGGAGCGCATTCTGGGGAAGGTGGGACCTGTACAAGCAGGACGGGATGCATCTGAACCAGAGGGGCACCAATATCCTCGGAGGGAGGTTTTCTAGTACTTTCCGGGAGGGTTTAAACTAATTTGGCAGGGGAATGGGAACCGGATTTGTAGACCAGCAACTAAGGTAGCCGATATTCAGGACGCCAAAGCGTGTAATGAGGCAGTGGGGAAGGGAACACTGACAAAGGAGAGTACTTGCAGGCACGGAGATGGGTTGAAGTGTGTATACTTCAACGCAAGAAGCATCAGGAATAAGGTGGGTGAACTTAAGGCATGGATCTGTACTTGGGACTACGACGTGGTGGCCATCACGGAAACTTGGATAGAAAAGGGGAAGAAATGATTGTTGGAGGTCCCTGGTTATAGATGTTTCAATAAGATTAGGGAGGGTGGTAAAAGAGGTGGGGGTGGCATTGTTAATTAGAGATAGTATAACAGCTGCAGAAAGGCAGTTCGAGGAGTATCTGCCTACTGAGGTAGTATGGGTTGAAGTCAGAAATAGGAAAGGAGCAGTCACCTTGTTAGGAGTTTTCTATAGGCCCCCCAATAGTAGCAGAGATGTGGAGGAACAGATTGGGAAACAGATTTTGGAAAGGTGCAGAAGTCACAGGGTAGCAGTCATGGGTGACTTCAACTTCCCAAACATTGAGTGGAAACTCTTTAGATCAAATAGTTTGGATGGGGTGGTGTTTGTGCAGTGTATCCAGCAATCTTTTCTAACACAGTATGTAGATTGTCCGACCAGAGGGGAGGCCATGTTGGATTTGGTACTTGGTAATGAACCAGGGCAAGTGATAGATTTGTTAGTGGGGGAGCATTTTGGAGATAGTGACCACAATTCTGTGACTTTCCCTTTAGTAATGGAGAGGGATAGGTGCGTGCAACAGGGCAAGGTTTACAATTGGGGGAAGGGTAAATACGATGTTGTCAGACAAGAATTGAAGTGCATAAGTTGGGAACATAGGCTGTCAGGGAAGGACACAAGTGAAATGTGGAACTTGTTCAAGGAACAGGTACTACGTGTCCTTGCTATGTATGTCCCTGTCAGGCAGGGAAGAGATGGTCGAGTGAGGGAACCATGGTTGACAAGAGAGGTTGAATGTCTTGTTAAGAGGAAGAAGGAGACTTATGTAAGGCTGAGGAAACAAGGTTCAGACAGGGCGCTGGAGGAATACAAGAGAGCCAGGAGGGAACTGAAGAAAGGGATTAGGAGAGCTAAGAGAGGGCATGAACAATCTTTGGCGGATAGGATTCAGAAAAACCCCAAGGCCTTTTACACATATGTGAGAAATATGAGAATAACTAGAGCGAGGGTAGGTCCGATCAAGGACAGTAGCGGGAGATTGTGTATTGAGTCTGAAGAGATAGGAGAGGTCTTGAACGAGTACCTTTCTTCAGTATTTACAAATGAGAGGGGCGATATTGTTGGAGAGGACAGTGTGAAACAGACTGGTAAGCTCAAGGAAATACTTGTTAGGAAGGAAGATGTGTTGGGCATTTTGAAAAACTTGAGGATAGACAAGTCCCCCGAGCCTAACGGGATATATCCAAGGATTCTATGGGAAGCAAGAGATGAAATTGCAGAGCCGTTGGCAATGATCTTTTCATCCTCACTGTCAACAGGGGTGGTACCAGGGGATTGGAGAGTGGCAAATGTCGTGCCCCTGTTCAAAAAAAGGAATAGGGATAACCCTGGGAATTACAGGCCAGTTAGTCTTACTTCAGTGGTAGGCAAAGTAATGGAAAGGGTACTGAGGGATAGGATTTCTGAGCATCTGGAAAGACACTGCTTGATTAGGGATAGTCAACACGGATTTGTGAGGGGTAGGTCTTGCCTTACAAGTCTTATTGAATTCTTTGAGGAGATGATCAAGCATGTGGATGAAGGTAAAGCAGTGGATGTAATGTTCATGAATTTTAGTAAGGCATTTGATGAGGTTCCCCATGGTAGGCTTATGCAGAAAGTAAGGAGACATGAGATAGTGGGAAATTTGGCCAGTTGGATAATGAACTGGCTAACCGATAGAAGTCTGAGAGTGGCAGTGGATGGCAAATATTCAGCCTGGATCCCAGTTACCAGTGGCGTACCGCAGGGATCAGTTCTGGGTCCTCTGCTGTTTGTGATTTTCATTAATGACTTGGATGAGGGAGTTGAAGGGTGGGCCAGTAAATTTGCAGACGATACGAAGATTGGTGGAGTTGTGGATAGTGAGGAGGGCTGTTGTCGGCTGCAAAGAGACATAGATAGGATGCAGAGCTGGGCTGAGAAGTGGCAGATGGAGTTTAACCCTGAAAACTGAGAGGTTGTCCATTTTGGAAGGACAAATATGAATGCGGAATACAGGATTAACGGTAGGGTTCTTGGCAATGTGGAGGAGCAGAGAGATCTTGTGGTCTATGTTCATACATCTTTGAAAGTTGCCACTCAAGTGGATAGAGCTGTGAAGAAGGCCTATGGTGTGCTAGCGTTCATTAACAGAGGGATTGAATTTAAGAGCCGAGAGGTGATGATGCAGCTGTACAAAACCTTGGTACGGCCATATTTGGAGTACTGTGTACAGTTCTGGTCGCCTCATTTTAGGAAGGATGTGGAAGCTTTGGAAAAGGTGCAGAGATTTACCAGGATGTTGCCTGGAATGGAGAGTGGTCTTACAAGGAAAGGTTGAGGGTGCTAGGCCTTTTCTCATTATAACGGAGAAGGATGAGGGGATACTTGATAGAGGTTTATAAGATGATCAGGGGAATAGATTGAGTAGACAGTCAGAGACTTTTTCCCCGGGTGGAACAAACCATTACAAGGGGACATAAATTTAAGGTGAAAGGTGGAAGATATAGGAGGGATATCAGAGGTAGGTTCTTTACCCAGAGAGTAGTGGGGGCATGGAATGCACTGCCTGTGGAAGTAGTTGAGTCAGAAACATTAGGGACCCTCAAGCAGCTATTGGATAGGTACATGGATTACGGTAGAATGATATAGTGTAGATTAATTTGTTCTTAAGGGCAGCACGGTAGCATTGTGGATAGCACAATTGCTTTGCGGCTCCGGGGTCCCAGGTTCGGTTCCGGCTTGGGTCACTGTCTGTGCGGAGTCTGCACATCCTCCCCCTGTGTGCGCGGGTTTCCTCCGGGTGCTCCGGTTTCCTCCCACAGTCCAAAGATGTGCAGGTTGGGTGGATTGGCCATGTTAAATTGCCCTTAGTGTCCAAAATTGCCCTTAGTGTTGGGTGGGGTTACTGGGTTATGGGGATAGGGTGGAGGTGTTGACCTTGGGTAGGGTGCTCTTTCCAAGAGCCGGTGAATACTCGAATAGCCTCCTTCTGCACTGTAAATTCTATGATAATCTAAGATTAATCTAGGACAAAGGTTTGGCACAACATCGTGGGCCGAAGGGCCTGTTCTGTGCTGTATTTTTCTATGATCTATGTCACTGTCTGCGAATTTGAAAAATACCTGTTAATTCCTTCTCTTTGTTTCCTGTCTGCCAACCAGTTTTCTATACATCTCAATACACTTGATCATTTAGGACTGAGTTGAGAAAAAATCTCTTCATTGAATATGAATCTTTGAAATTCTCTAGCCCAGAGGGTTGTGGGTGCTTCATTGTTGAGTATATTAAAGGGCTGAGATCAATCGAGATTTGCCTCTGGGTGAACCAAAGAATATGGGGAAAAGTGGAGTTGAGGCAGATTGTCGACCATGATTTTATTGAATGGCAGAACAGGCTTGAGGGACCTAATGGTCTATTTCTGCTCCTAATTCTTATGTTTTTGTTATGTTCTTGTTAAGTTGTAAATTATCTTTTTACTTTTATATCCAATTATTCCACATAAACGCTCATAATCCATATGCTTAACCACCATATCAATTTGTCCTCCCACCTTTAAAGATATGTATATATGGCAATCAAGATACTTAGATCACCTAGGCTTTACAAAATTGTGCTTGTTATTTTAAACAATCTAAATTAGCCATCCCAAAGTCTATCATTTCACGCTATCCATCTGCCATGTTCTAGTCCATTTCACAATCTTGTCTATGTCACCCAGGAATCAGTAGCTATTCTCATGCTCTGCTCTGCCATCAAATTTAATGATGTGGAGATGCCGGCGTTGGACTGGGGTGAGCACAGTACGAAGTCTTACAACACCAGGTTAAAGTCCAACAGGTTTGTTTCGATGTCACTAGCTTTCGGAGCGCTGCTCCTTCCTCAGATGAATGAAGAGGTCTGTTCCAGAAACACATATATAGACAAATTCAAAGATGCCAAACAATGCTAGGAATGTATAATAATCACCTGCTAATGCTCGCATTCCTAGCATTGTTTGGCATCTTTGAATTTGTCTATATATGTGTTTCTGGAACAGACCTCTTCATTCACCTGAGGAAGGAGCAGCGCTCCGAAAGCTAGTGACATCAAAACAAACCTGTTGGACTTTAACCTGGTGTTGTAAGACTTCGTACTGTGATCAAATTTAATTTAATACCTGCAAACTTCCGAAATGCTATTCACCACAACAGAGTCGAGCTCATTTCTAGACAGTGTCAAGCATAATGGACCCAAAACTGACCCTTGGCGAACATCACTGCAAGCCACCTCTTTGAGTGTGAAAAACATCCATGAGCCATCCTTTTCTTCTACTGAGCGAATTTGTATTCATACTATTATTTTCCCCTTGGTTCTATGGGCTTCCATTTTCTAATTAGCTGCCTTTTTAGCAGTTAATTGAACGTCTTCCAAGGGGAAAGTCCATATATACATCTAAAGCACTACCTTGATCAACCAAAGGAAATTAGAAATAGTATCCGATCCAAGGAAGAAGCATACAGATTGGCCAAGAAAAATAATAGGTCTGAGGATTGGGAGCAGTTTAGAATTGAGCAAAGAAGGACCAAAGGAATGATTAAGAGGGGGAAAATACAGTACGAAAGTAAGCTTGCAGAGAACATAAAGACAGACACTAAGAGTTTCTATGGATATATGAAGAGAAAGAGATTGGTAAAGAGAAATGTAGGCCCCCTACAAACAGAAACAGGGGAATGCATAATAAGGGACAAAGAAATGGCTGAGCATACTTTGGTCTTCACAAAAGAGGACACAATTCAGATACCAGAAATGTTGGAGAATGAAAGGTTTAGTGAGAGGGAAGAACTGAGGGAGATCAATATTAGTAGAGAAATGGTGCTGGGAAAACTGATGGGATTGAAGGCGGATAAATCCCCAGGGCCTGAGAATCTGCATCCCAGAGTGCTTAAGGAGGTGGCTCTGGAAATAGTGGATTGGTGGTCATCTTCCGGGATTCTATAGACTCTGAAACTGTCCCTGCAGATTGGAGGGTAGCTCACGTCACTCCGATATTCAAAAAGGGAGGTAGAGAGAAAACAGGGAATTATAGACCAGTAAGCCTAACACAGCAGTGGGGAAAATTCTTGAGTCCATTATCAAGGACTTGATAGAGGAACATTTAAAAAGCAGCGGCGAGATCAGTCAATCAGCATGGATTTATGAAGGCGAAATCATGCTTGACAAATCTGTTGGAATTCTTTGAAGATGTAACCAGTACAAAGTCCTGCATAAGAGATTATTGTGCAAAATTAAAGCGCATGGGATTGGGGGAAGTGTATTAAGGTGGATAGAAAACTGGTTGGCAGCGAGTAAACAAAGAGTAGGAATTCATGGGTCCTTTTCAAATTGGTAGGCAGTAACTAGTGGGGTGCCACAGGGATCGGTGCTGGGATCCCAGCTATTCACGATATGTATTACATATCAAAGTTTGCAAATGATACCAAGTTGGGTGGGAGCGTGAACCATGACGAGGATGCAGAGATCCTACAGCATTACCTGGACAGGTTGGGCGAGTGGCCAAATCAATGACAGATACAGGGGGCGGGATTCTCCACCCCCACGCCGAAGTGGCTGCGCCGTCGTGAACGCCGTCGAGGTTCACGACGGCGCGGAACGGACCCGGTCGCGACCGATTCAGGCCCTGACAATGGGCCAGTATCGGGGCCGCGTCATCTACCCGCGCCAGGCCTTGTCGCCCGCGTAAAAGCGGCGCCGATTAGATGACGCGGCCGGCGCCGCATAACGGACGTCATCCGCGCATGCGCGGGTTGGCCGGCGCCAACCCGCGCATGCGTGGTTGCCGTCCTGTCCAAATCCGCCCCGCAAGAAGATGGGGGACGGATCTTGCGGGGCGGCGGAAGGAAGGAGGTCCTCCTTCAGAGAGGACTGCCCGACGATCGGTGGGCACCGATCGCGGGCCACCCCACATTTAAGGTACCCCCCGGTGCAGGATCCCCCCTCGCCCCCCCACAGGCGGTCCCCCCAGCGTTCACGCACCGCCCACGACTGTAGCGACCAGGTGTGGACGGCGCCGGGGGGAACCCGCTGTTTTGGCCTGGCCGCTCGGCCCATCCGGGCCTCAGAATCGCGGGGGTGCCGGAGAATCGCCATTTCCGGTGTCTCCGGCGATTCTCCGGCCTGCGGCCCGCGAAACTCGACCGGGCCGCTCCCGCCGCTTGGGAGAATCGCGGGAGGGTGTCGGACCGGCATCCCCGGAAATTTCGGCGCCCCAGGCAATTCTCCCAACCGGCGTGGGAGTGGAGAATCGCGCCCAGGGTTATTCACTTTGGCAGATTACTACCTGAATGGTTGTAAATTGGGAGAGGTGAGTGTGCAGCGGGACCTGGGTGTCCTTGCTCACCAGTTGCTGAAGGTAAGCATGCAGGTGCAGCAGGCGGTAAAGAAGGCTAATGGGACTTCCGGGTGCGGCGATGACCAGCTGAGTCGCACGTTTCAGCAGCTCCCTGTGAAACGGACTTTTGGGCTCTTGATAGGAGCCCCAACGGCAATTTTGACGGCTAAAAACACTGTGCGGTAAACCAGAAGGGAATCCCCCCTGGATACGGATGGAAAAAGGAGGAGAGAGTGGCCAGATTGCAGTGGATCCTTTAGAACAGCGGCAAGGAAGGCAAGCAAAAACCAAGATGGCGTCGGAAGGTGGCAGTTTAACATGGGGCCCTGAACAACAAGAGTTCTTGAAATGCTGTGTGGAAGAGATCAAAAAGGAAATGAATAAAGAGCTGTTGGCCCCGATACTACAGGCGATCGAAGGGCTAAAGGAGGAACAAAAGACCCAGGAGCGGGAGCTTCGGGTCGTGAAGGCAAAGGCAGCCGAGAATGAGGACGATATACGCGGCCTGGTGGTGAAGACGGAGACGCAGGAGGCACATCAGAAACGATGTGTGGAAAGGTTGGAGGCACTGGAAAACAACGCAAGGAGGAACAACCTGAGGATTCTTGGTCTTCCTGAAGGTGTGGAGGGAGCGGACGTCGGGGCATATGTGAGCACGATGCTGCACTCGTTAATGGGAGCGGAGGCCCCGGCGGGTCCGTTGGAGGTGGAGGGAGCATACCGAGTGATGGCGCGAGGACCGAGAGCAGGAGAAATTCCCAGAGCCATAGTGGTGAGATTCCTCCATTTTAAGGATAGAGAAATGGTCCTTAGATGGGCGAAGAAAACTCGGAGCAGTAAATGGGAGAACGCGATGATCCGCGTTTATCAAGACTGGAGTGCGGAGGTGGCGAGAAGGAGGGCGAGCTTTAATCGGGCCAAGGCGGTGCTTCATAAAAAGAAGATAAAATTTGGAATGCTGCAACCGGCAAGAATGTGGGTCACATATCGAGGGAGGCACCACTACTTTGAGACGGCGGATGAAGCGTGGACTTTTATTGTGGAAGAAAAACTGGAATGAGCGGGTTATTAAAAAGAATGTTCGAACAAAGTGGTGGGGCGAATGTGGGGGGCAAAGAGGGGTTTTATGTACTAATCCTGCGATGTGGTAACTTTTCTCTCTCCCACAGGTGGTGATGGGGGGAGGAGGGGAGGTGGAGGAGATGGGGCGTTGGCCATTGGGGGCGGGGCCAAGGGAGAAGCGCGGGCTTGGTTCCCACGCTATGATAATCATGGCGGGAATAGAGAAGCAGGAAGGAGGGGGCGTCGCACGGTGCGAGCCGAGGTCACGGGGGGAAGCCGAGGTCAGCCAGAGTTTGCTGACTTCTGGGAGCAACATGGGGGGAGTAATTACGCTAGCGGGGGATCTAGCGGGGGGAACCGGGTGAGGAGCTGGAAAAAGGTGATGGCTAATCGACAAGGGGGGGGGGGGTAGGAAACCCCCCAACTCGGCTGATCACGTGGAACGTGAGAGGGCTGAACGGGCTGATAAAGAGGGCACGGGTACTCGCACACCTTAAGAAACTTAAGGCAGATGTGGTTATGTTACAGGAAACGCACCTGAAACTGATAGACCAGGTTAGGCTACGCAAAGGATGGGTGGGGCAGGTGTTCCATTCGGGGCTAGATGCGAAAAACAGGGGGGTGGCTATATTAGTGGGGAAGCGGGTAATGTTCGAGGCAAAGACTATAGTGGCGGATAACGGGGGCAGATACGTGATGGTGAGTGGCAAACTACAGGGGGAGACGGTGGTTTTGGTAAACGTATATGCCCCGAACTGAGATGATGCCAATTTTATGAGGCGGATGCTAGGACGCATTCCGGACCTAGAGATGGGAAAGCTGATAATGGGGGGAGATTTTAATACGGTGTTGGAACCAGGGCTGGATAGGTCGAAGTCCAGGACTGGAAGGAGGCCGGCAGCAGCCGAGGTACTTAAAGATTTTATGGAGCAGATGGGAGGTGTAGACCCGTGGAGATTTAGCAGACCTAGGAGTAAGGAGTTCTCGTTTTTCTCCTATGTCCATAAAGTCTACTCGCGAATAGACTTTTTTGTGCTGGGTAGTGCATTGATCCCGAAGGTGAGGGGAACGGAGTATACGGCTATAGCCATTTCGGATCACGCTCCACACTGGGTGGACTTGGAGATAGGGGAGGAAACAGGAGGGCGCCCACCCTGGAGAATGGACATGGGACTAATGGCAGATGAGGGGGGGTGTCTAAGGGTGAGGGGGTGCATTGAAAAGTACTTGGAACTCAATGATAATGGGGAGGTCCAGGTGGGAGTGGTCTGGGAGGCGTTGAAGGCGGTGGTTAGAGGGGAGCTGATATCAATAAGGGCACATAAAGGGAAGCAGGAGAGTAAGGAATGGGAGCGGTTGCTGCAAGAACTTTTGAGGGTGGACAGACAATATGCGGAAGCACCGGAGGAGGGACTGTACAGGGAAAGGCAAAGGCTACATGTAGAATTTGACTTGCTGACTACAGGCACTACAGAGGCACAATGGAGGAAGGCACAGGGTGTACAGTACGAATATGGGGAGAAGGCGAGCAGGTTGCTGGCACACCAATTGAGGAAAAGGGGAGCAGCGAGGGAAATAGGGGGAGTGAGGGATGAGGAAGGAGAGATGGAGCGGGGAGCGGAGAGAGTGAATGGAGTGTTCAAGACATTTTATAAAAAATTATATGAAGCTCAACCCCCGGATGGGAGGGAGAGAATGATGGGCTTCTTGGATCGGCTGGAATTTCCCAAGGTGGAAGAGCAGGAAAGGGTGGGACTGGGAGCACAGATCGAGGTAGAAGAAGTGGTGAAAGGAATTAGGAGCATGCAGGCGGGAAAGGCCCCGGGACCGGATGGATTCCCAGTCGAATTCTATAGAAAATATGTGGACTTGCTCGCCCCGGTACTGACTAGGACCTTTAATGAGGCAAAGGAAAGGGGACAACTGCCCCCGACTATGTCTGAAGCAACGATATCGCTTCTCTTAAAGAAGGAAAAGGACCCGCTACAATGCGGGTCCTATAGACCTATTTCCCTCCTAAATGTAGATGCCAAGGTCCTGGCCAAGGTAATGGCAATGAGAATAGAGGAATGTGTCCCGGGGGTGGTCCACGAGGACCAAACTGGGTTTGTGAAGGGGAGACAGCTGAACACGAATATACGGAGGTTGTTAGGGGTAATGATGATGGCCCCACCAGAGGGAGAAACGGAGATAGTAGTGGCGATGGATGCCGAGAAAGCATTTGATAGAGTGGAGTGGGATTATTTGTGGGAGGTGTTGAGGAGATTTGGTTTTGGAGACGGGTATGTTAGATGGGTGCAGCTGTTGTATAGGGCCCCAGTGGCGAGCGTGGTCACGAATGGACGGGGATCTGCATATTTTCGGCTCCATAGAGGGACAAGGCAGGGATGCCCTCTGTCCCCATTATTGTTTGCACTGGCGATTGAGCCCCTGGCGATAGCGTTGAGGGGTTCCAAGAAGTGGAGGGGAGTACTTAGGGGAGGAGAAGAGCACCGGGTATCTTTGTATGCGGACGATTTGCTACTATACGTGGCGGACCCGGCGGAGGGGATGCCAGAAATAATGCGGATACTTGGGGAGTTTGGGGATTTTTCAGGGTATAAATTAAACATGGGGAAAAGTGAGTTGTTTGTGGTGCATCCAGGGGAGCAGAGTAGAGAAATAGAGGACCTACCGTTGATGAAGGTAACAAGGGACTTTCGTTACCTGGGGATCCAGATAGCTAAGAATTGGGGCACATTGCATAGGTTAAATTTAACGCGGTTGGTGGAACAGATGGAGGAGGATTTCAAGAGATGGGATATGGTATCCCTGTCAATGGCAGGGAGGGTGCAGGCGGTTAAGATGGTGGTCCTCCCGAGATTCCTCTTTGTGTTTCAGTGCCTCCCGGTGGTGATCACGAAGGCTTTTTTAAAAAGGATTGAAAAGAGCATCATGGGTTTTGTGTGGGCCGGGAAGACCCCGAGAGTGAGGAAGGGATTCTTACAGCGTAGCAGGGATAGGGGGGGGCTGGCACTACCGAGCCTAAGTGAGTATTATTGGGCCGCTAATATTTCAATGGTGAGTAAGTGGATGGGAGAGGAGGAGGGAGCGGCGTGGAAGAGATTAGAGAGGGCGTCCTGTAGGGGGACTAGCCTACAGGCTATGGTGACAGCCCCATTGCCGTTCTCACCGAGGAACTACACCACAAGCCCGGTGGTGGTGGCTACACTGAAGATTTGGGGACAGTGGAGACGGCATAGGGGAAAGACTGGAGCCTTGGGGGGGTCCCCGATAAGAAACAACCATAGGTTTGCCCCGGGGGGAATGGATGGGGGATATGGAATGTGGCAAAGAGCAGGAATAACGCAACTGAAAGATCTGTTTGTGGATGGGAAGTTCGCGGGTCTGGGAGCGCTGACCGAGAAATATGGGTTGCCCCAAGGGAATGCATTCAGGTATATGCAACTGAGGGCTTTTGCGAGGCAACAGGTGAGGGAATTCCCGCAGCTCCCGACACAAGAGGTGCAGGACAGAGTGATCTCAAAGACATGGGTGGGGGATGGTAAGGTGTCAGATATATATAGGGAAATGAGGGACGAAGGGGAGACTATGGTAGATGAACTAAAAGGGAAATGGGAAGAAGAGCTGGGGGAGGAGATCGAGGAGGGGCTGTGGGCAGATGCCCTAAGCAGGGTAAACCCGTCGTCCTCGTGTGCCAGGCTAAGCCTGATTCAGTTTAAGGTATTACACAGGGCACATATGACTGGAGCACGGCTCAGTAAATTTTTTGGGGTGGAGGATAGGTGTGCGAGGTGCTCGAGAAGCCCAGCGAATCATACCCATATGTTTTGGTCATGCCCGGCACTACAGGGGTTTTGGATGGGGGTGACAAAGGTGCTTTCAAAAGTAGTAGGAGTCCGGGTCGAACCAAGCTGGGGGTTGGCTATATTTGGGGTTGCACAAGAGCCGGGAGTGCAGGAGGCGAGAGAGGCCGATGTTTTGGCCTTTGCGTCCCTAGTAGCCCGGCGCAGGATATTGCTAATGTGGAAAGAAGCCAAGCCCCCGGGGGTGGAGACCTGGATAAATGACATGGCGGGGTTTATAAAGCTAGAGCGGATTAAGTTCGTCCTAAGGGGGTCGGCTCAAGGGTTCACCAGGCGGTGGCAACCGTTCGTCGAATACCTCGCAGAAAGATAGACGGAATGGGAAAAAGAAGGCAGCAGCAGCAGCCCAGGATCGGGGGGGAGGGGAGGGGAGGGGTGGGGGGTGGGGGGGTGGGGGGGTGGGGGGGGGGGGGGGGGGAGGAGGAACCAGAAGGACTCTCAGGGTTGTTAATATATACTGTGTAGTATGTATAGGTCGTTGCTATAGATAATTATATATTGGACTGTTAAATTATATTTTTGGAGAGTGTTACTTGTGATAAGGCAGTTGCCAATTAGGGCTAGTTTTCATTTTTGTTATTTATTATTTATTCATTTTTTGTTTATAAAATAGGTCATTGTTATTTGTGTTGTTATAATATTGTGTAAAGGATGCACAATGTACTGTGTTGGTTGACCAAAAATTTTCAATAAAATATTTAATAAAAAAAAAGAAGGCTAATGGTAAGTTGGCCTTCATTGCGAGTGGTTTCAAGTACAGAAGCTGGGATGTGTTGCTTCAATTATACAGGGCCTTGGTGAGGCCACACCTAGAATATTGTCTGCAGCTTTGGTCTCCTTTTCTTAGGAAGGATGTTCTTGCTCTCGAGGGAGTGCAGCGAAGTTTTACCAGACTGATTCCAGGGATGGCGGGACTGTCATATGAGGAGAGATTGACTAGGTTGGGATTGTTCTCGCTGGAGTTCAGAAGAATGAGGGGAGATCTCATAGAGACTTATAAAATTCTAACAGGACTAGGCAGGGTAGATGCAGGGAAGATGTTCCCAAAGGCCTTCCTCTTGCTCCTATCTTCTATGATCTATGTAACCTCCTGTTATGTCAAAGAAACCAATCAAATTAGCCAGACAGAATTGGCTTAGAACACATCCTTGAATCATCTTCTGATTTAGCCCACTGGGCTAAATCGCTGGCTTTTAAAGCAGACCAAAGCAGGCCAGCAGCACGGTTCAATTCCCGTACCAGCCTCCCCGAACAGGCACCGGAATGTGGCAACTAGGGGCTTTTCACAGTAACTTCATTAACTTTCAACTACTTGTGACAATAAGCGATTTTCATTTTCATTTCATTATTCCCCATATTTAGCAGTAAACTAGTAGCGTTGCAGTCTGTGCTGTCATTTACTTCAGTGCTTAATATGTTATTTTCCCGTATCTCTTTCCCTGTACAGCTCCTCGCGCTCTCTCGCTGTCTCTGGTGCTCTCTCTGTCTGGCTCTCGCTCACTCAGACGCGCTCTCACTCAGACGCGCTCTCACTCAGACGCGCTCTCACTCAGACGCGCTCTCACTCAGACGCGCTCTCACTCAGACGCGCTCTCACTCAGACGCGCTCTCACTCAGACGCGCTCTCACTCAGACGCGCTCTCACTCAGACGCGCTCTCACTCAGACGCGCTCTCACTCAGACGCGCTCTCACTCAGACGCGCTCTCACTCAGACGCGCTCTCACTCAGACGCGCTCTCACTCAGACGCGCTCTCACTCAGGCGCGCTCTCACTCAGACGCGCTCTCACTCAGACGCGCTCTCACTCAGACGCGCTCTCACTCAGACGCGCTCTCACTCTGACGCGCTCTCACTCTGACGCGCTCTCACTCTGGCGCGCTCTCACTCTGGCGCGCTCTCACTCTGGCGCGCTCTCACTCTGGCGCGCTCTCACTCTGGCGCGCTCTCACTCTGGCGCGCTCTCACTCTGGCGTGCTCTCTCTCTCTCTGGCGTGCTCTCTCTCTCTGGCGCGCTCTCTCCATCTGGCGCGCTCTCTCCATCTGGCGCGCTCTCTCACTCTAGCAGGATCTCTCACACTAGCGCGCTCTCTCTCTGGCACGCTTTCTCTCTCTGGCGCGCTCTCTCTCTGGCGCGCGCTCTCTGGCGTGCTCTCTCTGGCACGCTCTCTCTCTCCCTGGCACGCTCTCTGGCATGCTCTCTCTCTCTGGCGCGCTCTCTCTCTCTGGCGCGCTCTCTCACTCTGGCGCGCTCTCTCACTCTGGCGCGCTCTCTCACTCTGGAGCGCTCTCTCTGGCGCGCTCTCTCTCTCTGGCGCGCTCTCTCTCTCTGGCGCGCTCTCTCTCTCTCTGGCGCGCTCTCTCTCTCTGGCGCGCTCTCTCTCTCTGGCGCGCTCTCTCTCTCTGGCGCGCTCTCTCTCTCTGGCGCGCTCTCTCTCTCTGGCGCGCTCTCTCTCTCTGCCGCGCTCTCTCTCTCTGCCGCGCTCTCTCTCTCTGCCGCGCTCTCTCTCTCTGCCGCGCTCTCTCTCTCTGCCGCGCTCTCTCTCTCTGCCGCGCTCTCTCTCTCTGCCGCGCTCTCTCTCTCTGCCGCGCTCTCTCTCTCTGCCGCGCTCTCTCTCTCTGCCGCGCTCTCTCTCTCTGCCGCGCTCTCTCTCTCTGCCGCGCTCTCTCTCTCTGCCGCGCTCTCTCTCTCTGCCGCGCTCTCTCTCTCTGCCGCGCTCTCTCTCTCTGCCGCGCTCTCTCTCTCTGCCGCGCTCTCTCTCTCTGCCGCGCTCTCTCTCTCTGCCGCGCTCTCTCTCTCTGCCGCGCTCTCTCTCTCTGCCGCGCTCTCTCTCTCTGCCGCGCTCTCTCTCTCTGCCGCGCTCTCTCTCTCTGCCGCGCTCTCTCTCTCTGCCGCGCTCTCTCTCTCTGCCGCGCTCTCTCTCTCTGCCGCGCTCTCTCACTCTGGCGTGCTCTCTGGCACGCTCTCTCTCTCTGGCGCACTGTCTCTGGCACGCTCTCTCTCTCTCTGGCACGCTCTCTCTCTGGCACGCTCTCTCTCTGGCACGCTCTTTCTCTCTCTGGCGCTCTCTCACTATGGCGCGCTCTCTCACTCTGGCGCGATCTCTCACTCTGGCGCGCTCTCTCACTCTGGCGCGCTCTCTCTCTCTGGCGCGCTCTCTCTCTCTGGCGCGCTCTCTCTCTCTGGCGCGCTCTCTCTCTCTGGCGCGCTCTCTCTCTCTCTGGCGCGCTCTCTCTCTCTGGCGCGCTCTCTCTCTCTGGCGCGCTCTCTCTCTCTGGCGCGCTCTCTCTCTCTGGCGCGCTCTCTCTCTCTGGCGCGCTCTCTCTCTCTGCCGCGCTCTCTCTCTCTGCCGCGCTCTCTCTCTCTGCCGCGCTCTCTCTCTCTGCCGCGCTCTCTCTCTCTGCCGCGCTCTCGCTCTCTGCCACGCTCTCTCTCTCTGGTGCGCTCTCTTACTGTGGCGCGCTCACTCACTCTAGCAGAATCTCTCTCTCTGGCGCTCTCTCTCTCTCTGGCGCTCTCTCTCTCTCTCTGGCGCTCTCTCTCTCTCTGGCGCTCTCTCTCTCTGGCGCTCTCGCTCTCTCTGGCGCTCTCGCTCTCTCTGGCGCTCTCGCTCTCTCTGGCGCTCTCGCTCTCTCTGGCGCTCTCGCTCTCTCTGGCGCTCTCGCTCTCTCTGGCGCTCTCGCTCTCTCTGGCGCTCTCGCTCTCTCTGGTGCTCTCGCTCTCTCTGGTGCTCTCGCTCTCTCTGGCGCTCTCGCTCTCTCTGGCACTCTCTCTCACTCTGGCGCGCTCTCTCTCCCTCTCTGGCGCGCTCTCTCTCCCTCTCTGGCGCGCTCTCTCTCTCTCTCTGGCGCTCTCCCTCTCTCTGGCGCGCTCTCTCTCTCTGGCACGCTCTCTCTCTCTGGCGCGCTCTCTCTCTCTGGCGCGCTCTCTCTCTCTGGCGCGCTCTCTCTCTCTGGCGCGCTCTCTCTCTCTGGCGCGCTCTCTCTCTCTGGCGCGCTCTCTCTCTCTGGCGCGCTCTCTCTCTCTGGCGCGCTCTCTCTCTCTGGCGCGCTCTCTCTCTCTGGCGCGCTCTCTCTCTCTGGCGCGCTCTCTCTCTCTGGCGCGCTCTCTCTCTCTGGCGCGCTCTCTCTCTCTGGCGCGCTCTCTCTCTCTGGCGCGCTCTCTCACTCTGGCGCGCTCACTCACTCTAGCAGGATCTCTCACACTAGCGCGCTCTCTCTCTCTGGCACGCTTTCTCTCTCTGGCGCTCTCTCTCTCTCTGGCGCTCTCTCTCTCTGGCGCTCTCTCTCTATGGCGCTCTCTCTCTCTATGGCGCTCTCTCTCACTCTGGCGCGCTCTCTCCCTCTCTGGCGCGCTCTCTCTCACACGCTCTCTCTCAAGCTCGCTTTGTCTCTCTCCCATTAAATATGTTCAAGATAATGGAATGCTCCAGGTAACGAATGATTGTTCAGTTCCGGTACAGTTTGTCTTCCTTCTTCGTCATGTCCTCCTCAAAATGAGCAGTTGAAACAGACTATGCCCTGGTAACTTTATTTAATGATTAGCTTTCATTAGCTCAGTTGTTATGCACTTGTATCCTTCTATTTGTGTTTTGGTTCAATTCCAAAATGTTGTATTTGTTTCTTGGTTGCATAAATTCATTTTAACACTGTCTCTCTTCTCTTTTTCAGGATGATTTATCTGTAAGTATATATGTTGCGATTTCTGCCGAGTCAAATAACCAGTAAAACTTCAAAACACACCGCATTAGCAAATTGATATTCATGCAGACTCAGATTTTCTCATATTGTGGAAGCTCTATTTTAGGAATATTGAAATAAAAAAATTGTTATGCCGCAGTGATTTAATTTGAAGTTGTACCCTTTGTTTTTTTCCTTCAATTTTTGTGTCCTTTTTCTTTGCCCCCCCACCGTGCTCCATTGCGGTCATTCCAGCTGTGAGTATTGGCAGGCCACTCGCTTGCATGGTGCTTTCATCTCCTTGCTGCCCCCACCCATCCCACCCCACCTCACCCCATCCCCACCTCACCCCATCCCCAAACTACCTGGCACAAAAAAACCTGGGGGGAAACTTGTGATCCACTGAAAGGTGCCCTATTGCTTCTCAAATGGGAGATCTGACAAAAAACACATGTTGTGCCAGGTGACAGTGGAAAATTGGAACCAACAAGAATGTGGCAGCATTGGACATTCCAGAATAGATGGGAATGTGGGATGGGGTTGGGAGCACTGACTGTCCTGGCCAGAGAGAGCTCCAGAGAAGTAGCAAACCATATCCGTGTTACATTAGCAAGTAGACTTTTAACCCTTGTGTCAAGAAGACATCTTACCTGGTTTGTTGTGACCGTTAAAAATGTTTTTTTGGTCAAATTCTGCTTTGATGACCTGGTATTTGGAGTCTTTATCAGCTTTGATCAATTTCTATTACTGATTCCATCCATTTTTCTCCGATAATCACACACTAATCTTAATTATTTGTAATTAGATACTATATTTAACTTGGAGTGTTCAGAAATTTTGGAGCATAACATTTTGATCTTTACTTGCATGTAAGTTCTCTCTTTTTCTTTCTCCCTCTGTCTGTTAACCTCTCATGCAAACAAATATTTATTGTTCACTATTTTTTTTTCTCATTTGGGTTGCTTCAGTGTTTCTGGTCACACAGTCCTTGATGACCAAGTCTCCTTTCCCACAAGGGCCTTGGGAGAAGTCCATTGTTACTCACCACCCCAGTTCCCCCTGCCTCCCAGAAATTGGAAACTTTCTCAAGATTGCACTCGTCTTCCAGTCCCCACTAGAGTGGAAAGACAGCACATGCAGGGGTTTTGCTGGGCGAAGGGCGGGTGTGGGGAAAGGTGGTGGTAAATATAAATCCATTGAGACCCTGCTAAGAGCTGGCTCGTGGAGGTCTTGTTTTTTTTATTGACTACTTAATAGAGCTTTTGAGATCGCAGAAGAGGATTGTCTTATCCTGAGTTACATCCAACATTTGAGGGATTAAACACTGCAGTGCACGCAGTATATACGAACCAAAAATCGAAGCCAGGGACAAACCCAGATCCGATCCTTTCCCAGTGTCAGCATGTGTGCACTTTACCACACTCCTAGAAACAAGAAACTTGGTTGTTCTTGTGTTTTCTCATCTTGGGCTTGGGTGAACTGCATTTTCCTACCTGTTACCTGGATGAAATCGCCTCTCTTCCCACAAGAAGGGATCAAACATTGAATCTTTTTGGCCTGTGTGGCTCAATGCACTAATGACAGTGTCCCAAATCGAAATGGGATTGGGTGATTTTTTTTTAAACTTAACGGCACAGCTGAGTTTATTCCAACATTATTGCCACAAAAATTCATTCCCTTTTCCTCCCCACCACCAAAAATATATTTATATAAAGCTTTCTTCCATTCTATAGCTAGCTTTAAAACACACATGTCTAATACATATTTTATATCTTTTTAGTTGGAAGATGCTTTGGATCTTGGTCCTTCAAATGCTGACAACCTGAAAGCTGATGGTAATAATCCACAACCGGGATGGCCATCTCCACAGCCTGGGCAGCCTGGACCTTGGCCTGGGCAGCCTGGGCCTGGGCAGCCTGGACCTTGGCCTGGGCAGGCTCAGCCTGGACAGCCTGGGCCTTGGCCTGGGCAGGCTCAGCCTGGGCAGCCTGGGCCTTGGCCTGGGCAGGCTCAGCCTGGACAGCCTGGGCCTTGGCCTGGGCAGGCTCAGCCTGGACAGCCTGGGCCTTGGCCTGGGCAGGGACAGCCTGGGCCTTGGCCTGGGCAGGCTGGACCTTGGCCTGGACAACCAGGCCCACATGCTCCTTTTGGATCACCCAGAGCCCCTAATCAACCTGGTCAAGGGGGTGCTGCATTGGTAGGTATTTGTCTTCTTTGAAGTAAATCAACAATGCATGTTGTGTATTCCACAAGTGGTAGAACCTCTTTATTGTGAGCTACATTTGAGAATCCTTAAATCTCCAATGTCTTCGGCATGAATAGGTTGGGAATAGAGGGATATGGACCCTGGAAGTGCAGAAGGTTTTTAGTTTAGAGAGACATGATAATTGGCACAGGCTGTAATGTTCTTTGTTCTTCATAGGCAGTTTTGTAGCTATGTCTTGTACATGGATCAAATTTTTATTGCACTCTCTTGGTCTTGCAGTAGTATTTATGTAGTGTCGTTAACATAGAAAACACTGTAAGAAATCTCACACAGTTTGCAGGGGGAACTAAATAGATAACTAGCTTTGATACGAGGGTTATGGAAAGCAACTGAAATCTGTGTTGAAAATGTATTTTGAGAAGATCAAGTCCACTCTATAGGATGGACCAAAGAATGAAATTACTAGATTTTAATTGCGCTGTATTGGGGGAAAAGAGAATTACTTTTTTTTAAATCTCCAAAAAACCCGATGCTGAGTGTGCAGGCAGGGTACAGTGGCTGGACTTCTTTTTTTTAAAGAGTTCATGGAGGATTGAAGGCCAGTAAATTCAACATTGAAGAAATTCCTTTACACACATGACAGGTGTGTGGATAAAGGTTTCAGGATAAGGGTAGAAGTAGGAAATGTTACACAGGTGAGAGTAAGCAGTCTTGGTGATAGATAAGGTGCATTTTTGTTTGAGTAAAATGAAGTAAAGTCGCCCTGGTCCCAGATATCCGTAGGCTCCTTTTGAGGGTGAGAGCTGACCAGCAGTGATTTAACCTGAGGATCGCCACACCTCCGGCAAGGTGCAAGGTTGAGAGAGCCGTAATGGGAATAGAACCCACGCAGTTAGCCTCGCTCTGCGTCATGAACCAGCTGTCCAGCCAACTGACCAAAACCTTAATTTTCTTGCATGTTCAGTGGGTATGTATAATGCATGTGCTGCAATTTCCTGCTGTTCCATGTATTCAATGGCAAGTATCTCAAAGAAAGAGCAGTATGCTCCAGGCTCATAGGGACACCACCCATATCTCCGTATCAGGGCTTACTCATGAGTAATGGGCACAAGGGAGTGAGATTGTAGAGTGACTGAATTCAGAATAAAATTACCAGAATTACCAGGAAGGGAGGAGAGGAATTCTGTTTGCAACTAGTGTTGCATTTTATTCTGGATCGATGAAGCACTGGGACCACTTGTACTGTCCTATGGGACACTTTCTAAGCCCTAGCCAGTGTGTACACACCTTTCTTCAACATGAAGGAATCACAGAAGCCAAACTGATAAAAGTTCCAACGTGCATTGGCTTTTGTTGTTCATGTCTGAATACATCCCGGCATACAAGTGAGATGAATTTGGGGACACTGGAACTGGCAGTGGAAATGGAAAACTGATGGCACAGCTACTGGCACATCTTTATATTTCCTGTTAATAACCCTTGTTTTTTTTGATATTTACAGCCGGTACCTTATGAACTTTCTCTGCCAGGTGGTTGGGAGCCACAGAAAATGATCAGGATAGTGGGAACTGCCAAAACAAATGTTGATAAGTAAGTTTTGACATGAATGAAATCTTATTAATATATATTTAATATTGCACCATTTGTTTACACATCCAACTTATGCAAGGATATTGGTCAATTGTTTGCTATCCACAAAATATTACAGAATACGGGTACTAATTAGTCTTATCCATCCATCCCCCCCCCCCCCCCCCCCCCCACCGAAGGTAGTTTGTTTTTGCAAGGATTTGTGGACTTCTGTTTCTTCATTTACGTGTCCACTCTTGACATGTGAACTTGAGCACCAGTCCTGAGGTTCTGGTTGGGTCATGAGGAGTAGTGGGATGGATCGCTAACTGCAGGATCGGAAAATTGCGTTGAACCCGGATTCTACCTGTTTCTGTCCTTTTATTTTTTCCAGTGGAATGGGCCCTGAGTGCATCGGAAGAACTGCTTCAAGGCCCAGGGAAGGCCACAAAACCTTGACTGTCAAAGGTCTTCAATCCTGGAAGGATTGATTGCCTGCAATAAAATACTTTGCTGATCCCTGCAAGACAGATTGCAAAATGACTCACAGTCCATCGGCCCTCCCTGGGCCCTCCCTCCATGGCTAGTGGACATTGCCTCCATAATAGTAATAATTATCTTTGTTGTCACAAGTAGGCTTACATTAACTTTGCAATGAAGTTACTGAGTTACTGCCGCCACATTCCGGCGCCTGTTCGGGTACACGGGGAGAATTCGAAATGTCCAATTCACCTAAGAGCACGTCTTTCGTGACTTGTGGGAGGAAACCGGAGCACCCGGAGAAACCCACGCAGACACAGGGAGAACGTGCACACTCCACACAGACAGTGACCCAAGCCGGGAATTGAACCTGAGATCCTGGCACTGTGAGGCCATAGTGTTAACCACTATGCTACCGTGCTGCCCATCAGGCAAAGGGCCATTGGATTATGTTTACAGGTACAGTGCATCAGGCCTGATCATTAAAATAACCCAATTTCTAGGAGCGGCACATGGCACAGTGGTTATCACTGCTGCCTACGGCGCTGAGGACCTGGGTTCGAATCCCAGCCCTGGGTCGCTGTCCATGTGTAGTTGGCACATTCTCCTCGTGTCTGCGTGGGTTTCAACCCCACAACCCAAAGACGTGCAGGGTAGGTGGATTGGCCACACTAAATTGTCCCTTAATTGGAAAAAAATAATTGGGTACTCTAAATTTAAAAAACAAAATAACCCAATTTCTGCAATTGGGAACACTAGAGGCATCTGGGAAATTTGCCCTGCTACACTTGACAGGGGATAAGGACTGCAATTCTTAGTTCTAGATTAGTGTCCCCACTGATCAGTGGAATGATTGTCTTAATGGTGTCTATCAGGTTGTGCAAATAAAATGAGAGACAGTAGCATGAATTGTGGATAGTTCCGGGAAGCTACCATACTGGGAAAACCATTTTTTTTTGTTGATTTAGTGTCATATATGAAACTTTTTAGCTACCGTTCCTATATTCTATGTCTTCTGCCTTTTAGATATTTTCTCGTACACTCAGTGCGAAATTTAGGCAAAATGATTAAGAAGTTGAGATCAATGCGAGTATATACCTCATGCATTTCATAATACGAACACCCGATCACAAAGTAGCTGCAGATAGACTAGGAGGTATATGTACAGAACTCATTGACTGTGGCAGGGCCAGTTGGAAAAAACATGAATAAGGCACACAAAATCCTGGGGTTGATAAATGGGGCTACAGAGTGCAAATGATGTTCTGGTGAACTTTGATAAAATCCTGGTTCAGCCTCAAATTAAATATTCTGTCCAATTCTAGGCAAAGTGTTCAAAATACAGAGGGTGGTGCAGGCAAATTCACCCTCAAAAGTTCAAGAAGGGTCATTCCCATACATTTTATCTTAAATTATGGATCCTTTTGTAGGTGTGGTTGGATAGCAGCGAGCATGGGAGAGACAGGAGAATTAAAACCAGAAATAAAAACTTCTGAGTTGAACAGGGAGAGAGAGGTGAAAATAATCTCTAAAGCTGAACCACAGAACCTGGGAGTGAATGGATAAGTTGACATTTTTTCCCCTTGCTTTGGAATTAGTTGCATTTTAAAATCCTTCTTAGAGTTGTACATACACAGCCCCCCTCCCCCCAACCCTCCCACCCACACGCCCCAACTAATGTTCGATGTTATCCAGTTCTTGAAAGTGCATAATGAATAATGTGCATGAATTGTAGAACCCCTCTAGCCTTCCCCCTCAGTTCAAACTTAATTGACCATGTAGGGGAATGTCTCTAGCAGCCATCAGGGAGGATGTACTGAGGTGAGTTATTTGTAAATAAACTGTTCACTTCCCACCCTCACTACAATCCCAGTTCGAACAATCTTGTAGAAAGAGAATTGGGACCTCAACACAGCCATTGGCGGATCTGGAGAGAGGAAAGCCAAGATAGTGGTGATTCAGTGCCGGTCACATGGCTCCAACTGCGCCTGAGGGAGACGGGGAGTGTGAGAGGGAGGGAGGGAGATGAAGGCTGAGAGAGAGACTAAGGAAGGAGAGGGGGAATTGAGGGGAGAATGAGGCCTCTCCAGGAGAGAATAGGTATGGGCAACAGATAATTGTTCTCACTTTCACATGTTTTTTAAAAAATATATTTTTTATTCTCCTTTTTCACATTTTCTCCCAAATTTACACCCACCAACAATAATCAGTAACAAATATGTCAATCCCCATATCAATAACAACAATCCCATCCTCCCACCAAACCCCAAACATTAGCCCGCATGTTCACACAAACAAATGACAAAAAGGAATTTGAGATCACCCATAGTTTCCATTAACATACACAGCCCCCCTCCCCCCAACCCTCCCACCCACACGCCCCAACTAATGTTCGATGTTATCCAGTTCTTGAAAGTGCATAATGAATAATGTGCATGAATTGTAGAACCCCTCTAGCCTTCCCCCTCAGTTCAAACTTAACCTTCTCAAGGTTCAAGAATTCCAACAGGTCCCCCCGCCACGCCAGGGCACAGGGTGGAGAGGCTGCTCTCCAACCTATCAGGATCCACCTTCGGGCGATCAACGAGGTGAAGGCTACAACATCTGCCTCTGCACCCGTTTCCAACCCTGGCTGGTCTGACACCCCGAATATGGCCTCCCGGGGACCCGGGTCCAATTTCACGTGAACCACTTTAGAAATTACCCTAAAAATCTCCTTCCAGTAATCCTCTAGCTTTGGACAGGACCAAAACATATGAACGTGATTAGCCCCCCACCCCGGTAACGTTCACACACATCTTCTACTCCTTCAAAGAATCAGCTCATCCTCGCCCTCGTGAGGTGTGCTCTGTATACCACCTTCAGCTGTATCAGCCCCAACCTCGCGCACAAGGTGGAGGCATTCACTCTCCGGAGCACCTCACATCGGACCCCCTCTTCCATATCCTCTCCCAACTCTTCCTCCCACTTTGCTTTGATCCCTTCCAGTGGTGCCTTCTCCTCTTCCAAAATAGCTCCGTAAACCGCCGACATTACCCCCTTCTCCAGTCCCCTTGTCGTCAGCACCTCCTCCAGCAATGTGGAGGCCGGCTCCACCGGGAAGCTCTTTATCTCCTTTCTGGCAAAATCTCGAACCTGCATGTATCTCAACATTTCCCCCTGCTCCAGCCCACACTTTGCTTCCAGCTCCTTCAATCCTGCAAACCGACCCCAAAGAAACAAATCTTTTAGTGCCTTAATCCCCTTCTCCTCCCATTTCCGAAAATTTCCATCCCACCTCCGTGGCTCAAATCTGTGGTTCCCCCGAATCGGCATTTCCCTTGGCCCTGCCCCCAACCCGAAGTGTTGGCGAAACTGTCTCCAGATTTTCAATGAAACTATTATTACCGGACCCTCTGAGTATTTCCCCGGGGCTATCGGGAGTGGCGCTGTTGCTAGTGCTTTCAATCCCGACCCCCTGCACAAACTCTCCTCCGTTCTGACCCACTGGGAATCAACCCCTCTGACCCAGCTCCGCACCTTCTCCACATTCGCCGCCCAGTAGCAATACATCAGGTTCGGAAGACCCAAACCCCCTGCCTGCCTTCCCCTCTGTAGCAGCACCTTTCTCACTCTGGCCACCTTCCCTCCCCATATGAACAAAGTAATCCTTCCCTCAATCTCTCTGAAAAAAGCTTTTGGCAGGAAAGTCGGCAGGCATTGAAAAATAAACAGATCGTGGCAACACGTTCATTTTAACCACCTGTACCCGACCCATCCATTTTAACTGCCTACATCTGACCCGCCCTCACTTTCACATGTTGAGCTCGTTTTATTTATTCATGTCTCCCAACATTTGGTTTTAAGTCTTAATTTTTCCTTTTGAACTCTCCATGTGGGCCTAGTTGTCAAGGTTATACATTACTGCTGGAACATCATTAACTAAGCAAAAAAGAGAAAACAATTAAAGGTGTTCTTCCTATTTTATATTTGTCCAATAAATTATTTTGAGAGTAAAGTTTGAAGTAGAGATGTGATGTAGAGTGAGGAAAAATATTTTGGGGGATACAAAATGTTTCTGCTATAGAAATGGCTGTCCGTGTAGAAGCTTTCTTTTTCTTTTTTTAAATAAATTTAGAGTACCCAATTATTTATTTTTTTCCAATTAAGGGGCAATTTAGCGTGGCCAATCCACCTAACCTGCACATCTTTGGGTTGTGGGGGTGAAACCCACGCAGACCTGGGAAGAATGTGCAAACTCCACACGGACAGTGACCCAGGGCCGGGATTCGAACCCGGGTCCTCAGCGCCGCGGTCCCAGTGCTATCCGCTGCGCTATATGCCGCCCTGTAGAAGCTTTTTTTGATGGTTGCGCACGTGCTCTATTTTTTTAAGCTTTCATGTGTTGAAAATGTTGGCAGTCCAGAAGACCTCGCCCTTTCTTGAGTTTGCATTCATATCAGCAACTGGAGGACGATGGTGGGTGGGAGGGTGAATGAAGGAAACCAGTTTCATTGTCGTTGGATTCTTGGTTGCTTGCCTCAGCCCTGAGTCTCTCATTTGTCCAAACAAAAATGAGAATGGTTCAGGATTTGGGGGACTTCAGTTACACGGATAGATCGTCAAATTTGGGGCTGCTCTGTTTTTAGAAAAAAGGGTGAGAGGATATTTAATAGAGAGGCTGAAAATCTGGACTTGGTCTAGAGAGGAGATGGTGGAGAAACTGATCCCATTGGCGGAAGGGTGAAGAACCAGGGAACATATTTAAGCAGACACTGTTTGAATGGCAAACGAACCGGAGGTTACATGAGGGAAAATAATTTTACTTGGCAAGTGAATCTGGAAAGCACTGTGTGGTGGGGCAGATTCCATTCTGGATTTCGAAAGGGAATTAGATGATTATTTGGGAGAAAATTTGCTGGGCTACAGGGAAAAGATAGGGTGACAGGGCTAGCTGAGTAACTATTACAGAGAGCCTGCAGCGGCAAAATGGGCCAAATGTGCGCTGCTTCTGTTCGATGACTAAAATCTTTTTCCCTATGTGAGTTCATCCATCTCGATAAGGTTACCCCACCCCACCGCCCCCACTCCATTCTGGTGTTGCTTATTGTCTCCCCTGTTGTCACCCAGAGCTGCCATCTGCTCTTCAAAGTGGGTGGCATCACTAACTGATCCCACACCGCTTTTTATTTAGGGTCTCTGGTCGTTCCAATAAAGCAGATGTTTGCTCTACTAACACCTGCAAATGAAAAACTTTTCTCA
This sequence comes from Scyliorhinus torazame, assembly GCF_047496885.1. Classification (NCBI taxonomy): domain Eukaryota; kingdom Metazoa; phylum Chordata; class Chondrichthyes; order Carcharhiniformes; family Scyliorhinidae; genus Scyliorhinus; species Scyliorhinus torazame. The sequence goes on along the minus strand of NC_092708.1, from coordinate 321,431,837 downwards.
TGCTGCCAAAAATGTATGCCACAGACGAGAGAGTGACAGGTGACAGCTGCTGTACATCCTTGGAGACTGACCTCCGAGCCTGTATGTCCTTCGATTAGGCAAACATCGCTGAGTTTCGAGACCCATGACAATAAAACCGTGTGGGCACTTTTGTTCTCTGCTGGGAAGGTGGCACAGCTGTGCCCATTTGCCATTCCCATGTGTTGTGAATCATCTGGTGCAACATGCTCACTGATGCAATCTGAGTTTATTCCTCTCTGTCCATCCCCGACTCGGTAAAAGTCTGAACTAGCATTGGGATACGATAAAGTAGCCGACGCAGAGGATGCCATGAAGGAGTTTGGAAAAGTGAGACCGAATCAGCTCCAGACACCTCTGCGTAGATTAACCCTCATCATGATCATCATAGTTAACAAGGAAGTAATTTCTGCCCCATGCTCCCCTTCCTGTGGATCTCCTCTCCCCCATGGTTGTGGTGGATTTACAGGGAAGGAGAGTGCAAGCCCAGGATCATAGAATTTACAGTGCAGAAGGAGGCCATTCGGCCCATCAAGTCTGCACCAGCTCTTAGAAAGAGCACCCAACTTAAACTCACGCCTCCACCCTATCCCTGTATTCCCACCTAACCTTTATGGACACTAAGGGCAATTTATCATGGCCAATCCACCTAACTGCACATTTTTGGACTCGAGTCTGCTTGGGATTCGGGGGACAAAACAAGGGAGGACACTTGTGGCTGTGAGGTTCTTCGCAGGAATGCAATGGTAATAGTGGAGTTGATCTGTCATTATTGTGATATCGACAATGTTCCTCCAATGTCGTCACTTCTGATAGCAAGAGTAACGTTTCTTTCTATGATCTCCATGAACTCCCTCCTGTATGCTATGAGATGCCATACATTTTTGACCTGTCCCTTTGGCATTGTGCGGCAATTCTTTGGGCAAATAGGATGAATCCATGAAGTGGAAGTCCACATTCAAATGTTACACCATGTAAGAAATGTGTTCACATAATTCTCTTGAAGTGGGGGAAGGCTTTTGGGGCTGTGCGTGCATGAAACTGGTTTTAAATGGTGGTGGGTGTCCGGTGTGGGACACGTAGGAAGGGTAACTCAGGTAGCCATAATCTAAGGTCTAAATCAGTGTCCATTAAGGTTTAGTTGAACAGTTCTTGCTTTGGGCCTGAAGAATGTGCTGCAGCCAAAGGAAGATGTGAAAGGTGACAGGTGTATTATTTTGTAATCCCTAGTCAGGACACTGAATTTTTGTGACAGTGGCCTGCGGTCTTGGGACTGAGGGGTTTGACACTTGCTGCCAGTGCTGCTCCCTCCACATGGCATGAGCGAGAGTTTTAGTGGTCCCCAAGCATGGACATCCCAGTAGTCTGCGTCCCTTGAGCTTAGTTTCATCCCGCAGGTTCTGCAAGTCTGTTTCCGAGAAATTGTGTCCCCTTCGCCTCCACTCCTGATTTGCCCCAGCTCTTGTTTGTCTGCCTCTTGTGGTGGGCGATTCTTGAAAAGTGACAGAAAGACAGTAATGAGTTAAGCAGTTGATAATCAGCCAAGTTAGTCGGGCACTATCACTTACTGCTGCAGCTTTCAGTCAGAATCGGCCTGTAAAGGATCTGCTCTAATTTCAGTTTTGCTCGTGTTTTATGTGAACCACTATTCCAGTGGATATGCAAGTGTACAGTCAGAAAAAGTGTCGTATCAATACCATTGTAGACCATCTGAGGTCACAATTCTTTTTTCAGAGAAATTTGGGGTCTGAGTCTCTGGTTGGTAGTATCCCCCCTTTTAGTAAACACGTGGCTCAGAATGGCTCATCTCTTTGCAAGTTTATTTTGCTTTTATTTCATCCCAGTATCTCAGGAACTGACTACTTTTGAGTTAACCTCTCTTGGATACCAGCACCATTCTCTGAGTGCCCATTCTTCAGTACTGAGCCGAGACGATGCATATTGAAGTTAAGTCAGTCAGCAAATAAAGTGGGTTAATCTTCTGGCTAAAATCCTGATATTTTCTATTCGGCTAGAAATGTTTTACCGCACTGGAGGCCATTCAGCCCGTTGAATCTGTGCTGGCTGAAAAGGAGTTGTCCAGCCTAAATACCCTTTCCTGCCCTTTGTTCCTAACCCTTTAGGATACTCTATTAAAAAGCAAATGGGGCTGGATTAGCACATAGCTAAAAGCTGGCTTTTAAAGCAGACCAAGGCAGGCCAACAGCACGGTTCAATTCCCTTACCAGCTTCCCCGAACAGGCACCGGAAAGTGGCGACTAGGGGCTTTACACAGTAACTTTGGTTTGGGCATTTTATACCCATTAGGAGGGTAACTCCGGCAAGTGCAAAGTTGTACGTGACGTGTTCATTGAATCATAGAATTTACAGTGCAGAAGGGGGCCATTCGGCCCATCGAGTCTGCACCAGCCCTTGGAAAGAGCACCCCACTTAAGCCCACGCCTCCACCGTAACCCAGTAACTAGTAACTCCACCCAACCGTTTTGGACACTAAGAGCAATTTATCATGGCTAATCCACCTAACCTGCACATCTTTGGACTGTGGGAGGAAACCGGACCACCCGGAGGAAACCCAAGCAGACACGGGGAGGATGTGCAGACTCTGCACAAAGTGACCCAAGTCAGGAATCGAACCTCGGCCCCTGTGCTACCGTGCTGTCCTCGTTCTGAGACATTCCAGAAATAAAGTCCGGTATAAAATTCACCCCCACCCCAATCAGCTTGCTAAATAGTTTGTGAAGGCAAACTAGTTGCAATCACGATTGTACATGTGCAAACATTGCACAGTTACTTGCAAGTAGCAATCATAATGGAGAAATTGTGACCAGCAAAATTCACAGCATTTGGCACATTGATGCTTCATTCCTATCTGTAGTATTCTAAAATTTATATTGCCCAAGATAGCATGCTTAAGAATTTGGTACGATTATTTTGAGCTTGATCGATCTGAATTTCTATTCATGCTCATGGTACTTGCTTGGGGAATTGTTGGCTTGTACGCTGTAGGTGGATTGAGAGACTGAGAAATGGAATTTAACAATACAAGCATCACAATATCAATGCTTTGACCCAGATGATGTAGAGGTGCCGGCGTTGGACTGGGGTGAGCACAGTAAGAGGTCTTACAACACCAGGTTAAAGTCCAACAGGTTTGTTTCAAACACTAGCTTTCGGAGCGCTGCTCCTTCCTCAGGTTCACCTGTGGAAGGAGCAGTGTTCCAAACGCTAGTGATTTGAAACAAACTTGTTGGACTTCTTGATCCAGATGGGATGGGAAGTAAAACAGGCAAATTTCAGCAGCCAGGATTGGGGCTAATTTCAGCAAGAGAATTGCAACGTAAATGATAAGTAATTTTGATAATTCAGTGTAATAATTACACCATAGTGAGTGCACATGGTGTTGAAGTTGGCAATCTCACTTCTGGCCATCTCCTTCCATGGCCTCTGAGCGGTTTGTCTCGGATTGGGTTTGATCGGCGATGGGAGAGTGGATCTACCGTACTCCATTCTAAAAGGACTTCTTTCCTGAGATTCTACGGCAGTACTTGCTGAGCAGGGGCCAGGGCATGTCTGTCTTACCGCGGACCTTGAAGACTTTCACAGGATTGTTACAGTCCAGAAGGAGGCCATTCAGTTTACCATGTCTGTACTGAAATGAAAAAATGAAAATCGCTTATTGTCACAAGTAGGCTTCAAATGAAGTTACTGTGAAAAGCCCCTAGTCGCCACATTCCGGCGCCTGTTCGGGGAGGCTGTTACTGGCTCTCCAAACGAGCATCATGACTTAGTGCCATTCCCCAGCCTCTTCCCTGTACCCCTACAGGTTTTTATTCAAATAAGCATCTAATGTCCTCTCGAATGCCTTGATTGAACCTGCCTCCACCACACGTTCAGGCAGTTCTTTCCAGATCCGAACTATTGGCTGTGTGAAAATGTTTTTCCTCACATCACATTTACTTCTTTTGCAAATCACTTTAAATCTGTGCCCTCGCGTTCTTCATCCTTTTATGAGCGGGAATAGTTTCTTCCTATCCACTCTGTCCAGCCCCCTCATGAGTTTGAACATCTCTATCAAATCTCTTTTTGGTCTTCTCTTCAAGAAGAACAGTCCCAAACTCTCCAACCTATCCTTATAACTGAAGTTTCTCATCCCTAGAACAATTCTTGTTCACCTTTTCTGCACTCCCTGCAATGCGTTCACATCCTATAGTGCGATGCCCAGATACACAATATTCCAGCTGCGGTCTAATTAGTGTTTTGAATAAGTTAAACATAACCTCCTTGCTCTTGTACTCTATGCCCCTATCAGCAAAGACTAGGATACTATGTGCTTTATTAACTACTGTCTCCACCTGTCTTGCTACCTTTAATGACTTTTGCACATACACACGCCAGTCCCTTTACCCCCCATAGTTTATATTGTCTCTAAATTCTTTCTACCAAAATGAATCACCTCACACTTCTCCACAGTGAGCCTCATCTGCCACCTATCTACCCACTCAACCTGATGTCCCTCTGAAGTTCTACACTATCCTCACAGTTTACAATGCTGCCAAGTTTTACATTTGGCAGGTTTTTATTTGATAAAATAAGAGTTTTCGAGCACCCAAACAAAGCAAAGTCTGGTTCTTAAATCTTGCAGCAGCATGTTATTTTCAGTCTCCACTGGCTGAGCTCCTAAATTATTATTTAAAAAAAAATTTAAAAAATTATATTCAAACAATATTTTCATTATAACAAACAGAACAACAATATCACCAATCGCAACCCCATATTATTCCCAAAATGCATCCACCCAGGCCCGCCAACCCCCCATAACAAAAACAATACCTTAACTAAAAAGCCAACGCCCCCCCGCCCCCCCAACACCTGTCCTCCACCCACCACTGGGAAGAACCCACTCATAGGCACCCTAGTCAGGTGCGCCCTGTGCACTACCTTGAACTGGATTAGACTTAACCTTGCACACGAGGAGGTGAGGTTGACCCTGTGAAGAGCCTTATTCCACACTCCCTCCTCAAAGACCAAATCCGCTCACCCTCCCGCTTCCTCTTTACTTCCTCCAATGATGCCTTCTCTGTCACCAACATCCGCCCATAGACATCTGAAATCTTACCCTCCCCCTAACTTGGACAAGGACAGGACCATATCCGCAAACGAAGGTGATGGCACCAGGGGAAATGAAGGAAGTTCTTTGAGTAAAATAAACTCCCTCTCGTAAGCTGGAACTTTGATACCAAATTATCAGGACTGGCAAATCTACCCTCCAGAAACATGTCTCGAAAGCTCTCCAACTCCTCCCTCTCCTATGCCCAAACAACGAATCTAAGCCAGATGGTTTGTGCAGATTGGAGCCAACAGACATGGAGCCGAGTTTAAAATGCTGCCTAAACTGATTCCAAATCCTCAAAGTGGCCATCACCACCAAGCTAGAAGAGAATCTAGCCGGGGAAAAAGATAGTGGCACTGTAACCAGGGTCCTCAGATTCGATCCTATGCACAAAACCTCCTCCATCCGCCCGCATTTAGATCCTCAAACCACCACTGCACCGTATCAATATTTGCTGCCCAGTAATAAGATAACACATTAAGTAATGCCAAACACCCGACTACCTGTCCCTTTGCAAAACCGTCCTACAAACCCAAGGAGTCTCACCAGCCCAAAACAAAAGTAGAATCAATTTATTAACCCTTCAAAAGAAAGCCTTGGGATGAAAGACTGGGGGACATTGGAACAATAATCTCAGGAGAATATTAATCTTCATCATCTGCACCCTTCCTGGTAAGGTCAGAGGAAGGACATCCCACCTTTTCAAATCGGCCTTCACCCCATCCACCAGACTAGAAATGCTTGACCCACCTGGATACCCAGATACCGGAAGCTAGTCTTGGCCGGACAAAATAGCTGCCTCCCCAGATCAGTTCCCCTCCCTGGGGGGGGGGGGGGGGGGGGGGGGGGGGAGGGCTAACCCGAAAAAATTCACGCTTACCCAGATTTAACTTGTACCGAGAAAAGGAGTTAAACTTCCTGAGCAGCTCCAGTATCTCCCCCCCCCCACATTGTAGAGAAGGACAGTGATATATAGCAACAGATTATCCGCATACATGGACACCCTATGCACCCTCCCTCCATGCACTATCCCTCCAACAGATAGATGAACGCAATGCAATGACCAATGGCTCGATTGCTAAGACAAACAAAAGTGAAGACAACGGCCACCCCTGTTCAGTTGGAAATAACCCAAGCTCAGGGCATTAGTGCATACACTTGCGGTGGGAGCCCTGTACCAAAGCCTAACCCATGAAATAAGATTTGGCCTGAAGCCAACCCGCCCTATGATCTCCAAGGTACCCCCAGTCAACAACATCGAATGCCTTCTCTGCGTCCAACGAGATAATCACTTCTGATTAGATCCCTAAGGAGGGCGACAACACAACATTTAACAATATCCTAATATTGGCCGATAACTGTCGGCCCTTAACAGTCTGTTCCTCCGAGATCACCCCAGGTAGGCAGGACTCCAAGTGCATTGCCAACAACTTAGCGTTAGCGTTTAGCAATGAAATAGGCCGATATTGACGCACATTCCATGGGATCCTTGTCCGACATCTGGTTTGAACTATTTTTACCAGACATTACTTGAACAAGGGGGGTCTTACTCCATAAAATGATACCAATTTCCTCCAAAATTACGCTCGTAAGCCGGCAGAAAGGGACAAAAACCAAGTACCTTGCCGGGAGCCACCTCGTGTGCAGCTGTTTGTCACATCGCTGCCACCGGAAGTCAGCTCCTAAATTAATGACGTTCCTTTTTTTAAAAATGTACTTTATTCCAAACTTGTGTAAAAAAACAGCAACACATAAAATACACACTCCACAAAATTACAGTCTACAGTTTGTACAATTTGTCCCCCCCCCCCCCACCCCCAAAGCTCTCCGCTGACCCCCTCAACTCAAACTTGATCTTCTCCAACTGGAGAGAGTCGTGTAACTCCCCCCAGCCAGGCCGCCCGCCACCCCAGCGGCGTATCCGATCTCCGATTTAGCAAGATCCTTCGCTGGGCAATTAGAGAGGTGATGGCCACAACATCAGCCCTCTTCCCTTCCAGAAGCACCGACACCGTCTGCTACCCCAAAAATCCTCACCGACTCTGACACTACCTCCCCTTTCTCTGTCCGCATCCGTAGAATTTCCCACTGTGCTGCCTGCCTCCACAGCTGGTGAGCCAGCATAGGATTCGCCATCTCTCCAAACGCATATTGCCCCCCTCGCCCTCGTAATTGCCCCACCGCCTTTCCCATCGTCAATCTATCAAACTGCCCCTGCAACCTCTTCCTCTCCATCAAAAGCTCTTTAGTAGGAGCCCCCAAGTACCTCCTATCCGTCTTGACTATCTCATCCAGCAGTCGTCCATGCTCTTCCCTTCACCTTAAACAAGATAATCTCCCCTCAGCCCACCGCCAGAGATCAACCATTCCCATATGTTCCATAAACGCTCCCAAATCCTTCACCACCCCCCACCCCGAGTGAAATACTTGTCCCACCCATCCCTTCTTTAACCTAACCTGATCCTCAACCCTAAACCGGGCCGATCCAAGGTGACCCCCCCTCTCCGTCCATGACCACGCTAAGTCTCCAACTCTGCCACGTCGTAATCCCTCCCCCCAACGAACCTGGCCACCTCTCGTGACCTCCTCCCCCACCTCACCTCCGTTCACTAGCATTATCTGCTAACATGTTAACTCCCGCTCGAAGGCCCTCCCTGCACTACAGTCCCTCCCCGCCTCCCCCCGGTCTCTCCTCAGCCTGTGCAAACGGCTCCTTAGCCACCTGAATACTCCCAAGCCAGCAACCTCATCCAATATACACACCTCTTTTTCTCATAAAGGGAAGCACTCAAAATCACAAATCACATCCTCCCAAAATGTAAAACAACACAAACGGCAAGAGGGGGTGTTGATCACCCCCTTACAAACTTAACAACTCCTCGAAAACACAAAACAGCCAGAAAATCCAACCTTTGCCGATACAGCTCTTCCATCTCGCAACAACTCTCAGTTCTCCCCTAGTTTATGGTCCTTTGTAAAGCCATTGGCCTCTTCTGGCGTCTCAAAGTAGTACTTCTGGCCTTCAAATGTGATCCAAAGTTTTGCCAGGTACAACAACCTAAACCAAATCTTCTTTCGATATACGAACAAAGAACAAAGAAATGTACAGCACAGGAACAGGCCCTTCGGCCCTCCAAGCCTGCGCCGACCATGCTGCCCGACTAAACTACAATCTTCTACACTTCCTGGGTCCGTATCCTTCTATTCCCATCCTATTCATGTATTTGTCAAGATGCCCCTTAAATGTCACTATCGTCCCTGCTTCCACCACCTCCTCCGGTAGCGAGTTCCAGGCACCCACTACCCTGTGCGTAAAAAACTTGCCTCGTACATCTACTCGAAACCTTGCCCCTCTCACCTTAAACCTATGCCCCCTAGTAATTGACCCCTCTACCCAGGGGAAAAACCTCTGACTATCCACTCTGTCTATGCCCCTCATAATTTTGTATACCTCTATCAGGTCTCCCCTCAACCTCCTTCGTTCCAGTGAGAACAAACCGAGTTTATTCAACCGCTCCTCATAGCTAATGCCCTCCATACCAGGCAACATTCTGGTAAATCTCTTCTGCACCCTCTCTAAAGCCTCCACATCCTTCTGGTAGTGTGGCGACCAGAATTGAACACTATACTCCAAGTGTGGCCTAACTAAGGTTCTATACAGCTGCAACATGACTTGCCAATTCTTATACTCAATGCCCCGGCCAATGAAGGCAAGCATGCCGTATGCCTTCTTGACTACCTTCTCCACCTGTGTTGCCCCTGTCAATGACCTGTGTACCTGTACTCCTAGATCTCTTTGACTTTCAATACTCTTGAGGGTTCTACCATTCACTGTATATTCCCTGCCTGCATTAGACCTTCCAAAATGCATTACCTCCCATTTGTCCGGATTAAACTCCATCTGCCATCTCTCTGCCCAAGTCTCCAAACAATCTAAATCCTGCTGTATCCTCCGACAGTCCTCATCGCTATCCGCAATTCCACCAACCTTTGTGTTGTCTGCAAACTTACTAATCAGACCAGTTATATTTTCCTCCAAATCATTTATATATACTACAAAGAGCAAAGGTCCCAGCACTGATCCCTGTGGAACACCACTGGTCACAGCCCTCCAATGAGAAAAGCATCCTTCCATTGCTACTCTCTGCCTTCTATGGCCTAGCCAGTTCTGTATCCACCTTGCCAGCTCACCCCTGATCCCGTGTGACTTCACCTTTTGTACTAGTCTACCATGAGGGACCTTGTCAAAGGCCTTACTGAAGTCCATATAGACAACATCCACTGCCCTACCTGCATCAATCATCTTAGTGACCTCCTCGAAAAACTCTATCAAGTTAGTGAGACACGACCTCCCCTTCACAAAACCGTGCTGCCTCTCACTAATACGTCCATTTGCTTCCAAATGGGAGTAGATCCTGTCTCGAAGAATTCTCTCCAGTAATTTCCCTACCACTGAAGTAAGGCTCACCGGCCTGTAGTTCCCGGGATTATCCTTGCTACCCTTCTTAAACAGAGGAACAACATTGGCTATTCTCCAGTCCTCCGGGACATACCCTGAAGACAGCGAGGATCCAAAGATTTCTGTCAAGGCCTCAGCAATTTCCTCTCCAGCCTCCTTCAGTATTCTGGGGTAGATCCCATCAGGCCCCGGGGACTTATCTACCTTAATATTTTTTAAGACACCCAACACCTCGTCGTTTTGGATCTCAATGTGACCCAGGCTATCTACACACCCTTCTCCAGACTCAACATCTACCAATTTCTTCTCTTTGGTGAATACTGATGCAAAGTATTCATTTAGTACCTCGCCCATTTCCTCTGGCTCCACACATAGATTCCCTTGCCTATCCTTCAGTGGGCCAACCCTTTCCCTGGCTACCCTCTTGCTTTTTATGTACGTGTAAAAAGCCTTGGGATTTTCCTTAACCCTATTTGCCAATGACTTTTCGTGACCCCTTCTAGCCCTCCTGACTCCTTGCTTAAGTTCCTTCCTACTTTCCTTATATTCCACGCAGGCTTCGTCTGTTCCCAGCCTTTTAGCCCTGACAAGTGCCTCCTTTTTCTTTTTGACGAGGCCTACAATATCTCTCGTCATCCAAGGTTCCCGAAAATTGCCGTATTTATCCTTCTTCCTCACAGGAACATGCCGGTCCTGAATTCCTTTCAACTGACACTTGAAAGCCTCCCACATGTCAGATGTTGATTTGCCCTCAAACATCCGCCCCCAATCTATGTTCTTCAGTTCCCGCCTAATATTGTTATAATTAGCCTTCCCCCAATTTAGCACATTCATCCTAGGACCACTCTTATCCTTGTCCACCAGTACTTTAAAACTTACTGAATTGTGGTCACTGTTAGCGAAATGCTCCCCTACTGAAACATCTACCACCTGGCCGGGCTCATTCCCCAATACCAGGTCCAGTACCGCCCCTTCCCTAGTTGGACTGTCTACATATTGTTTTAAGAAGCCCCCCTGGATGCTCCTTACAAACTCCGCCCCGTCTAAGCCCCTGGCACTAAGTGAGTCCCAGTCAATATTGGGGAAGTTGAAGTCTCCCATCACCACAACCCTGTTGTTTTTACTCTTTTCCAAAATCTGTCTACCTATCTGCTCCTCTATCTCCCGCTGGCTGTTGGGAGGCCTGTAGTAAACCCCCAACATTGTGACTGCACCCTTCTTATTCCTGATCTCTACCCATATAGCCTCACTGCCCTCTGAGGTGTCCTCTCGCAGTACAGCTGTGATATTCTCCCGAACCAGTAGCGCAACTCCGCCTCCCCTTTTACATCCCCCTCTATCCCGCCTGAAACATCTAAATCCTGGAACGTTTAGCTGCCAATCCTGCCCTTCCCTCAACCAGGTCTCTGTAATGGCAACAACATCATAGTTCCAAGTACTAATCCAAGCTCTAAGTTCATCTGCCTTACCCGTAATACTTCTTGCATTAAAACATATGCACTTCAGGCCACCAGACCCGCTGTGTTCAGCAATTTCTCCCTGTCTGCTCTGCCTCTGAGCCACACTGTCCCTATTCACTAGTTCTCCCTCAATGCTCTCACCTTCTGACCTATTGCTCCCGTGCCCACCCCCCTGCCATACTAGTTTAAACCCTCCCGTGTGACACTAGCAAACCTCGCGACCAGGATATTTATGCCTCTCCAGTTTAAATGCAAACCATCCTTCTTATACAGGTCACACCTGCCCCGGAAGAGCTCCCAGTGGTCCAGATAATGGAAACCCTCCCTCCTACACCAGCTGTTTAGCCACGTGTTTAGCTGCTCTATCTTCCTATTTCTAGCCTCACTGGCACGTGGCACAGGGAGTAAGCCCGAGATTATAGCACCTCCTTTGCTCTGTTGAACCCAGCATGCCTCTTCGCCAGCTCCGCGCCAATGTCCTGGTATATTCGGACACGATTCCCCTCCCATTCACAGTCTCACTTCTCTCTGGCCCACGTTAGAATCCTCTCCTTCTCCATGAACTTGTGTAACTCCACAATTAGCGCCTGCGGCAGCCCCCCTACTCTCGGCTTCTGTCTTAAGGAACTGTGGGCCCGGTCCACCTCGAGGGCCTCGTCCAGCACTCTCTCCTCCACCAACCCAGCCAACTTCCTCGACACGTACATCATGGCGCTTGTTCCTTCCACACCCTCTGGCAGACGCACAATTCGCAGGTTCTGCCGCCTGGACCTGTTCTGTCCTCGACCTTCACTCTCAGTGACTTGCATTGATCCCCAGGATTCCCGTCTCCGCCTCCAGGGACACGATCCGATTGCTCTGATTGGACACCACCTTCTCCCCCTCGTGTATCGTCGCCCCTTGCGCCTTGAGGCACTTCTCTACTCGGTCCATCGATCCTGGCAGAGGTGCGACAGCTCCTTCAAATGCCTTTGACCAGTCGCCTTCCTTCCTTTGCTGGCAAAATTCCTCCTTACTGAAGGCCTTAACAGCTCCATCTGGGACTTACCCACTGGCGATGAAACTTCCCCCTCCGCCATTTTCGCAATTGTTGCTGCGCCGCTTGTCCCCTCCAATTCCTTAGCCAGGTCCTTAACTGTCTTTTGCCGGGTTCGGTAGCCGGTAGACATGCCAATCTTGGGGGAGAACCTCTCCCTCCACACCTTCTGCACCACGTTCCTGCTGGAGTCACCCTCCTGATGGGTATAAAATGCCCAAACCAATGCCTTTGAAAAGGAGCTGCCCTGTTTGCGGCACTCACTCGATGGCCGCCACCGGAAGCCACCATGAGTGACATTCCTAATGCCTGTAGCTTGCTGCCACCACAAACTCCTCCCCGATCACAAAAATAAATGATGGTGGAGTTGGTGCCTTTGATGTCAGGGAAGCGACATAACTGAACTGTAACACCCTATTCAATGCCAATCAGAAAATTCAAGCTAGTTTTTCCGTTTGTTGAAAGAAGAATGCCGTCCGGTTATCCTGCTCAGGCAGAATGAAAAAGTGGAGGGAGGAGGTGGTAGGCAGGGTGGACAATTGGAGGAGATGTTTCTGCGCTGTTGGGTTTTATGTAATTAATTTGTTTTAACCTGCCTAATTTTATTTTAACAGCTTTATTATCGACGTGAGGAGTGGCCCGGATATTTTGTTCCATTTCAACGTTCGATTTAACGATTGGGGTCAGGAAGTAATAGTTCGTAACAGCATGATCAATAACTCGTGGGGTGGAGAGGAAAGGGAGGCACCAAGGTTTCCATTCAAACCAGGACAAAAATTTGAAGTAAGTGAAATATTCCGGTATCTTCTTTTATCTTTGTGCCTTTGTCTCAGAGGAGAATAGATAATGGGCTAACTCCATTGTCTAATTAAAAAAAAAAAAAATTGGGGGAAATCTTTTTATTGCCATTTTTCATATTTATAAACAATTGCATATGTACATCACATTTTTCTTACCCATGTAAATTTACTTTATTGAACAGAGAGGTTTATTTTGTCTTTTATTTGACCCTATATACATTTTGACGTCCTCTGGATCGGTCAAGTATCCAGGAAGCCTTCCTCTGACCCTCGGATGGCGTACCTAATGTTCTCCAGATGGAGAAATTCCGAAAGGTCAGCGAGTCAGTCTGCAGCTTTGGGTGGTGCTGCCGATCGCCAGCCGAGCAGGGTTCCCCGGCGCGCGATTAGGGAAGCAAAAGCCAAGGCGTTAGCCCCCTTCCCCCATGTGTAGTTCTGTCTGCTCCGATGCCTCAAAGATTGCCAGTATTGGGCATGGCTTCACCCTCACGCCCATAACCTTGGACATTGCCTCGGAGAAGGCTGTCCAGAACCCAGCAAGCTTGGGACAAGCCCAGAACATGTGGGTGTGGTTGGCCGGGCCCCTCTGGCACCGTTCACATTTATCCTCCACGAAGAACCTGCTCATTCGGGTTCTGGTCACGTGCGCTCTGTGCACCACTTTGAGCTGCATTAGGCTGAGCCTTGCACAGGAGGAGATGGAGTTCGCCCTGCACTTTGCAGAGGAAGTGTTTTATTTGGATGTGTCTCATTTCCTGTCCTTTTGTAGTTTCCACTTCCTCGTCAGTTCGTCCAGTGTCGCCAGTCTGTGCCCTATGTAAAAGTCCCCGACCGTCAATGTGCCCCCGTCCCGCCTCCATTTTTGAAGCTGGTATCTAGCATGGCTGGTGGGAATCTGCGATTACCGCAGATGGGGGACATTTTAGTTAGCCCAAAGTGTTTGCCTCAGCTGGGTCCTCATTCTCAGCATAGCCGCTACCACTGGGCTCGTTGTGTATCTTGTTGCGGGGGATGGGAATCCTGCTGTAGCCAGGGCCCAAAGGTCGTTCCTTTGCAGGAAGCCTCCTGCATTTGTACCCAGTCCGTGCTGGGTTCTTGTACCCATCCCCTCACTCTTTCTGCCGTTGCTGCCCAGTGGTAGTATTGTAGGTTCGGTAGAGCCAGGCCCCCTTTGACTTTTCCTCTTTGCAGTGTCGGTTTGGGAATTCTCGGGTTCTTACCTCCCCTACACACAAACGCCATGATTAGACCGTCTACGTTTTGGAAAAAGGCCTTGGGGATGAAGATCGGTATGGATCTAACAGGAAGAGGAACCTCGGCAGTACGTTCATCTTGATCGTCTGCACTCTCCCCGCCAGAGAGAGTGGGAGTGAGGCCCACCTTTGAAGGTCCTTTTTTACTTTCCAGGCTGGTCAGGTTCCACTTGTGGATCTGTGTCCAGTCTCTGGCTATCTGGATCCCCAGGTAACGGAATCTGTTCTGGGCCGTTTTAAACGGGAGCCCCTTCAGCTCTGTCCCTCTCCCAGTTGGGTTCATTGGGAATGCCTCACATTTGCCTAGGTTACGTTTGTAGCCCGAAAAGGTTCCAAACTCTTTCAGTATTTGCAGTATTGCCTTCAATCCCTCCTGTGGCTTCGAGACATAGAGGAGCAGGTCACCTGCATAGAGTGAGACTCTGTGTTCTTGTCTCCTCTCCGGATTCCCTTCCAGCTTTTCGCATCCCGCAGGGCTACCACCAGGGGTTCGATAGTGAGCGCGAACAAGAGTGGGGACAGGGGGCAGCCCTGTCTTGTTCCTCTCTGTAGCTGGAAGAATTCAGAGCTGGTGGTGTTAGTTCGGACGCTCACTTTGGGAGCGGTGTACAGGAGTCTCACCCAGGCGGTGAACCCCGCTCCGACCCCAAATCGTTCCAGTACCTCGAGGAGGTAGTTCCATTCGACCCTGTCGAAGGCCTTTTCTGCGTCCAGGGACACGATCACCTCTGGTGTTCTCTCCCGGGGCTTGGGGGGGAACATTATTATGTTCAGCAGCCGCCTGATGTTGACTGTGAGCTTCCTACCCTTGACAAAGCCGGTTTGGTCCTCTGCGACCACCTCTGGTACGCAGCCCTCCAGCCTTTTGGTCAGGACCTTTGCGAGTATTTTCATATCCACGTTCAGCAATGAAATGGGTCTGTATGATCCACATTCCGTCAGGTCTTTATCTTTTTTGGGTATCAGTGAAATTGTGTCCTGCAATAGTGTTGGGGGGGGGGGTAGGCAGGCAGGGGCAGGGTACCCCCTGCCAGTGAGTCCGCGAACATGTCCCTTAGGTGTGGGGCCAGGACTGGTGCAAACCTTTTGTAGAAGCCGGCGGAACCCGTCGGGTCCTGGTGCCTTCCCCGCCTGCAAGGAGCTGACGCTCTCCATGATTTCTCCCAGATCTATTGGTGCTTCCAGCTCCCCCCGTCTGTCTTCCCCCACAACTGGTAGTTCCAGTCCATCTAGGAACTGTTTCATCCCCGCGCCCCTGTTCGAGGGCTCGGAGTTGTACAGTGCCCGGTAGAAGGTCTCGAATGCCTGATTGACCTCCTTTGGCTCTGTTACCAGTCTGCCTTTGCTATCCGAAACCTGCGCTATTTCCCTCGTGGCTGCCTGCCTTCTCAGCTGGTGAGCCAATAGGCGGTCCGCCTTGTCTCCGTGTTCGTAGACGGTCCCTCATGTCTGGCGGAGTTGGTACACTGCTTTCCTAGTGGATAGCAGGTTAAAGTCCAATTGCAGCTTTTTCCTCTCCGCCAGCAGCTCCACTGTCAGAGCCGCGGAGTATTTTCTGTCGACTTCCAGAATGGAGTCCACCAGTTGTTGCCTGGCCACCCTTTCTTCCCTATCTCTGCTTGCCTTGTAGGCTATGATCCCTTCTCTAATTACGGCCTTCAGTGACTCCCAGAACATAGGATGCAACCTCCCCGTTTTGGTTGTGACCAACGCAGTCACCTATGGCCCGTGATGTTTTTGTGGCAGAAGGCTTTGTCGGCCAGGAGGTCCATGTCCAGCCTGCACGTAGGGCGCTGGGCACGGCCTGTCTCCAACCTCGCATCCATGGCTTTTCACAGTACCTTCATTGAAGTCTACTTGTGACAATAAGCAATTATTATTATTATTATTATTATGTCGTGTGGTTCTCTGCATTCTGTCTGTCGCCTCCGACAGCCCCTCCTTCATCATCATGTGGAACTCATCCTGATCGCCTCCTTTATGGCAATTAGCTCCCTTTTCAGCATGCTTCTCCATTTGGGGGGGGGCTCGCGTCCTGTTCCTGCTTCGCTGTTTGGTTCGCCAGCTTTCCCCCTTCTTGGTTCGCCTGAACCTCCGCCCCGCTTTGTGGGGCTGCCTGCCTGCGCGCCCGCAGCTCCTGTCCTTTTCCTTCGCTGCTGCTCCTTACATCTCGTCATCCCCTCGATTTATTATTATTTCCAGGCATATTCCTTTTATGTGCCTTTCACCTTTTGCTGGGTTTTGGTGGGCTTTTTAAGCCGAAAATCCCGATAAATTGCCTCTGTTGGGTTCGTTTGGGAGGAGAGCCACATGGGGTGCGTCCGCTCAGCACATCGCCATCACCAGAAGCATCTGATTTTTTTTTTTCTAATTAGTACAGATGAATATAAATTAAAATAATTTGAAACTTAGGACAGGGATCTATATACATTGAAGAATACTTTGAGAACCTAGGATAGTACTGTCCCAGGCCAACATTCAACGTCTCCATGTGGCGGGTGAGCTCTCGGGAGGAATCCTAAACAATCACTATTGGGTCTGGTTTACCGAGCATCCCAAAGGTTCAACTGGAAACATTTGCCATCTCCGATTTGATTAGACCTGTCAAAAGGAGCTCTCCCGGAAACATCTGGCAGAAATCATCAATAATATCCCACAAGGCCCAGGCAAAAATCTTGTTTTTGTTGTCTTCTGTCTGGGCCGCTTCTTCACAGATCCTACTTTGCTAAGTTAGACTTAACTAGTACAGGTAATGGCATATTTATCAGCTTGATCAATGACCCAGCCATTTCTTTATAACATAATTTGTGACAGTTTGGACTGCACTTTGTAAATGCAGTTTTAAAAAAAAAATTGACTGGAATTTTCTGCAGTAAAAGTTGGATTATTATAAAGTGCTCCTTTACTTGCCCCCTGTCTTAACAATACACACAGATAACTTACGATTGTCTCGAGTGGAGCAAAGATAGAAAAACATTTTTGTGCTGGGGAGGGGGTTGGGGCTAATTTAAAAAAAAAAAAAACAATACACACAGATTTGAAGATTAACATGGATTACAAAGTACATAGTAAGCTACAATGATCTCATTAATACAAAGTCCCTTACAAGCACACAAGATAACTGTGATCAAAAATACACACACACCTGTCTGAACCCAAGTTAGTGTCTCTGGATTTCCCTTGAGAATTCCCCAGATGATGGTCACATGACAGTTTCCAAGCTCCACTCCCAAAAAACATGCTTTAAAATCTCTCAAAATTATGCTCTCCTTTAGTGGTTTGCATTACAAAATCCAGACCAGGTTTTCTAAATGACACTTTTAAACAAAGCTCCTGCTCCACTTTTAACAATGAATCCAATCCAGGATTTTGCACCACCCCCTTTTAGGTTCCCTTACAGACACTCGAGATTCAGCCATGATTTCCATAGTTATTACAACTCTCATTCTATTGGCTGTCATAAAATTTCACAAACCTGAAAATCACAGCAGACACCTTTCTGGCATCTCTGCTTTCTTCTAAGCTCAGTCTGTCTTTACTGAACAGTGCCCTGCTCTAGTGCCTTTAACCCCAAACGTCTTGAAATGTCTGTTCATTTCTCTAGTTTTCTTAACTAGCTGCTCTTCAGGTCTCTGCATTTGTTTTCTTAATCATTGTTCCGTGATATGACTTTTCTTCTAGCAAAGCTGAGCGAGATGTTCCCTCTCTAGCCTTCAAAACTAACTGCTTCTAGAAAAGCTGTGAGAGCTGCCTTCTCTTTCACTACCTATCTCAACTCCAAACAAATGAGCTAAACTAAAACTTAAAAGCTTCCCTACCTTACAAAGAGCCGGTTGCTCAGCAACCGCTGCTGGTTTATTTACTCTTCATGCCTATCCCTCTCTAAGCACAATAGAAACACAGTTGGAACTTAACCAACCCCCACACATACAAAACACCTTTGTCTAGCATGAATCTAACCTTAGGTTTTACCCTTCCAGACCACATTAAATTAAACCCACTTAAAACTATACCTTATTTCAAATGTGTACCAATAAAAATATAAGTCCCTTTAAAACTACCTTTATTTTCCTTACAACATTGTGATGCTTGAAATTAATATAGATTTTTTTTAAAAATTCTCCAGATACTACTACTTGCTGAACCAACCCAATACAAGATGGCTGTCAACAATCAACACTTGCTGGAATACAGACATCGTTACAAGACTTTGAAAGATATTACCAAGGTTGTTATCCATGGTGACATTAGTCTGCAAGCAATGTTTATGCAATAAACACCTTGAAATTATTTTAATATGGTTACGAATGTATATATACTGACATGTTTTACTATTCATGGATTGTTTTTATGTCTGAAGTAGCAGTTGTTTTGGATTGATTCAAAAGCTATCACACAATTGAGTATTCTGATGAAGCTGAGGACATTTGTTAATTGCATTTTCTTTACAACACTACTGCCAATGAACCCATTCCAGAACTCAAGTTGGAAAATAGGCCCATTCAGACCATCAAGGCTGTGTTTTCCCCTTGTTGAAATGCCTTGTCTGATCCCACGCCCCACTTGTTTTCTCACCTTCTTTAATATTCCTCTCATTCAAGCAAAACCTAATTACTTTTAAAATAATTCATGGACTCAAGTCACGGCTGAGAAGTTCACATTCTGACTGCTTTCTGCAAATAAACTTTTCTACCGCTTCCCCTTTTCTTCTGTGTGATTATGTTAAAGTTCTGTCTTCTGATAGTTTTGGCAACCCAATACAAACAATCTGTTATTATTTATCTTTACTGTCACCCTGTCCAATCTTGTCGACATTTATATCAGGCCATTCCTTCACCATTTTGGCTGTGAAGGGAAAAATGCTCCTAAATTCTCGAGTCTCCGCTCATCATAATTAGAACTTGTTATGCCTCGCACCTTTGTAACTAATTTATGCTGCACATCTTTGATCATTTGCATACCCGCAACTATACATCATATTCCATCTGCAGCCTGAATAACAGTATATTTAATCACCAGAACTTATCAGAATATTGAAGTCACAGCTCTCTCCAATGCAGCTGCTTTTATCGACCACATTTGAAACTTTGTGTAGCCCACCATAATATCCTGACGTTAGTATCTTCCAAATATATTGATTATGATCGAACTCCTGGGTACAATAATATGGTGATTTAAAATTGAGGAGCATGATCATATGCAATGAGTGACCAAGCTTTATATTTGCTGATTCAACAAATAAAAAATATATGTACCGCCTGTGTAGAGTGGATTAATTTGTCGTCGTGAATATTAAGAGTGCTATTATTTAAGTAACACATGGGGATAGAATGTGTGTCTGAAGGGGGTGGTCCTGATCTTGGGCCTGACGCTGAATTTAACCGACTGACGAGCTGCAGACTTCTACCTGGATTCCTCGTGCAGCTCGCTTAGGGGCTTTGAATGTCGGACCACTGCATCCACCAGGTTAGTTGTTAAAAGGGGAAGTGATAGATGCAGGAGGGGTGGGGGGGTGGATTGCCCCATGTGAGGCCCGGGCGAGGAAAATGATTAGAGAGATGAGTGAAGGGTTGATTATACTGGTATATGCTGCTCAGGCTACCAGCAATCTTACAGTAGCTAGCACACATGACCATTCTGCATACAAGGTAAGGAAATAAGACTTGAAGGCAGGTAAGCAATGGGGAGGGGCAAGGTGTAACATCTGTCCCTGATCTTATCCATATGAACGTGCTATCAGGAGCCACTGTATAGTGATCAAACGCAGGAATACTGTCTAATTTTTCCATTTCCCGAAGGGACTGAAACCAGTTTCAGAGCCCTGTACCAGCCTCCCCAAACAGGCGCCGGAATGTGGCGACTAGGGGCATCCCCCTCCGGTGGGGGCATCATCATCACCCCAGCAACCTTCGTACATTGGCATTCAATTGTCTCCCCTTAACAAACCCTGTCTGGTCGTCATGTACCACCCCTGGGACACAATCCTCTATCCTTGTCGCCATCACTTTGGCCAGCAGTTTGGCGTCTACGTTTAGGAGGGAGATGGGCCTGTATGATCCGCACTGCAGCGGGTCTTTGTCCCGCTTCAGGATTAGCGATATCGTCGTCTCCGACATTGTCGGGGGTAATGTCCCCCTTTCCTTAGCCTCATTAAAGGTTCTCGCCAAAACCGGGGCCAACAGGTCCATATATTTCCTATAAAATTCCACCGGGAACCGATCTGGTCCCGGGGCCTTCCCTGCTTGCATGCTCCCAATTCCTTTGATCACCTCATCCACCTCAATCTGCGCCCCCAGACCTGCCACCTCCTGCCCCTCCACCCTCGGGAACTCTAGCTGGTCCAAAAAGTGTCTCATTCCCTCTTTCCCCTCCGGGGGTTGGGACTTGTACAGCCTCTCATAGAATGTCTTGAACACCTCGTTCACTTTCCCTGCTCTCTGCTCCATCTTTCCCGTTTCGTCCCTAACTCCACCAATCTCTCGCCGCCCCCCTCTTCCGAAGTTGTTAGGCCAGCAGCCGGCTCGCCTTTTCCCCATATTCCTATTGTATCCCCTGTGCCTTCCTCCACTGTGTCTCTGCCTTTCCCGTGGTCAGCAGGTCAAACTCCTGCGCCCTTTTTCCCGCCATAGTTTCCATAGCGCAGGAAAATACCCGTGTCTTCCTCTCGGCCCCGCCCCTAATGGCGCAGTTCCCTCATTCCCCTTCCCTGTCCCCTTTTCCACCGG
This sequence comes from Scyliorhinus torazame, assembly GCF_047496885.1. Taxonomy (NCBI): domain Eukaryota; kingdom Metazoa; phylum Chordata; class Chondrichthyes; order Carcharhiniformes; family Scyliorhinidae; genus Scyliorhinus; species Scyliorhinus torazame. The sequence continues at coordinate 321,410,976 of NC_092708.1, read as the reverse complement.
CGCCCACATTTCTTCATGTCCCCCACATCGGGGGGGAGAAAAATTCCCCGTCCAACATTAGTATACAGTAGCCCTCCCTCTCCCCACTTTACATTTCTGTGCCACCACCTCGCTACCTCCGGGCAATTTCTCAAGTCTAGTCCAATTTCTCTTCCTGAATGAATGTCCATTCCTCCTCCGCCATCTCGAAGTAGTGGTGTTTGCCCTGATGCGTGACCCACAATCTCGCCGGCTGCAGCATCCCAAATTTGACTTTCTTCCTATGGAGCACCGCCTTGGCCCGGTTGAAACTCGCCCTCCTTCTCGCCCCCTCCGCACTCCAGTCTTGATACACGCGTATCACCGCGTTCTCCCACTTGCTAATCTGTGCCTTCTTGGCCCAGCTCAGGACCATCTCCCTGTCCCTGTAGCGATGGAACTTCACCACTATTGCTCTTGGTGTTTCCCCTGCCTTTGGTCTTCTCACGAGGACCCGGTACGCTCCCTCCACTTCCAGGGGACCCGTTGGGGCCTCCGCTCCCATTAGAGTATGGAGCATCGTACTCACATACGCCCCAGCATCAGCCCCCTCTGTTCCTTCGGGGAGACCTAGAATCCGTAGGTTCTTCCTCCTCGAGCTGTTCTCCAGGGCTTCCAGCCTTTCTATGCACCTCTTGTGTAGTGCCTCGTGCGTTTCCGTTTTTACCACCAGGCCCTGTATCTCGCCTTCGTTCTCGGCTGCCTTTGCCTTCACTCCACAGAGCTCCATCGCCTGGACCTTCTATGTTTCCTTTAGTCCCGCGATTGCCAGTAACATCGGCGATTGCCAGTAACATCGGCGCCAGCACCTCTTTCTTGAGCTCCTCCACACATCGCCGGAGGAACTCCTGCTGTTCCGGGCCCCATACCATCTGGGCTCCCTCGGCCGCCATCTTGCTTCTCCCTTCTCTTCTCTGCCGCTGCTCCAAAGGATCCTCCGCAATCTGGCCACTACTGTCGCTCCTTTCCATCCTCACCCGGGGGGGCTCCTTCCTTTGGCACCTCACACTGGGTTTGGCCGCAAAAAATTTCCGTTGGGGTTCCCGGTAAGAGCCCAAATGTCCGTTGAAACGGGAGGTGCCGAAACGTGCGGCTTAGCTGGTCATCGCCGCAACCGGAAGTCATCGGAGCTGATTAATTAGCACACTGGAAAGCCTTTAAATACTGGAGAGGCCAGTTGCTTCTTTGTTTAAATTAAAGGCTTTTGCTCATAGGACTTGTTCTGAACATGCTTTCAGTGCAGGTCATGATTACTACCTTGGGAGACTTCCGGTGACGGCGGGCGGGAGGCGGCCGCACAATGGAGAGCCCCCGCTCGGGAACGGCAATTTCGGGGCTTTGAGCCCGGTCCCAGGGTCCGCGGAGGCGGCAGAAGAAGGGAGAAGGCACGGAGGAGGCACTGAGAAGACACAGGAGGAAAAAAAGAACAAAGAAAAATGTCGAGGGTGAGCAGAAAAACGGCCGAAAAAAACCCAGCTGGAGGTCCGTCGGGGAGTGGAAAGGTCACCGCGGGGTCACCAGGAAAAATGGAGGCTGGAGCACCAGGGAAGCACCAGAAATAACCAAGGTGATGGTTGCGGAATTTGAAAAGCAGTTGGCGCAGATTGCGAAATGCATGGAGATGGTGAGGAAGGAGATGAGGGAGGTTGAGTGTGCTGGTGGAGGAGGCGGTTTCCCCGGCGAAGATGGCGGTGGCGAGCGCAGTGGCGGAGGTGCGAGAGCAAGGGGAGGCGCTGAAGGAAGTGGAGGAGACGGTATTGCAGCACGGTGATCAACTTGCCTCGATGGGGAAGGAGATGCGGAAGGTGATGGATACTAACAAGGATCTGCGAGGAAAAATGGAAGATCTGGAAAACATCCAGGCGACAGAATTTGAGGATTGTGGGGCTGCCCGAAGGAGTTGAAGGACCGAAGCCGACTGAGTATTTTGCCGCGATGCTGGCAAAACTACTGGGGGAGGGGGAGGATCCCTCCCGATATGAACTGGATCGGGCTCATCGGTCGTGGAGGCCTGTACCAAAGGCGAGTGAGCCGCCAAGGGCAGTGACTCTGTGCTTCCGTAAGTACAGGGTGAAGGAGAAGGTCCTGAGCTGGGCCAAGCAGAAGCGGGTGGTGCAGTGGGCTGGAGCTGGTATACGTGTATACCAGGACTTTACGGTGGAGCTGGCAAGGAGGTGGGCTGCCTTCAACCGGGTGAAGAGGGCACTGTACATTAGCAAGGTGCAGTGTGGCATTGTATATCCAGCGAAGCGGAGGGTGACTTACAAGCTCAGGGACTTTTATTTTGGAACGGCGGAAGCAGCGGAGGAGTTTGCGAAAGCAGAAGGACTGTGGCAGAACTGACAAACTGAGGAATGGCCATGTGCCGATGTAACCTCATGACTGTATTTTCTTCTTTTTTATATCACTGCGCGCGGGTGTAGAGACTAAAGGAGCCAATGTGGTATATATTTGGACGAGGGAAGGGACGGGACTTTCACTCGAAATGAGAGTTCTTTGGGGTGTAGGTGGATAGGTGGGGTTTGTGTGCTAAAAGGGGATCTTTGGGCTTTCCTGGGGCCGGGCAAGTGGGAAAGGGACCCGGGCGGGGGCCTCCACGCTGGCCGGTGTGTGCCGGCCAGTGAACGGGAATGAGGTGGGGGGAGGGGCTGTGGCCATCGGAGCCTGGCAGAACAGGGTCCGAGTGGTCTAGCCGGGGTGGAAAGTTGGGGGGGGAAGGAACCAAGGGTAGGGGGAGGAGTTTTACAAGAGGCAGTGGACGGGAGGAGCTGGAGACCTGGGGTGGGGGAGGTGGGGGGTGGGAGCTGTGTAAGATTAAGGGTGACTACGGGTAATCCCTGATTTATTTTTGTCATTTGTTTATGTAAACATGTGGGTTGCGGTTTGGGGGTTGGTGGGTAGATGGGATGGTTGTTATTATGGGGACTGACATTTCTTGCTGATTATTGTTTATTGTTGATGGATGTAAATGTGGGAGAAAATGTGAAAATGGAGGAGAATTAAAAAAAAATGATTATTACCGTGGGCTATTTTGACTCTTCGTGTTGGCTGTTCAGATGGAAAGGTGAGGAGATAACCTTGAGAGAGAAGACTGGATGGAGCAGCAAGGTGTGTTGGTGTCACAGGTGATGTGTGGGAGAGAGGTTGGGCGAAGTGGAGTGAGGGCGTTTGAGTGTGTTTGTCCTGTGCTGGTGAGGCCATTGAATATCTCAGCACCGCGTCTGAGTGATGGACCACTCTGGTGCTGCTCACCTCCTCTCCCGCTGCCAGCCACGCTCGCTTTACTTCAGAAGTTGGTCTCTTCCTCTCGTCCACTGGGAAGAGAATCTCTCTTTGGAACCTAACGGCCCGCAGTGCACTCTCTCCTGGGTGCTTTAAAGACCCGGTGGACGGTGTGTATTGTGGAGAACTGGCGCCAGGAAGCACAGAGGGTCAACCACTAACGGAGCTTTATTGACAAGCTGTGTTCACTGCAGGATGCTTCTTCACTCTGGCAGTTTCCCACGTCAGCAACCCATGACAGCAGCTACTAAGACTCAACATAAATGCATAACATTTCCTCCCCCTTTAAATGGAACGTCCCCAACAATTTCAAACAAGTGTGACATGAACAATAATCAATTAAAGATAGTCAATAAGTCAGCCGGTTTGGAGGTCGTTGCTCTCACTGTTTGATGGCGAACCTCTGGTGTCTGTTTCTTGGCATTAGTTGTAACCTCTGCCATTTTTGTCTTTATTCGATTGTCCTCCGTAGTTGTTTTGACCGATGTCGACGTAACTAGAGGTTGACTCTGCTTGGTCTGAAGGTGTGTTGTATTCCTCAACAGTGTCTGTCGGTGTCAGGGTTGTGGAGGGGGTTAGGTCAAGACTCTGTACAGTTGAATCTGAATTTTTCAGCAGGTTCAATTTCTGGCAGATTGGTTCTCCCACCGATAGCTGGTCCGCATGCCTGTAGATGACATTACCTCTAGTCTGGGCAGTATACGAGACAGGTCCAGTCTGTGCAAGGATTGTGGCAGCAACCCAGTTTTCTCCTGTGGAGTAATTCCTGGCCAACAATCCTCGTCCTTGGTGGAAGACACAATGTTTTGCTTTACTTCCCCGCCATTCTATATGTCATTGTTGTTTCTGATGAAGGATTTTTTCTTTCCGGAGGCTTCAAGTTGAATGCGGAATGTAGTTTTTGCTTCATCATTGATAATGCAGGAGAGATTTTAGTCATCGAATGAGCGATATTTCTGTACATCAGTAGAAATTGATTGAGACTTTTGATCAGCGAACCTTGTTCCCTGGTTGCTCTCAATGTGTGTTTCATGGTTTGAATGAAACATTCTGCTAGTCCATTCATAGGATGGTACGGTGCAGACCAAATATGTCGAATACCATTCACTTTCAAGAAACTTACAAATTCTTGGGAGCCAAATTGATCACTTACCAATTTCTCAGGGAATCCAAACCCACTAAAGCCTTTCATCTTTTCTGATCACCTGACTTCACTATGGCGACTTCTGGTCACTTTGAATGGGCATTGACCGTTACTGTGAATATATGTCCTTCAAAAGGTCCTGCAAAGTCGATGTGCACCCAAGCCTCTTCCAGACATCCCCAAGGATGCAGCAGTGCTAACGGTGGCAAGATTCATTCCATCACACATGAAGAACACGTTCCAGTTTTCTCTTCAATCTCCAACACCTATCCACAGATACAACCCCTCGCTATTTCTTTCATGCGCACAATTCTGCAATGGCCCTCATGCAATTTGTTTAATATTCATCTTCTCAATCGTGGTGGAGTGATCACTGTGAGCCCCGAATGAGGACGCCCTGAGTGTACCGACAGCCGAGTACGGTTTCAAGTCAGGTTTTAGTTCTGAGGTCTTGCCTCGTAATACCATATCTATCGCATCAGAGAGTAAAAGATTACTCTGAGTGTACATCTTCACCTGTCCTGAAGTGACAGATATACTGTCGACCTCTTCAAAGTAGAAGATACATCTTCTTGAGTAGTTTGACAAACTATTTGCTGATGGTGGTGGTAATTGTGAAAGTCCATCTACGTTACAATTGTCAATGCTTGATGGTATAGGTATGTGCAAACAAAAACAATGCCCATCTCTGCATTCTACTTGCTGCAAGTGATGGAATTCCAGTGAGTGCTCCAAAAACTCTCATTAATGGAAGATGTGGTCGACGTCCGGTGGCGACATGTAGATGGGAGGGCACCAGTTAGGTGGCTCCTGATAAGAATTTCTGGGTTTTGGACTTTTATGCCCGGTTTCAGGGATAGTTTGTGACTGAGCTGGTGTGAGAAGTTATAAGGAAGGTGCGAGATGTCGAAGGCACTGGAAAGAAGATGGCGAGCGAAAGTCCGCCGTCGAGTGAGGCTGTGAGTCCTGCAGGAAAAAAGATGGTGGGGGCTGGGTCATTGGTTGGGGCCGCTCCCCTCACGGTGGAAACTCTAATCGAGGGGATGACTGCAATGAAAGAGTGGGTGGAGGAGGCGATTGCCCCGGTAAAGGCAGCAGTGGTGAAGTCGGTCGAGGTACAGGAGCAAGGAGAGAAGTTGAAGGGGGTGGAGGAGGCTCTGTCACAACACAGCGACCAGTTCACCTCGCTGGGTGAGGAACTGGGGAGGGTGGCGAAGACTGACAAAGGGCTCCAAGCTAAGGTTGAGAACCTGGAGAACAGGTCGAGGAAGCAAAATCTGAGAATTGTGGGCCTGCCTGAGGGGGTGAAGGGCCTGCGGCTGATCAAGTACTTTGCAAAGATGTTTGCGGTGTTGATTGAGGAGGGCGAAGAACCCTCCCAGTAAGGGTTGGACAGGGCACATCGGTCGCTTAGGCCGAAGCCTAAAACGAATAAGCCACCAAGGATGGTTAGAGTCTGATTTCATAGGTTCCACGTCAAGGAGAAGGTCTTGAGCTGGGCGAAGCAGAAATGGGAGGTGAAGTGGGAAGGCGTTGGTATACGAATATACCAAGATCTGACGGCGGAGCTGGCGAGAAGGTGGGTGGCCTTTGGGCGGGCGAAGGCAGCATTGTATGGCAACGGAGTGAGATTTGGAGTGGCCTATCCTACGAAGTTGAGAATGGCTCACAATTCGAGGGGTTTTTATTTCAAACCGGTGGAGGCAGCAGAGGCTTTGTGTGGGCTTAAGGACTGGGACAGAGATGAAAATTGGGATTTGGACTTGGTTGGTGGGGACAGGGATGGTGTTTTTCTTATGGAGGCTTTTCTATTTGATTGGGATTTTGTTTTCTATCTCTTGAATGGGGAGGTTTGTTTGCATGGGGTCTTGGTTTTGTTTTTTTCTTTTTTCCTTATGGGTGGGTTTTGTATTGTTCCTTGGTATAAGGGTGGTGGGTTTTGGGCAGGTGGGGTTGGGTTACTGAGAATGGGGGGTTGGAGGGTGTGGCTCTGGTAGGGGTCTCCACATTAGCAAACAAAGATTGGTTAGTGAACGGGTGTGTGGTGTGTTGGTGCCTGGTCGAGCAGGTTTCGATGGACCTGGGAGGTATGAATGGTGGGGGGAGGGGATCGATACTGAGTGAGGTGTTTGCAAGAGAAGTGGATGGGGGGCTCTGGGATGGTGGGGAGAGGATCAATGGTAACAAAAGGATGAGGTGAGCCTGGCGGGATGGGCAGGGCCCAGGGTAATGGTGATGGCAGAGAGGAGGGGCGGGTTGGGGGGGGGGGGGGGTGGCGTGAGAGAACCCCGGTCAGAATGGTGACGTGGAACATGAGGCGATTAGGAGGACAGGTGAAGAGAGTGAGAGTTTTCGCGCAGTTGAAGAGTTTAAAAGCTGACGTGGTGATGCTGCAGGAGACCTATCTGAGGGTGAAGGATCAGGTGAGGCTTAGGAAGTGTTGGGTGAGTTAGGTGCTTCATTCGGGGTTCAATAGTAAGGCTCGGGGAGTGGCAATATCAGTGGGCAAGAGGGTGAGGTTTCAGATGGAGAAGGTGGCGGCTGGTCAGGGGAACAGGTACATGTTAGTGATGGGTATGTTGGGCGGGAGGTTGGTGATGCTGGCAAGCATATATGGTCCCAAGTGAGATGATGCGGGGTTTGTGAAGAGAGCGTTGGGTGCCATCCCGGATCTGAATACCCATGAGTTGATAGTAGGGGTAGGGGGGGGTTTGGAACATAGTGCTGGAACCAAAGGTGTACAGGTCCCAGCCTCGCTCACTGACCCAGTTTGGTGGTGGTTGGGGAGGGGGGGGGGGGGGGGGGGGGAGACTGTTAAGGCATTGTCTGGGCTCATGATGGGGAGAGAAGAATCATGATAGAATTTAAAGAATTTACACCCAAGGGATTGGGAGTATTTATTTTTCTCCCCAGTGCGCAAGGTATTTTCAAGGATTAAATTTTTTGTGGGGTGGGGGGGGGGGGGGGGGGGGGGGGTGGGGAAGGCACTGTTGGCTGGGGTTAAGAGGTCGGAGAACTCAGCAATTGTGATCTCGGATCATGCTCTACATTGGAGAAGGGGGCAGCCCAGAGGCCGGGGTGGAGGATGGATGTGGGATTGTTGGCGGATCGGAGCTTCTGTGATAAGATAGAGAAGGTAATTGAAGGGTATGTGGCCTGGGGATGTGCAGGGCTTCAGATATTTAACTTCACTAGCTTTGTGGGGAGGGTGAAGGCTGAATTGCTGAGGTGGGATAGTCTCCCTCTGTTGTTGGCAGGCTGGGTGCAGGCAGTTAAGATGAATATTTTGCCGGGTTTCCTGTTCTTGTTTCAATGCCTGCCAGTGTATTTGCACAAGGTGTTTTTTAGAGGGGTGGACAGGCTGATATCCTTGTTTGTTTGAGCGGGGAAGGTGGCTAGGATTAGAAAGGTGATACTGCAGCGGGGATGGGGAGGTGAGGCCTCCCAAATTTGTTGTATTATTATTGGGCGGCAAATGCAGAGAAGCTTTGGGGTTGGAGCGGGGGGAGGGGGCTGGGACTGCCTGGGGGGTGCTGGCTGGGGGGATGGGGCTGGCTGGTGGGGGGGGGGGCTGGTGGCTGGGGGGAGCTATGTGGATTAGGATGGAGGCAGGCTCTTGTAGGGGGTCGGGGTTGCGGGCGTGGTGACAGCGCCGATCCCGGTGGCCCCAGGGAAGGGTTCAGTGAGTCCGGTGGCGGTGGTCACGCTGAAGATCTGGAGGCAGTTTAGGCAGCATTTTAGGTTGGCAGCTGGGTCGGGTGGGATGCCAATTCGGGGGAATCATGGGTTTAAGCCGGGGAAGATGGATGCAAGAGAGTGGGAAGAGAGTGGGATAAAGGAAATAAAGGATTTCTTTCTGGGATAGCGATTTGTGGGTTTGGAGGGCCGAGCAAGAAGATTGAGCTGGAGCGGGGCGATCGCTTTAGATAAATGCAGGTGCGGGACTTTGTGTGGAAAGTTTCCCTGACCTTCCCAATGGTGCCTGCCTCTTCGTGGCTGGAGGCGGTACTGCCAGCGGGAGGTTTGGAGAGAGGGGGTTATCTCTTCAACTTATGGGAGGATTTTGGAGGAGGATGGGGTGTCCATGGGGGGATTTAAGGCGAAGTGGCAGCAAGAGTTGGGAGCGGTGCTGGAGGAGGATTTGTGGTGTGAGGTACTGTGGAGGGTAAACGCCTCGACTTCATGCGCGAGGCTGGGGCTGACACAGCTGAAGGCAGTATAAACCGTTCACCGTACAAAGTCTAGGATGAGCCGGCTGTTCGAGGGGGTGGAGGATGTCCGTGAAGCGATGTGGGAGGGGTCCTGCTAACCATGTGCATATGTTTTGGACCTGCCCGAAGCTGGAAAGGTTTTAAAGGACGGTATTCAGCACCATTTTGGGGGTTTTACATGTGGACGTGGAGCCCAGTACCCTAGAACAGTGATTGGCAAACTTTTTTTCCGGGGACCCATTTTAACCAACCGGCCAACCTTTGTGACCCACCATTTTCGCTTACCTTTAATGCCTGCTTGGTCCTCACGATCTCACTTGTTTTGTCATTCAATGTTACATTTCTGTATGGGTTGTTCATCAGAGGTCCTGGAGCTCACACCAGCACTGCTTTGTCCTGCTGTGGATTCTCCTGAGCCACTCTCTCCAGCAGATTTAGTTGTGAGATCCTCGCCTGTTTGTGTCTCTGGCCCTCTCTTCCTTATTACAAAACAATCCATTTTAAGTGTTACAGTCCCATTGTTTGTTTGCTGCTGACAAAATGGAGGAATTGCAATCGCGCCCAGAGCATGTGACGTCAGTGTTCGAGGCACGTGACCTGCTCCCTGCCTCACATCAGGCAGGAAGACTGATTGAGTTAAAAACAAATCTTCTCCTGAGTCATGGTGCTGACGTCAGGAGGAGGCGGTGCTTCTCGCTGGGCTCCGGGCACGTGCACTGATGAGCGGGCATGCATGTGCAGAGTGCCCGCATTCTGAAAGGCGGTCGCAGTCGGCATTTTTAAAGCAGGTCGCAGCCGGCATTTTAAAAAGCTGGCTGCTGCGGCCGTTGCACATTCGCAATGCCACGATCTCTAGGACAGCACGGTGGCGCAGTGGTAGCACTGCAGTCTCATGGCACCGAGGTCCCAGGTTCGATCCCGGCTCTGGGTCACTGTCCGTGTGGAGTTTGCACATTCTCCCCGTGTTTGCGTGGTTTTCGCCCCCACAACCCAATGATGTGCCGGGTAAGTGGATTGAACACGCTAAATTGCCCCTTAATTGGAAAAAATGAATTGGGTACTCTAAATTTATTTTTAAAAAGCAATGCCACGATGGATACCTCTGCAACTCTCCGGGCACCCACCCCCGCCCCACCAGCAGGTCGCGACCCTGACTTCGAAAATGACCGCCCTAGAAGCCATATTCGGGGTTTCGGACCGGCTGGAGCTGCAGGTGGGTGCGGGGCAGATGTTTTAATCTTCACCTCACTGATTGCCCAAAGGCGGGTCAAGTTGAGGTGGGGGTCAGCTTCTCCACCCTGTGCCTTGGCGTGGCGGGGAGACCTGCTGGAATTCTGACCCTGGAAAAGGTGAAGTTTGAGCTAAGAGGGGTGAAGGAGGTTGGTTCATCAGGTACTTTTGAGTTTGGTTGACTGTTGAGGGAGGGGGGGTTTGGGTAGGCTGGGTTTTTTTTTGTAGGGTTTTGTATTGTAAAATTGTTGAAAATTTGTTGAATAAAAATACTTTAAAAATAAAGTTAATGGAGGATAACCCATCAATCAACAGTGTGAACTATCGTCTGTCCAGAAATTGGTGTAATCTCGTTACTCCAAAGATAATCCCAAAGGCTTGCCTTTCGCGTTGTAATTACTTCCAGTTTTGCTCAATGTTTGAGACATAAAGGCCATGGATCTTTCCTGACTGGGCGGCGTGATGTGGGATTGCACCGTTCCTACACCATAAGGAGATGTGTCACAGGCCAACTGTAGGGGTAGGGTAGGATTGAAATGTGTAAGTACTTCAGATTCGAGCAATACTTCTTTGGCTTTCATGAGGGCATTATCCCATTGACCTGACCACTTCTACTGCTTGTTCTGGCACAACAGGTTAAGCAATGGCTTTAAACTGGTTGCCAAATTTGAAACAAATCCTCCGTAGCAGTTCAACAATCCTCAGAAGGATCGCGACTGGTTAACATTCTAAGGTGCCTCAGTGATAGCATTTGACCTTCTTAAGGAGATTTGCGAAAACCCATACTCATCGGGAGTCCCTTTTTTAAATAGTGAGTCTTGAACACTCAGGTGCGTGCTGCGATCGTGCACACCCACTCCCGACGAAAGCGACCATGCATAAGTTTTACTAAACCGTGATAAACCTGCCCCACAGACACTTGAGCTCCCAATCTCCTGTCAACAAACCGAGACTTCCCCAAAACCCCAATGTGAACAGGTCCATCAGGTAAAATTCTGCCCAAAGCCACATTACTGTGGAAACTAATGTCACAACTCGCTCCCTTCTCAGCCTTCATATGTGTCATTGTTTTTAGTGTTTTCTATCTTGCCATATCTTGTTGTGCCTGTTCTTTTCAGCCCTGCTATTGTGAGAGATTGATGGCTTGTTGGCTCTAATCAGGCACTTACTCCTCCTCTTGTTACTTGCACTCTGTTCATCTGGGTATTGTTGAAGATTGGTAGCTGCTCCATCTCATCAAGGGCGTGCTGGGCTGTCGGACAAGCATGTTGGCATACTTCACCGTTCCAATATATAAAATATCTGAGTAAACATGCCGAGGCTTTCTTGGCTCACTACTTACAACGGAAATAGGAAATTCATCACTGAACACGTTAAATTATTAAAAGTATTTAATCAGAGTCCTGATGTGGGCTTTACACCCGAACGATGAACTGATCATTGCAGGTTCTGACCAGCTTCTTGAGTGTTTCCAATATTTCCTGTTTGTATTTCAGATTTTCAACATTTGCAGTTTTTTTTACTCCTTTAAAAATAAAAGCATTAATTTTTGTACTGTGAAGAAGTCCACCTTTAAGTTGAAAACGTTAATTATATTGCTAAATATACGATATAAAAACATAGACTGTGGATGCTGCAAATCTGAAACAAAACTGGAAAATGTCAGAAATACTCAGCAGGTCTTGGCAGCATGTATGGAGAGAGAAACCTTTCTTCATTATTTTGGTCAATAACCTTCCATCATTCAACAGCTATTTTGGTGCATTTCGTCTTCGCTTTTCCCTTCAAATTGTAAATGGTGTGGACGAATTGAAAAATTTGTATAATTTAAATATAACCACAAGGTGGCGATGTCAGCACATGATTTGAAACGACCTGGGCAAGCAGTCAGATACCTTGTTGAAAGCTTTGATATCAATGTGATCGTTGGCCATGCCTGATCTTGTGTGGTAGAACACCGCCGATTTCATGTTCAGCAACCCACTCTACAAAGTGTCTTTTTAAAAAACTATTTAATCCATTTTTGTTGTTATAGATAATCATCGTGCTCTCAATGTAATCAGAATTTCATAATTTTCACGGAGAGTCAGATTTCAAAATGTCTCTGCAGTCACTGCTAATATTAACAAAAGTGGTGAAGTGAGCTTGATGGGCTGAATGGCCCATTCATGTCCCTGTATTTTCTTCTCTCTGTTAAGGTTCACAGACATGAAGAACAGTAACTTGGGCAAGATGTCAAAGGATAATCAGTGCTTTCATGGAGTAGGCAATCTGGGTGACTGAGTGGATGTAGGGCCACTCATCACAGGGTCAGTTAGGACATTGAGTATGGCAATCAATGAGGAGTCCCAAAAAGGTAAGTCCAAGACATTTATGTCTTACTCACAGTCAGAACGCACAGCGGTGAAAAGCACGTCTAGTCTGAGCCGGGACCATCCGAAGATGCCGGTTTCCTTCCGGGCCGGCTTTTATCTTGGGGAATTAACGAGCCCCGCTGTTGGGGCCTCCGCCCCTCAGCAGGGGGACTCCTATTCCACCAGCCCCAGGGGAGATTGATTGAGTCATTCCCGTGAGTCTCGTGGGGGGGGGGGGGGGGGGGGTCACAACACTGAGGTTGCAAAATGGTCTGATTCAGCTGCCTGGGAGAACAGTGGGTTTGGTGGGGCCGCAGCGGCTTATTTACTTGCAGGGAAATTCTGGCTGTCCAGCACTGGAGGTTGGGCAAGCAGAAAGAAAAATCCGAGACAGTGGAGGGGACAAAAGAGATGGTGCTGTGAATATCCCCAGTATGTATGAGGAAGCTGACACCATGTTTTTGGTTGATGTTGCTAAGGTATGGATGTGAATTGGGAGTGGGTCAAGCATAGGTCCTTGGGGGACTGGGGAGGTACTAGTGCAGGAGTGGAAAAAGCCTCTGATTCTCTGGAGTCCCACCCGACTGGAAGCTGGGGTGACATTGGAGGGGGTTAGTGCAGTCAGTCGCGACAAAGGCTGCTGATAGGTTAAGGAGGACAAAGAGGGATAGCTTGGCTTTGTCGCAATCACATAGGGTGTCATTTGTGACTTCGATAAGGGCCATTACTGTGCTGTGACTGGGATCGAGTCCTGAGCAGGGGGTTACTAGGGGAGCCACCACCCAATTAGGCAGAGCTTTCCAAATCCCAAACACTCTTTGCAAACAAACGTTTTCCACGTGCTCCAAGCCGTTCTTTTGCCAACCACCTTAAATCCTCTGGGGTTATCAACTCTTCAACCATTAGAAACCATTTCTCATAGTGGTTGGCGCTGCTTCTGCACGGCGCCGAGGACCCAGGTTCGATCCCGGGTCACTGTCCATGTGGAGTTTGCACATTCTCCCAGTGTCGACATGGGTCTCACCCCCACAACCCAAAAAGATGTGCAGGGTAGGTGAATTGGCCACGCTAAATTGCCCCTTAATTGAAAAAAAAGAATCGGGTACTCTGAATATATTAAAAAAAGAAATCATTTCTCTTTATTTTCTCTGTATAATTTAAATATATTAATCAAATCTCCTCTCAGCTCTCTCTGCTCTAAGCAGAACAACCCCAGCTTCTTCAATCTATCCATATATCTGTCATCCCTAATCCTTGAAACCATTCTCAGAAATCTTGTCCATACCCTCACCAAATCCTTCCCATTCGGTTTAAAGTGTGCTGCCCAGAATTGGACACAATGGGCGTGATTCTCCAGAAGGATTTCCAAGTGTGGTAGCGAGTGGGAACTGCCGCGTGCTTCCCGGTGCTCAGCCCAGCAAGGCCGGCAACACTATTCAACGTTAATTGGTCCACTTAACAAGGTCCCACAGACTTCACGCCGCAAATGAAGGCTCACCAGCCGATTTGCCGGGACTGCGGGCCCCCCCCCCCCCCCCCCCCCCCCCCCCCCCCCCGGGCACACCGCATGCAGGTGATGGGTGTGAGCGAGCACTTAGCAGACAGGCAAGGGTCAGATATGGCATAGATTGAGGAGCACTGGCGCTCAGCTCTCTGCGGGTTATCATCACTCCCCCCCTGCTCTCGACAGTGACCTGCTGACAGTGACACAGTTCCAGCCACCCTGCAGTGATGTGACACATACCCCGGGAGGGTAGGAAACAGGGGGTGCGAGTGGGTAAGGTAGCAATGATGAACCAGGCCATATCCTATGTGACTCGGGCCAGTATGAGGGCCTCCCTGTCCCTCCGGGCTTGCCGGACACTCGCCGCTGTCACCTGTCCTGCAGCCTCCGGCTGGGCCTCCAGTTCCTCCCCAGGATTGTCCTCCAGCGAATTGGAGAATTGTTCGCAATATTCCAGTTAAGACTGAGATTAGTCATGCCTCAGAGGTTAGTCATACCTTCCAGGCTTTTGTACTCCATGAGATGAATATTACACCCAACAGGTTTGCAGGGAGTGGGGGGTGGGGTAGGGGTGTTGAGGGGCTATAATATTCTCCAATGGTCTCCCCAGCATCCATCCGCCCTGACTGGACGTCAATTGCATGGTGTGATGGGTAAGTCCTAGGCCAACCTACTTGCCCCAGTTGAGGCCCTTAACTGGGCAATTAATGATTGGGCTCCATTTTACAGGCTGGCGGGAGGAGTTCAGGAGCCTGGGGGACTATCCAAAAAATCACCCTGCTCAGCACCAGGCAGGAAGTGGAGGCCACGCCTCCTTCAATGGACTCTTTTGTAATTGCTTGTAGTTCTCCTCCTGACCACTGCCACTGCTGGCACCGCTGCAACTGCAGAGCTGCCGGCCAATCAGATTGGGCAGCAACTCTCTGAGGTGGGACTTCCTCCTGGGTGAGGGGCGGAGGTCACATCTCCAACCAATTAACACTCCTTAAATGGCTGCAGGGCAGCCAGTTCCAGCAGTGTGTGTTCCCTTTTCACTTGGTGGCAGGATGGGACACCCAGAAAATCCTGCCTGATGCCTCTATGAAGCTCAGGATCCCAAATACCTTATTAATTCCTTTGTTATCCTGTGCTATCTTCAGAAATGTGTGCACAAGTAGTCCCAAATCTGACTCCTCTTTCATCCCCTTCGAAATTGTGCCATTTAGCAAAGTCAGAATGGATTTATGAAGGGGAAATCATACTTGACAAATTGATTGGAATTCTTTGAAGATTTAAGTAGTAGAGTTGATCAGGGGGACCCAGTAGATGTGGTTTATTCAGACTTTCAGAAGGCTTGCGACAAGGTCTCACAAAGCAGATTACGATGTAAACGTAAAGCACGTGGGATTGCGGATAATGTCTTGAGGCGGATAGAAAGTTGGTTAGCCGACAGGAAGAAAAAAGTTGGAATAAATGGGTCTTTTTCTGATTGGCAGGCAGTGACTAATGGGGTACAGCAGGGATCTGTGCCAGGACCACAACTGTTCACATTATATATTAATGAATTGGACGAGGGAACTAAATGTCGTATTTCCAAATTTGCAGATGATACAAAGCTAGGTGGGAGGGTGAGCTGTGAGGAGGATGCAGACATGCTTCAGCAGGATTTGGACAGGCTGAGTGAGTGGGCATATGCATGGCAGATGCAGTATACTGTGGATACGTGGGAGGCTATCCATTTTGGTCGCAAAAATAGAAGGCAGATTATTATTTGAATGGGTATAAATTGAGAGAAGTGGATACGCAGCGAGACTTTGGTGTCCTTGTACATCAGTCACTGAAAGTAAGTGCACAGGTACAGCAGGCAGTAAAGAAGGCAAATGGTATGTTGGCCTTCATAGCGAGACAAATTGAGTATAGGAATAAGGTTGTTTTACTACAATTGTATAGTGCATTGGTGAGGCCACACCTGGAGTGTTGTGTGAAGTTTTGGTGTCCTTATCTGAGGATGTTCTTGCTATGGAGGGAGTGCAGCGAAGATTTACCAGGCTGATTCCTGGGATGGCGGGATTGTCATATGAGGAGAGATTAAATCGGTTAGGATTGTATTCATTGGATTTTAAAAGTGTAAGGGGGGGATCTCATAGAAACTGACAAAATTCTAACAGGATTAGACAGGGTAGATTCAGAAAGAATGTTCCCGATGGTGGGTGAAGTCCAGAACTAAGGGTCATAGTTTGAGGATAAGGGGTAAATCATTTAGGACTGAGGTGAGAAGAAATATCTTCACCGAGAGAGTAGTGAATCTGTGGAATTGATGACCACAAAAAGTAGTTGAGGCGAAAACATTGTGCAATTTCAAGAAGGAATTAGATATAGCCCTTGGGGCTAAAGGGATCAAGGGATATGAGGGGAAGGCAGGGTCAGTGTATTGAACTTGATGATCAGCCCTGATCGTAATGAATGCCGGAGCAGGATCGAAGGGCCGAATGGCCTCCTCCTGCTTCTATTTTCTATGTTTCTATGTATATCCTCTCCTCATTCTTCCTATCAAAATATAGCACCTCACAACTCTGTGCTGAATTTCATCTGCCATCTGTCCACCCAGCCCACCAACCTGTTTATTATCTTCTTGAAGTTTATTACTGTTTTCCTCACTGTTTACTACATTACCAAGTTTCTTGTCATCCGCAAGTTTTGAAATTGCATCTTCTACCCCAAAATCCAAGTCAGTAATGTGTATCAAAACCAACAATGATCCGAGTACTCAACCTTGGGGAACATCACTACAGTCCGAAAAACAGCTACTCTCTGTTTTCTATCCCTGAGCAAACGCTGTATCCTTGCTGCTACTGTCGCTTTTATTTACGGTCCTCAGAGTTTACCCACCAGCAATGTTGAACTAAAAGCAAAACACCGCGGATGCTGGAAATCTGAAATAAATATAGAAAATGCTGGAAAAACACGGCAGGTCTGGCAGCACCTGTGAAAAGAGAAACAGAGCTAACGTTGCTGAGGTACCCTCAATAATGATGCTTAGAGATTAAACTGTAAAGAAGGTTTTATTAGGCTAATAACTATGCTACAGATATGGACGAGAGCTGACTGCTATACAGACTATGAGGCAGGCCTTTATGTATGGCTCCCAGATGGGCGGAGCCAGAGGCGGAGTCCCCAGGGTTCCAAGCCTGGTCTTAAAGGGGACATCACCTTACATGATGATAAGGCAGTAACCGTTCATCACATTCACCCCCTGTTTAAAAAGGAGTCCAGCGGGGGTGAAGTGCCATCATAGGTCCATCCGTCTCGGCGGCCGGATCGTCCTCCTCGATCTCCTCAGTTCGGGCGGTGGTGCGGCGGGCACGGACGTCCCGGTTGAGGGCACATCCAGGAGCACAGCGGTCGGAGCTTCGGTCCGGGTCGGGGCAGAGGAACTAGGCAGGGCCGGGGGTAGTGGAGCCGGGGCAGAGGAACTAGGCAGGGCCGGGGGTAGCAGAGCCAGCGCTGGCGGGGTGTGTAAAGGGGGGGCGCAAGGGGGGGCGCACGGTAGGAGCTCACCAACGGGTGGTAGGGCCGGAAGGGGGTGTGTTGTAGGGGGCGACGGGTCCTGCAGGGGAGCGGCGCGGGAAGGGGCGTCTGTGGTGGAGGATCCAGCGGGCGCCAGATCCCGGAGGGAAACCGTATCTTGCCTGCCGTCGGAGTACTCCACGTAGGCGTAACTGGGGTTGGCGTGGAGCAGTCGGACCTTTTCAACGAGAGGGTCCATTTTATGGCTCCTCGCGTGCCTCCGGAGAAAAACAGGTCCCGGAGCCGTCAGCCAAGGTGGAAGCGAGACCCCGGAGGTAGACTTCCTGGGGAAGCGAAACAATCGCTCATGAGGGGTCTCATTTGTGGCCGTGCAGAGGAGTGACCTAATGGAGTGTAGGGCATCGGGTAGGACCTCCTGCCAGCGGGTGGTTGGGAGATTTCTCGACCGCAGGGCCAGAAGGACAGCCTTCCACACGGTCGCGTTCTCCCTCTCCACCTACCCGTTTCCCCGTGGGTTATAGCTGGTCGTTCTGCTCGAGGCGATGCCTTTGCTGAGCAGATACTGACGCAGTTCATCGCTCATGAACGATGTACCCCGGTCGCTGTGGATATAAGCAGGGAAACCGAACAGGGTGAAGATGCTGTGCAGTGCCTTAATCACCGTGGCTGAGGTCATGTCGGTGCAGGGGATGGCGAATGGGAAACGGGAGAACTCATCGATCACGGTGAGGAAATAGGCATAACGGTTGGTGGACGGGAGGGGCCCCTTGAAGTCCACGCTCAGTCGCTCAAAGGGGCCCGAGGCCTTCACGAGCCGAACCTTGTCTGGCCGATAGAAGTGCGGTTTGCACTCCGCACAGACCTGGCAGGCCCTGACCATGGCCTTGACCTCCTTGGTTGAGTAAGGTAGGTTGCGGGACTTGATGAAATGGACGAGCCGGGTAACCCCCGGGTGGCAGAGGTCATTGTGGGTGGCTTGCAGGCGGTCCTCCTGCGCGTTGGCGCATGTGCCGCGGGACAGGGCATCTGGGGGCTCGTTGAGCTCCCCTGGACGATACTTGATATCGTACGAGTAGGTGGAGAGTTCGATCCTCCACCTCAAAATGTTATCGTTTTTTATTTTGCCCCGTTGCGTGTTATCGAACATATAGGCGACCGACCGTTGGTCGGTGACGAGGGTAAACCTCCTACCGGCGAGGTAGTGTCTCCAGCGCCGCACAGCCTCCACAATGGCTTGTGCCTCCTTTTCGACTGCAGAGTGTCGAATCTCGGAGGTGGTGAGGGTTCGGGAGAAGAACGCTACTGGTCTGCCTCCTTGATTGAGGGTAGCAGCCAGGGCGATGTCTGATGCATCGCTCTCTACCTGGAAAGGGATGGTTTCGTCCACCGCGTGCATGGCGGCCTTGATGATGTCGGCCTTGATGCGGTTGAAGGCCAATTGGGCCTCAGCCGAGAGGGGAAAAGTGGTGGTCTTTAGGAGTGGGCGGGCTTTGTCCGCATACTTGGGGACCCACTGGGCGTAATAGGAGAAAAGCCCCAAGCACCGTTTGAGGGCCTTGAGGCTGCGGGGGAGAGGGAGTTCCTTAAGGGGGCGCATGCGGTCGGGGTCGGGACCTAGGACCCCGTCTTCCACGACATAGCCGAGGATGGCCAGCCGGGTGGTGTGGAAAACGCATTTGCCCTCGTTATAGGTCAGGTTAAGGGCTCGGGCGGTCTGGAGGAACTTTTTGAGGTTAGCGTCATGGTCCTGTTGATCATGGCCGCAGATGGTGACATTGTCCAAGTACGGGTATGTAGCCCGCAAACCGTACTGGTCCACCATTTGGTCCATCGCCCTTTGAAAGACGGAGACCCCATTTGTGACACCAAAGGGGACCCTGAGGAAGTGGAAGAGCCGGCCGGCTGCTTCGAAGGCAGTATAGGGGCGGTCTTTTGGTCGGATGGGGAGCTGGTGGTAGGCAGATTTGAGGTCGACCGTGGAAAAGACTCGGTATTGGGCGATCCGATTTACCATTTCCGCGATGCGAGGAAGAGGGTACGCATCAAGCTGCGTGAATCGGTTTATGGCCTGGCTATAATCCACGACCATCCGTTTCTACTCCCCGGACCGGACTACCACCACTTGCGCTCTCCAAGGGCTGTTGCTAGCCTCGATGACCCCCTCTCCCAGTAAATGCTGGACCTCTGACTTGATAAAAGCCATATCTTGGGCACTGTAGCGCCGGCTCCTGGTGGCGACGGGCTTACAGTCAGGAGTGAGGTTAGCGAATAGCGAGGGGGGTGCGACTTTCAGTGTCGCAAGGCAGCACACCGTGAGGGGGGGGCAAGGGTCCGCCGAACTTCAGTGTCAGGCTTCGGTGGCTGCACTGGAAATCCAGTCCGAGCAGTAGGGGGGCACAGAGGTGAGGGAGGATATAAAATTTGAAACGGGTGTATTTGGCACCCTGGATCGAGAGATCCGCAATACAGTACCCCGTGATTTGTACCAAGTGGGACCCAGATGCGAGGGCTATGGTTTGGGATGTGGGATGGGTGCGTAGGGAGCAGCGCCTTACCGTTTCAGGGTGGATAAAGCTCTCCGTGCTCCCGGAGTCGAAGAGGCATGCAGTGTCGTGCCCGTTGACCTGGACCTGCATCATGGAGTCCTGCAGGTGTTTTGGCCGAGTTTGATCGAGGGTGATCGCACCCAGTCGCGGGTAGTCGGAGTCGTAAAATGGCCGCTGCCGTTGGTCGCACGTGTCGGGTCGAGAAGATGGCCGCTCCCATGATTCGCACGAGGCTGATGACGCGTCAGAAGAGGACGTGTCGGGTCGGTGCGCAGCAGCATTGCGAGGCCTGCGGGCCTGGGAGCCCGATTTTCGGGCCGGCTGTTCTTTGTTTTTCTGGCCCCTGGGTCTGGCCAGGCAGACCCTCGCAAAGTGCCCTTTCTTCCCGCAGTCGCTGCAGATCGCGGAGCGGGCTGGGCAGCGTGGGCGTGGGTGCTGGCCTTGCCCGCAGAAGTAGCAAGGTGTGCCCCCATGGTGAGCGGGTCGCCGCGTGGCGCAGGCCTGTAATACGGGCGAGTCTGAGGAAGTCCAGGGGGGGCTGGCAGAGTCCGCGGGGTACGTACCCAAGTTGTGTCGGGCCACCTCCAGCGAGGAGGCGAGCGTTAGCGTCTCCTGGTGGTCTTTCGCCCCGTTTTCGAGCAGTCGCTGCCGGATGTAGGTCGAGCGGATGCCGGACACGAAAGAATCTCTGATGTGCAGGTTCACATGGACTTCCCCTGTCACATCCTGATGGTCACAGTCCCTGGCCAGCGCGGTGAGTTTCTCAACAAACTCGTCGAGCGATTCCCCCGAGCGCTGCCGACAGATAGAGAGCAGATGCCGGGCGTGCACTTCATTGACGGGTTTGACAAACCGCTTGCGGAGCAACTCAATCGCTTCCTCATAACTCGTCGCCTTTTCGAGCGTGGCGGAGATTCTGTGACTCACCCGGGCGTGGAGTAGACGCAGCTTGCGTGACCCCAGGATGGGAGTCTCTGCGGAGTCCAGGTAGGCCTCGAAGCACCGCAGCCAGTATTTAAAAATTTCCTTTGCCTCCGGCGTTCGTGCTTCCAGATTGAGCTTCTCTGGTTTTAGGCCTGCGTCCATCCTGAATCTAGTTTAGCCTAATAAATTGAGGTACCCTCAATAATGATGCTTAGAGATTAAACTGTAAAGAAGGCTTTATTAGGCTAATAACTATGCTACAGATTTGGACGAGAGCTGACTGCTATACAGACTATGAGGCAGGCCTTTATGTATGGCTCCCAGATGGGCGGAGCCAGAGGCGGAGTCCCCAGGGTTCCAAGCCTGGTCTTAAAGGGGACATCACCTTACATGATGATAAGGCAGTAACTGTTCATCACAGTTGCGAACCTGTACAGCTCTGCAAACCAATGTTAAATTGGCTGGCCTGTAAGTGCCAGCTTTTCCTCTTCCACTTTGAACTCTCATTAACACATCTACTCTCTCCGAGATCCCGGATAATCCTGCCAAGCTCCACCCCTGTGTGACCACGTCGTCACTTGTCACGTGACGACCCGGTCTACATCCTCCCCATTTAGTTTGGGCCCCCGGTGATGTGAGACGTAACAGTGTACACATAGAACTATACAACAAAGTATGTGCAAACAGAATAATGAATTATCAGAACCATACAACAGTCTGTACAAACAATAAAATACCACTTCGGCACTTACAGTTAGTGCGTAGTCAATTGTGTGTCCACTGTCATGATATTCAAACACACACATCATGATGAACACACACCACAACCAATCACAGAAAGATATAAAAGCACAAACACGACACCTGGTGGTCAATATTAGCTGGAGACGAGGACCAGGACAGACCTGCTACACGACACACTCAGGGAGACAGCACGTGCAGAGTATCCAGAACGAACTGTATATAAGAGTTAAAATAAAATAGAGTTGTACCACATACAACTGTGTTGGCTCATCTGTGCACCAGAGAACCCAACACCACATCCACTGTGTGTATCCTCCAATCATTTTGGACCACTACCCCAACTCAGGAGAATTCAAAAATTGTGGTCAGCATTTCCTCAATTCTGCCCTTACTTCCCTCCTAGCCAGACCGAGTTACTTCTTTGCTTTAGGTACTGCCAACCACCCAGTACCCGTGTTTGTTGTGATCACTTAAAATTTGGCGTTCTTGCGTTTGTCCTGATAGGTCCAGGACTAAAAGCTTCGGCAACATGACTCTCCTTTCAACAATACCCTCTTGTTATCTATTTTTATCTCATCCATTATTCTGGCAACCTCCTCATTGGCCAGTGCTTTGGCAAGACGCTCTTCCGGGACAAACACTGATGTAATGTATTCATTTGGTATCACAGCAGTCTGCCTCTAACAATTGATGCCTGCTTGAATCAACCTGCTACAAATAGCAATGTGATGATGACGAGACCATCTATTCTTGTCATGTTGATTGAGAGATAAATACTGGCCACGACACTGGGGATAACTGACCTGCTCTTCTTAGAAACACTGTCATGGGACCTTTTACATTCACATAGGAAGATAGGACTGAGGAGCAGGAGTAGGCCATTCGGCCCTTCCATCCTGCTCTGCGATTCATGCTGGTCCAGTTGTTGCCATCAGCCTGTCCCCATAACTCCTCATTCCCTTGACTAACAAAAACCTTCCTGACTGCCTTGAATACATTCACGAATCCATCCTCCACTGCCTTCTGGGGAAGCGAGTTCTCCATACGAATGTCCTCAGAAAGGCAGATCTCTTATTGTTAACGTATCCCCTGGTTCCAATCTCTCCTACAAGTGGAAACTCTTTGTGGGATCCACCCTCTCAAGGCTCCTCAAGAATCATATATGTTTCAATAAGATCACTTTTTGTTCTCCCAAACTTCAAAAGACATAGGCCGGGATTTTCCGAGCCTCCGTGCCGAAATGGCGCTCAGCGCGGGGGCGGAGAATGGGGCCTCAGACCCGCGATCGGGTCTGATGCTGGGACACGATTCTCCGGCAACCGAAGAATCGGCGCCAGTCGCGGGCACGCGGTCGACGTGGTGCCGGTCGGGGGCCATTGAAAGAGGCCCCCGCGGCGATTCTCTGCCAGCGTGGTTCATGTATGGTTCCACCCGGCAGGAGCTCGGCGTCACGGCTGCGGTGGTCGTCCTGGTGGGGACGGGGGGGGGGATCAGTCTCCGGGGGAGGCCTCCACGACAGCCAGGCCCATGATCGGGAGCCACCGATCGGCGGGCGCGCCGCACAAGCAACCGCCGCGCGCATGCATGGACCCTTGGCCGGCCGCCGCGCACTTGCGCGGACCCGCGGCGAGCAGTGCAGGGCCAGCTGGAGCAGCGCAGAGCACTCATGCGCCGTGCTGGCCCCCTGTGGGCTACAGAATCGCTGGGCCAAGAGGCACGTTGGCTCCGGCGTGAAACACTCCGGTGTTTACACCAGCATCAACACTTAGCCGCGTTTTTAGAGAATCCCGGCCATAGGCTCAACCTGTCAACCTTTCTCCATAAGCTAAGCCCCTCATCCAGGAATGAGGCGAGTGAACCTTTTCTGAATTGCTTCTGACACAATTGTGTCAGACTGGGGCTGGTTTAGCACACTGGGCTAAATCACTGGCTTTTAAAAGCAGACCAAGGCAGGCCAGCAGCACGGTTCGATTCCCGTACCAGCCTCCCCGAACAGGCGCCGGAATGTGGCGACTAGGGGCTTTTCACAGTAACTTCATTGAAGCCTACTCGTGACAATAAGCGATTTTCATTTCAATTATAGGTTTATTCAAACGAGACCAAAACTTTACACAGTATTCCAGATGTGGTCTCATCAAGATCCTGTACAGCTGCAGTAAAACCTCCCTACTTTTATATTCCATTTCCCTTGCGATAAATGCCAATATTCCACTTGCCTTCCTAATCACTTGCTGTACCTGTATATTAACGCTTTGTGATTCATGCAGCAGGAGCTCCAGGTATCTCTGTACCATTTGGTTCTGTAATCTCGCTCCATTTTAAACAGTACACTGCTTTTCTATTCTTCCTGCCAAAGTGGACAATTTCACATTTTCCGACATTATGCTCCACCTGTCACTCCCTTAACCTGTCTATATCCCTTGGCAGACTCCCTAACTCCTCTCGACAATTTATTTTCCTACCTACCTTGGTGTGAGTGTGATCCATTAAATCAATGGCAGCACTAGGGACTTTCAATAAATGGGAGATTTATTAACTAAACATGTAAACGCTCATTAACACATCCACTCTCCCAGATACCCAGGGTAATCCTGCCCAGCTCCAAACCTGTGACGCTCCATGTGATACGCCATCATGCAGTCACGTGAAGACCCAGTCTACATCCACAGGTGGTCTGAGATGTAACAGCGTACGCATAGAACTATGCAACTAAGTATGTGCAAACAGAACAATGAATGTACAGAACTATACAACAGTCTGTTCAAACAATGAAACACCACTTTGGCACTTACAGTCAGTGCATAGTCCAATGTGTGTCCACTGTGTGCACTCCTCCTCCGTCTTTCATGATAAGCTGGGGGACTGGCAAATGTAAAAAGGACAGAATGACTTTGATCTGTCCAGCCAGTTTAAGACGTGACAAAGTCCCGATACTGCGTGTTGGGCCCGCTCAAGCATCTGGAAGATGTATAGACACCAACAGGTGGAGGTGGGTCTGTCCCATCGGTAATGTACGTTGCAGTGAGCATGCAAGACACATTGGTCATGCAGTGTGAAGACCTTGGACTTGCCACGCAAGATTCCAATGGCGTCCAGATTGAGGGAGGCCTGTGGGGCCGCACGTTCAGGAAACTGGTTGGTCTGAGTGATCAGCTGCTGATGGTGGCTCGGCTACTGGCAACGGGTGACGGCGATTGCGTATATACTGGCCAACCATTGGAGGCTCCCACGTAGCTTTTAGGCTGCAGGGCCCTGTTGTTGACCACTGCTAACTGGTTGTTGCCTCGCATGGCCTGTGTATGAACTGTTTGGTCCGGGACTACAGGACATAGAATGTGGGTGTGTTTGTCATAGTGTGCCTTGTTGTTTAATCGGTGTTATAGCAGTGCTTCATGCACGTTGGGGAGAAGGTTTAGCTGCAACATGGCCTTGACGGTCAGGATCATGGTCCTGGTGCGTCTCGGGAAGAGCTGCTGAGATTGACGATGGGAGCCGCTGTCAGGGGAGATTACACAGGCTTAGAAATGCAGCATAGAAATCAGTGTTGTCCCATGCACACTTTTCCAGAAGATGTTTGGCAGAGCGTATAGCTCTCTCAGTTAGCCCATTGGACTGTGGGTATAAAGGGCTTCTTGTTACGTGATGAAAATCCCAAATCGAAGCAAATGTACAGAACTTGACAGAGACAAATTCGCGGCATTGTCGGTCATGAGCCCGAAAGACAGCTGTTCATAGTTCATCTAGGGGACCAGGAGAGGGGGATTGGCGAGCTCCCACTAAAAAAGGTGGAGAGGAGCTTCAGGTATCTGGGAGTCCAGGTGGCCAGTAGCTGGGGGGCCCTGCATAGGCTTAATTTTAAAAGGCTGGTGGAGCAAATGGAGGAGGAGTTCAAGAGGTGGGACGCGTTGCCGCTGTCCTTGGCGGGTAGGGTGCAGTCAGTCAAAATGACGGTGCTCCCAAGGTTTTTGTTCCTGTTCCAGTGCCTCCCCGTATTTATCCCGAAGGCTTTTGTCAGGCAGGTTAACAGGAGTATAATGGGGTTTGTGTGGGGGCGAGGGACTCGGAGGGTGAGAAGGGTGTTCCTGGAGCAGAGTAGAGATAGGGGGGGACTGGCGCTGCCCAACCTCTGTGGATACTACTGGGCCGCCAATGCGGCGATGGTGCGCAAGTGGGTGATGGAGGGGTAGGGGGCTGCATGGAAGAGGGTGGAGACGGCGTCTTGTGTGGATACGTGTCTGGGGGCGCTGGCAACGGCGCCGCTGCCGCTCCCTCCAAGGGGGTATACCACGAGCCCGGTGGAGGTGGCTTCCCTCAAAATTTGGGGGCAGTGGAGGTGGCACAGGGGGGAAGTGGGTCCTCGGCGGGGACCCCATTACGGGGGAACCACCGGTTCGCCCCAGGAAGAACAGGTGGAGGGTTTGCGGGGTGGCACAGGGCAGGGATACGAAAGTTGGGGGACCTGTTTGTGGGCGGGAAGTTCGCGAGCCTGGGTGAGCTGGAGGAGAAGTACGGGCTCCCCCTGTGAACACCTTCAGGTACTTACAGGTAAGGACGTTTGCCAGACGGCAGGTGGCGGAATTCCCGTGGCTACGGCCACACACAGTACAGGACATGGTGCTCTCGGGGGGGTGGGCGGGAGTGGGGAAGATCTCCGGAAACTTACCAGGTGATATAGGAGGAGGAGGAGGCCTCGGTGGTGGAGGTAAAAGGTAAGTGGGAGGAGGAGTTGGGAGAGGAAATTGAGGAAGGGACGGGGGCAGATGCCCTGGGGAGGGTGAACTCTTCCTCATCGTGCGCGAGGCTCAGCCTCATAAAGTTTAAGGTGCTGCATAGGGCACACATGACCGGGACAAGGATGATTCGGTTTTTTGGGGGTGAGGACAGGTGTGTTAGGTTCTTAGGGAGCCCAGCAAATCACACCCATATGTATAGAGCGACACCCTATGCTCCTCCCACCCCGCACCAGCCCCCTCCAGTTCCTCGACTATCTCAGTGCCATAGCCAGGGGTTCAATCGCCAGCGCGAAGAGCAGGGAGGACAAGGGGCACCCCCGTCTCGTCCCTCGGTGCAACTAAAAGTACTCAGACCTCCTCTTGTTCATGGCCACACTCGCCATCGGGACCTCGTACAACAGCCTAAACCACCTGACGAACCCCTCCCCAAACCCGAACCTCTTCAGCACCTCCCATAAGTACCCCCACTCTACCCTATCGAAGGCCTTCTCAGCGCCCATCGCCACCACTATCTCCGCCTCCCACTCCCTCGCTGGCATCATAATAACGTTCAGGAGCCTCCGCGCATTCGCGTTCAACTGCCTCCCCTTCACGAACCCCGACTGGTCATCGTGGATCACCTGCAGCACACAATCCTCAATTCTCGTGGCTAAGACATTCGCCAGCACCTTGGCATCTACATTTAACCACGAAATCGGCCTATAAGACCCACACTGCAGGAGATCCTTGTCCCGCTTCAGGATCAAGGAGATCAGTGCCTGGGACATCGTCGGGGGCAAAGCCCCCCCCTCCCTTGCCTCATTGAAGGTCCTAACAAGCAACGGGCCCAACAGGTCCACATATATCTTGTAAAATTCGACCAGGAAACCGTCCGGCCCCGGTGCCTTCCCCGCCTGCATGCTCCCTATTCCTTTGGCCAGCTCCTCCAGCCCAATCGGGGCCCCAAATCCCGCCACCAGTCTCTCCTCCACCTTCGGGAACCTCAGATGGTTCAGAAAGCGGCCCATCCCTCCCTCCTCCAGTGGGGGCTCGGACCGATACAGTTCCTCATAAAAGTCCCTGAAGACCCCATTGATGCCAATCCCACTCTGCACCACACTCCCTCCCCTATCCTTAACTCCCCCGATCTCCCTAGCTGCGTCCCGCTTCCGAAGCTGATGCGCCAGCATCCGACTTGCCTTTTCCCCACATTCATAAATCGCCCCCTGGGCCTTCCTCCACTGCGCGTCCGCCTTCCTGGTGTACAACAGGTCGAATTCAGCCTGGAGGCAACGCCTCTCCCTCAACAGTCCCTCCTCCGGCACCTCCGCATACCTCCTGTCTACCCTCACCATCTCCCCCACCAGCCTCTCCCTCTCCCTCTGCTCTCTCCTCTCCTTGTGGGCCCTAATGGAGATCAGCTCTCCCCTAACCACCGCCTTCAGCGCCTCCCAGACTATCCCCACTTGGACTTCCCCATTAGGGAGCTGCGAGTCGGAGCAGAGATTTAAAAAGCGCAGGAGCTGCGAGTCGGAGCGGAGATTTAAAAAGAGCAGGAGCTGCGAGTCGGAGCAGAGATTTAAAAAGCGCAGGAGCTGTGAGCCGGAGCAGAGATTTAAAAAGAGCAGGAGCTGCAAGTCGGAGCAGAGATTTAAAAAGCGCAGGAGCTGCGAGTCGGAGCGGAGATTTAAAAAGAGCGGGAGCTGCGAGTCGGAGCGGAGATTTAAAAAGCGCAGGAGCTGCGAGTCGGAGCAGAGATTTAAAAAGCGCGGGAGCTGCGAGTCGGAGCAGAGGTTTAAAAAGCGCGGGAGCTGCGAGTCGGAGCGGAGATTTAAAAAGCGCGGGAGCTGCGAGTCGGAGCGGAGATTTAAAAAGAGCAGGAGCTGCAAGTTGGAGCGGAGATTTAAAACGAGCGGGAGCTGCGAGTCGGAGCAGAGATTTAAAAAGAGCAGGAGCTGCGAGTCGGAGCAGAGATTTAAAAAGCGCGGGAGCTGCGAGTCGGAGCGGAGATTTAAAAAGAGCAGGAGCTGCGAGTCGGAGCGGAGATTTAAAAAGAGCAGGAGCTGCGAGTCGGAGCAGAGATTTAAAAAGAGCAGGAGCTGCGAGTCGGAGCAGAGATTTAAAAAGAGCAGGAGCTGCGAGTCGGAGCGGAGATTTAAAAAGAGCAGGAGCTGCGAGTCGGAGCGGAGATTTAAAAAGAGCAGGAGCTGCGAGTCGGAGCAGAGATTTAAAAAGCGCAGGAGCTGCGAGTCGGAGCGGAGATTTAAAAAGAGCAGGAGCTGCGAGACGGAGCGGAGATTTAAAAAGAGCAGGAGCTGCGAGTCGGAGCGGAGATTTAAAAAGCGCAGGAGCTGCGAGTCGGAGCAGAGATTTAAAAAGCGCGGGAGCTGCGAGTCGGAGCAGAGATTTAAAAAGAGCAGGAGCTGCGAGTCGGAGAGGAGATTTAAAAAGAGCAGGAGCTGCGAGTTGGAGCAGAGATTTAAAAAGATCAGGAGCTGCGAGTCGGAGCGGAGATTTAAAAAGAGCGGGAGCTGCGAGACGGAGCGGAGATTTAAAAAGAGCAGGAGCTGCGAGTCGGAGCGGAGATTTAAAAAGCGCAGGAGCTGCGAGTCGGAGCAGAGATTTAAAAAGAGCAGGAGCTGCGAGTCGGAGCAGAGATTTAAAAAGCGCAGGAGCTGCGATTCGGAGCAGAGATTTAAAAAGCGCGGGAGCTGCGAGTCGGAGCAGAGATTTAAAAAGAGCAGGAGCTGCGAGTCGGAGAGGAGATTTAAAAAGAGCAGGAGCTGCGAGTCGGAGCGGAGATTTAAAAAGAGCAGGAGCTGCGAGTCGGAGCGGAGATTTAAAAAGAGCGGGAGCTGCGAGACGGAGCGGAGATTTAAAAAGAGCAGGAGCTGCGAGTCGGAGCGGAGATTTAAAAAGCGCAGGAGCTGCGAGTCGGAGCAGAGATTTAAAAAGCGCGGGAGCTGCGAGTCGGAGCAGAGATTTAAAAAGAGCAGGAGCTGCGAGTCGGAGAGGAGATTTAAAAAGAGCAGGAGCTGCGAGTCGGAGCAGAGATTTAAAAAGAGCAGGATCTGCGAGTCGGAGCGGAGATTTAAAAAGAGCGGGAGCTGCGAGACGGAGCGGAGATTTAAAAAGAGCAGGAGCTGCGAGTCGGAGCGGAGATTTAAAAAGCGCAGGAGCTGCGAGTCGGAGCAGAGATTTAAAAAGAGCAGGAGCTGCGAGTCGGAGCAGAGATTTAAAAAGCGCGGGAGCTGCGAGTCGGAGCGGAAATATAAAAAGCGCGCGAGCTGCGAGTCGGAGCGGAGATTTAAAAAGAGCAGGAGCTGCGAGTTGGAGCAGAGATTTTAAAAGCGCAGGAGCTGCGAGTCGGAGCGGAGATTTAAAAAGAGCGGGAGCTGCGAGTCGGAGCGGAGATTTAAAAAGCGCAGGAGCTGCGAGTCGGAGCAGAGATTTAAAAAGAGCAGGAGCTGCGAGTCGGAGCAGAGATTTAAAAAGCGCGGGAGCTGCGAGTCGGAGCGGAAATATAAAAAGCGCGCGAGCTGCGAGTCGGAGCGGAGATTTAAAAAGAGCAGGAGCTGCGAGTCGGAGCAGAGATTTAAAAAGCGCAGGAGCTGCGAGTCGGAGCGGATATTTAAAAAGAGCGGGAGCTGCGAGTCGGAGCGGAGATTTAAAAAGCGCAGGAGCTGCGAGTCGGAGCAGAGATTTAAAAAGCGCGGGAGCTGCGAGTCGGAGCGGAGATTTAAAAAGCGCGGGAGCTGCGAGTCGGAGCAGAGATTTAAAAAGCGCAGGAGCTGCGAGTCGGAGCAGAGATTTAAAAAGCGCTTGAGTTGCGAGTCGGAGTGGAGATTTAAAAAGAGCAAGAGCTGCGAGTCGGAGCGGAGATTTAAAAAGAGCAGGAGCTGCAAGTCAGAGCAGAGATTTAAAAAGAGCGGGAGCTGCGAGTCGGATCGGAGATTTAAAAAGAGCAGGAGCTGCGAGTCGGAGCAGAGATTTAAAAGAGCGGGAGCTGCAAGTCGGAGCAGAGATTTAAAAAGAGCAGGAGCTGCGAGTCGGAGCGGAGATTTAAAAAGCGCAGGAGCTGCGAGTCGGAGCGGAGATTTAAAAAGAGCGGGAGCTGCGAGTCGGAGCGGAGATTTAAAAAGAGCGGGAGCTGCGAGTCGGAGCAGAGATTTAAAAAGAGCAGGAGCTGCGAGTCGGAGCAGAGATTTAAAAAGAGCGGGAGCTGCGAGTCGGAGCAGAGATTTAAAAAGCGCAGGAGCTGCGAGTCGGAGCGGAGATTTAAAAAGAGCGGGAGCTGCGAGTCGGAGCAGAGATTTAAAAAGAGCAGGAGCTGCGAGTCGGAGCGGAGATTTAAAAAGCGCGGGAGCTGCGAGTCGGAGCAGAGATTTAAAAAGAGCGGGCGATGCGAGTCGGAGCGGAGATTTAAAAAGAGCAGGAGCTGAGAGTCGGAGCAGAGATTTAAAAAGAGCGGGAGCTGCGAGTCAGAGCGGAGATTTAAAAAGCGCGGGAGCTGCGAGTCGGAGCGGAGATTTAAAAAGCGCAGGAGCTGCGAGTCGGAGCAGAGATTTAAAAAGCCCAGGAGCTGAGAGTCGGAGCGGAGATTTAAAAAGCGCGGGAGCTGCGAGTCGGAGCGGTGATTTAAAAAGAGCAGGAGCTGCGAGTCGGAGCAGAGATTTAAAAAGAGCAGGAGCTGCGAGTCGGAGCGGAGATTTAAAAACAGCGGGAGCTGCGAGTCGGAGCAGAGATTTAAAAAGAGCGGGAGCTGCGAGTCGGAGCAGAGATTTAAAAAGAGCGGGAGCTGCGAGTCGGAGCGGAGATTTAAAAAACGCGGGAGCTGCGAGTGGGAAAAGGTGCTTTTTCTCTACTGTTTTGTTCTCTTTCTTCTGGCCTGTAACTTTTAATCAGCAGGGAGAGAACCAGAGAGCATCTGAGACCCTCGGAAGGTAAGTGAGTGATTTTTACTCATTTTTACTTTTATTACCTTTTCAAATTGTGTGTGTGGGGCGGGGGGAAACTGAAGTGACATCACAGAAAAGCTGTGACCTGAGTGGCTGGTTGGGAATCTACACTAAATTAAAAAAATTAAGCATTGGTAAACTAATTAAACATAATTACCGAATTATAATTTAGAGTGGTATCTAAGCCAGAGATCGGAGAGTGCTATATTTAGCTTTCACATTTATAGTAGAAATCTAGTGCTAGTTAACAGTAACTTTAAAAACATTTTTAAAAAATCTTTTCATTTTAATTTACTAATTAATTGACGCAATGTCAATTAGAGGGGTGCAGTGCTCTGACTGTGAGATGTGGCAGGTCCGGGAGGCTTCCAGCAACCTGGATGGCTTCATCTGCAGAAAGTGCACCCAACTGGAGCTCCTCACAGACCGCATGGTTCGGTTGGAGCGCAGTTGGATGCACTTAGGAGCATGCAGGTGGCGGAAAGCGTCATAGATAGCAGTTATTTAAATGTGGTCACACCCAAGGTGCAGGCAGAGAAATGGGTGACCACCAGAAAGGGCAGGCAGTCAGTGCAGGAATCCCCTGTGGTTGTCCCCCTCTCGAACAGGTATACCCCTTTGGATACTGTCGGGGGGGATAGCCTATCAGGGGAAAACAGCAGCAGCCAGAGCAGTGGCACCACGGCTGGCTTTGATGTTCAGAAGGGAGGGTCAAAGCGCAGAAGAGCAATAGTAATAGGGGACTCTATAGTCAGGGGCACAGATAGGCGCTTCTGTGGACATGAAAGAGACTCCAGGATGGTATGTTGCCTCCCTGGTGCCAGGGTCCAGGATGTCTCCGAACGGGTAGAGGGCCTCCTGAAGGGGGAGGGCAAACAAGCAGAGGTCATTGTACATATTGGTACTAACGACATAGGCAGGAAGGGGCATGAGGTCCTGCAGCAGGAGTTCAGGGAGCTAGGCAGGAAGTTAAAAGACAGGACCTCTAGGGTTGTAATCTCGGGATTACTCCCTGTGCCACGTGCCAGTGAGGCTAGAAATAGGAAGATAGAGCAGCTAAACACGTGGCTAAACAGCTGGTGTAGGAGGGAGGGTTTCCATTATCTGGACCACTGGGAGCTCTTCCGGGGCAGGTGTGACCTATATAAGAAGGACGGGTTGCATCTAAACTGGAGAGGCATAAATATCCTGGCCGCGAGGTTTGCTAGTGTCACACGGGAGGGTTTAAACTAGTATGGCAGGGGGGTGGGCACTGGAGCAATAGGTCAGAAGGTGAGAGCATTGAGGGAGAACTAGGGAATAGTGTGGCTCTGAGGCAGAGCAGACAGGGAGAAGTTGCTGAACACAGCGGGTCTGGTGGCCTGAAGTGCATATGTTTTAATGCAAGAAGTATTACGGGTAAGGCAGATGAACTTAGAGCTTGGATTAGTACTTGGAACTATGATGTTGTTACCATTACAGAGACCTGTTTGAGGGAAGGGCAGGATTGGCAGCTAAACGTTCCAGAATTTAGATGTTTCAGGCGGGATAGAGGGGGATGTAAAAGGGGTGGCGGAGTTGCGCTACTGGTTAGGGAGGATATCACAGCTGTACTACGGGAGGACACCTCAGAGGGCAGTGGGTAGAGATCAGGAATAAGAAGGGTGCAGTCACAATGTTGGGGGTTTACTACAGGCCTCCCAACAGCCAGCGGGAGATAGAGGAGTAGATAGGTAGACAGATATTGAAAAAGAGTAAAAACAACAGGGTTGTGGTGATGGGAGACTTCAACTTCCCCAATATTGACTGGGACTCACTTAGTGCCAGGGGCTTAGACGGGGCAGAGTTTGTAAGGAGCATCCAGGAGGGCTTCTTAAAACAATATGTAGACAGTCCAACTAGGGAAGGGGCGGTACTGGACCTGGTATTGGGGAATGAGCCCGGCCAGGTGGTAGAAGTTTCAGTGGGGGAGCATTTCGGGAACAGTGACCACAATTCAGTAAGTTTTAAAGTGCTGGTGGACAAGGATAAGAGTGGTCCTAGGATGAATGTGCTAAATTGTGGGAAGGCTAATTATAACAATATTAGGCGGGAACATAGATTGGGGGCGGATGTTTGAGGGCAAATCAACATCTGACATATGGGTGGCTTTCAAGTGTCAATTGAAAGGAATTCAGGACCGGCATGTACCTGTGAGGAAGAAGGATAAATACGGCAATTTTCGGGAACCTTGGATAACGAGAGATATTGTAGGCCTCGTAAAAAAGAAAAAGGAGGCATTTGTCAGGGCTAAAAGGCTGGGAACAGACGAAGCCTGTGTGGAATATAAGGAAAGTAGGAAGGAACTTAAGCAAGGAGTCAGGAGGGCTAGAACGGGTCACGAAAAGTCATTGGCGAATAGGGTTAAGGAAAACCCCAAGGCTTTTTACACGTACATAAAAAGTAAGAGGGAAAGGGTTGGCCCACTGAAAGATAGGCAAGGGAATCTATGTGTGGAGCCAGAGGAAATGGGCGAGGTACTAAATGAATACTTTGCATCAGTATTCACCAAAGAGAAGGAATTGGTAGATGTTGAGTCTGGAGAAGGGTGTGTAGATAGCCTGGGTCACATGAGATCCAAAAAGACGAGGTGTTGGGTGTCTTAAAAAATATTAAGGTAGTTAAGTCCCCAGGGCCTGATGGGATCTACCCCAGAATACTGAAGGAGGCTGTAGAGGAAATTGCTGAGGCCTTGACAGAAATCTTTGGATCCTCACTTTCTTCAGGTGATGTCCCGGAGGACTGGAGAATAGCCAATGTTGTTCCTCTGTTTACGAAGGGTAGCAAGGATAATCCAGGGAACTACAGGCCGGTGAGCCTTGCGTCCGCGGGAGGGAAATTACTGGAGAGAATTCTTCGAGACAGGATCTACTCCCATTTGGAAGCAAATGGACCTATTAGTGAGAGGCAGCATGGTTTTGTGAAGGGGAGGTCGTGTCTCACTAACTTGATAGAGTTTTTCGAGGAGGTCACAAAGATGATTGATGCAGGTAGGGCAGTGGATGTTGTCTATATGGACTTCAGTAAGGCCTTTGAGAAGGTCCCTCATGGCAGACTGGTACAAAAGCTGACGTCACACGGGATCAGGGGTGAGCTGGCAAGGTGGATACAGAACTGGCTAGGTCATAGAAGGTAGAGAGTAGCAATGGCAGGGTGCTTTTCTAATTGGAGGGCTGTGACCAGTGGTGTTCCACAGGGATCAGTGCTGGGACCGTTGCTGTTTGTAGGATATAAGAATGATTTGGAGGAAAATGTAACTGGTCTGATTAGTAAGTTTGCAGACGACACAAAGGTTGGTGGAATTGCGGATAGCGATGAGGACTGTCAAGAGGATACAGCAGGATTTTGATTGTTTGGAGACTTGGGCGGAGAGATGGCAGATGGAGTTTAATCCGGACAAATGTGAGGTAATGCATTTTGGAAGACCTATTGCAGGTAGGGAATATACAGTGAATGGTAGAACCCTCAAGAGTATTGAAAGTCAGAGAGATCTAGGAGTACAGGACCACAGGTCACTGAAAGGGGCAACACAGGTGGAGAAGGTAGTCAAGAAGGCATATGGCATGCTTGCCTTCATTGGCCGGGGCATTGAGTATAAGAATTGGCTAGTCATGTTGCAGCTGTATAGAACTTTAGTTAGGCCACACTTGGAGTATAGTGTTCAATTCTGGTCGCCACACTACCAGAAGGATGTGGAGGCTTTAGAGAGGGTGCAGAAGAGATTTACCAGAATGTTGCCTGGTATGGAGGGCATTAGCTATGAGGAGCGGTTGAATAAACTCGGTTTGTTCTCACTGGAACGACGGAGGTTGAGGGGCGACCTGATAGAGGTCTACAAACCTATGAGGGGCATAGACAGAGTGGATAGTCAGAGGCTTTTCCCCAGGGTAGAGGGGTCAATTACCAGGGGGCATAGGTTTAAGGTGAGAGGGGCAAGGTTTAGAGTAGATGTACGAGGCAAGTTTTTTACACAGAGGGTAGTGGGTGCCTGGAACTCGCTACCGGAGGAGGTGGTGGAAGCAGGGACGATAGTGACATTTAAGGGGCATCTTGACAAATACATGAATAGGATGAGAATGGAGGGATACGGACCGAGGAAGTGTAGAAGATTGTAGTTTAGTCGGGCAGCATGGTCGGCACGGGCTTGGAGTGCCGAAGGGCCTGTTCCTGTGCTGTACATTTCTTTGTTCTTTTGTTCTTTGTACCCAATGCGACGCGTGATCCGAAATGGCTATCGCCGAGTACTCAGTATCCTCTACTCTCGCAATCAGCGCCCTGCTCATAACAAAAAAGTCGATCCGGGAATAGGCCTTATGAACGTGCGAGAAGACTGAAAATTCCCTAGCCCCGGCCTTGCAAATCTCCAAGGGTCTACCCCTCCCATCTGGTCCATAAACCTCCTCAGCACTTTAGCCGCCGCCGGCCTCCTACCTATCCTAGACCTGGAGCGATCCAGTGCCGGATCCAACACCGTGTTAAAGACGCCCCCCCCACCCCCCCCCCCCCCCCCCATTATCAGGCCCCCCACTTCCAAGTCCAGGATCCGACCCAACATGCGGCGCATAAAACCCCCATCGTCCCAGTTCGGGACGTACACGTTGACCAGCACCCCCCTCTCCTTGCAGCTTCCCACTTACCATTAGATACCTGCCGCCATTGTCTGTCACAATGCTCGAAGCCTCGAACGACACCCTCTTTCCCACCAAGATCGCCACCCCACGATTTTTGGCATCCAGCCCCGAATGAAACACCTGGCCTACCCACCCCGTCCTCAATCTTACCTGGTCTGCCACCTTCAAGTGTGTCTCCTGGAGCATGACCACATCCGCCTTCAGGTGTGCGAACACCCGGGCCAGCTTGACCGGCCCGTTCAGTCCCCTTACGCTCCAGGTTATCAGCCGGATTGGGGGGCTACCTGCTCCCCTCCCCCACCGACTAGCCATAACCCCTCCTTGGCCAGCCACGCGCCCACTCCCGGCCCGTTCCCCACGGCGGCAGACCCCCGTCCCAACCCCCTCTACTCGCTCCAGCTCCCTCTTGACCATACCAGCAGCAACCCGGTTGCCCCCCCCCCTCTCCCCTCCCCCCTTCTCCCTCCCCCCCCCTCACTCCCCCCCCCCCCCCCCAGCTAGGACCCCTCCTAGCTTCATTGCTCCCCCCATTGCACTCCCGCAAGTCAGCTGACTCCTGCTGACCCCGGCCGCTCCCGCCTCTCCTTCGACTCCTCCCATTGTGGGACAACCCCTCCCCCTCCATTACCCACCAGCAGGCTCTCCGCCTCCCCCTTGCATCCCAAGCGCGGGAAAAAACCCGAGCTTTCCACCTGCCCGGCCCCGGCTCCAGCAGGTCCGCTTTGAGCTCCCTGAAGCAGCGCTGGATAACCTCCTGCTGCTTCTGCGCACATTGCATCCACGCTGCCTGGTCCCTGCCCGCCGCCATCTTGCTCTTCTTCCTCGCACTTTCTTTGGCTTCACCACCACTTTTTTAGTCGCCCCGCTCTGGGTCCAAGCCATACACTGTCGGGGGAATGTTGCAGTCTTCTTCCCACACCGGGAAATGTCGAAAAAATGCCGTTGGGGGCCCTGAAAAGAGCCCAAAAATCCATTCCTAGCAGGAGCTGCCGAACGTGCGGCTTAGCTCCGCATAGCAACACCCGGAAGTCACCGGCATCTGGAAGTTAAAGCGGCATCGAGCAGCCGATAAAAGTTCAGAAGATCAATGGGCGATGTCGTCATGAATGTCCAATAAGCTGTGCACCAGGGGCACGTTCATCAGGCAGGTATCATGTTGTGCATTTGCAGTAGCTCCAGGAGAATTCACTGAATTCATTTAGTAGCCATCATCTGTACTGTAGTTCCTTAGTTATCTTTTCCACTGTTTATTAATAAATCATCTATATAGTTTTTTTAATAAACGTTTTATTGAGGTATTTCTTTGGCATTTCAACAACAACAAAATCAACAGTATACATAACAAGAAAAATATAAACAAAGTGCAAATTCCACCTCCCTCTCCCACAGGTCTTACCATTACTTACTCCCCTAACATACGCTAGCCTAACCCCCGCCCCCCTTTCTGCTGACGATTAGGTCTCTGCGAGGGAGTTGACGAATGGTTGCCACCTCTGGGCGAACCCAGAGCAAAGACCCTCTCATGGCGAACCTAATCTTCTCCAGGCAGAGGAAGCCAGCCATGTCTGAAACCAGGTCTCCGATTTTGGGGGCATTGAGTCCCTCCATGCCAGCAATATACGCCTCCGGGCTACCAGGGAAGCAAAGGCCGGAACATCCGCCTGTCCTCCTGCATTCCCGGATCCTGCGATACCCCAAAAATTGCCACCGCCGGACTCATTGCCACCTTCATATTTAATACTGTGGACATGGCGTCAGCAAACCCCTGCCAAAATGCCCTCAGTTTTGGGCATGCCCAGAACAAATCGACATGATTCGCTGGGCCCCCCCGCGCATTTTGCGCAACTGTCCTCCACCCCAAAGAATCTGCTTATCCGAGCCACTGTCATGTGAGCCCGGTGAACAACCTTAAATTGGATCAGGCTGAGCCTGGCATATGTTGCAGTGGCATTGACCCTTCCTAACACGTCCGCCCAGAGGCCCTCCTCTATCTCTCCCCCCAGCTCCTCCTCCCATTTTCGCTTCAGCTCCTCGGTCTGCGTCTCCTCCAAACCCATAAGCTCTCTATATATGTCCAAGACGCTCCCCTCCCCTATCCATCCTCTAGAGAACGCCCTATCCTGAAACCCCCTTAGCGGCAGGAGTGGGAAGGTTGGTACCTGCTTCCGCAAAAAGTCCTGTACCTGTAAATATCGGAATTAATTTCCCCCCGCCAATGCAACTTCCCCTCCAGTGCCCTCATACTCGGGAAGCTAACTTCCAAGAACAAGTCCCCAATCCTCTCAATCCCCGCTCTCCGTCAAATTCGGAACCCCCCCCCGTCCATCCTCCCCGGGGCAAACCGATGGTTGTCGCAGATTGGGGACCACACCGATGCCCCCTCAGCTCCCACATGTTTCCTCCACTGCACCCAGACTCTCAGGGCCGCCACCACCACTGGACTGGTGGAGTACTGCGCCGGCGGGAACGGCAGGGGCGCTGTCACCAATGCCCTTAAACTTGTGTCCTTACAAGAAGCCGCCTCCATGCGCACCCACGCCGGCTCACACCCCCCCCCCCCCCCCACCTCCTAACCATGGCTATGTTAGCCGCCCAGTAGTAATTACTGAAATTCAGCAGCGCCAGCCCACCAACCCCCCGACTCCGCTCGAGCATCGCCCTCTTCACCTGCGGGGGCCTGCCTCCCCACACAAAGCCCACGATAATCGTAATAATCTGCTTAAAAAAGGATGGGATGAAGTTGGGGAGGCATTGGAAAACGAAAAGGAACCTCGGGAGGACCGTCATTTTTACCGACTGTACCCTGCCTGCTAGAGACAACGGGAACGTATCCCATCTCCGGAAATCCTCCTTCATCTGGTCCACCAACCGGGCCAGGTTCAATTTGTGTAGCCCATCCCAATCCCTCGCCACCCGAGTACCCAAGTACCTAAAACTGCCCCCTACCAGTCTAAACGGCAGTTCCCCCAGCCGCCTCCCCTGACCTCTCGCCTGAACCACAAACAACTCGCTCTTCCCCATATTAAGCTTGTACCCCGAAAACCAGCCGAATTCCCCTAAGATTCCCATAATTTCCCTCATCCCCTCCATTGGGTCCGAGACATAAGTAATCCGCGTACAGTGAGACTCTGTGCCCCCCCCCCCCCCCCCCCCAGACCAACCCCTTCCAGCCCCTTGAGGCCCTCAGAGCAATTGCCAGCAGCTCTATTGCCAGCGCAAACAGCAGTGGGGAGAGGGGACATCCCTGTCTCATCCCCCGGTGTAGCCTGAAATATTCCAAGGTCGTCCTGTTTGTCCGTATATTAGCCAGCGGAGCCCGGTACAGCAACCTAACCCAGTCAACAAAGCTCCTTCCAAACCAGAACCGCTCCAACACCTCCCATAAGTAATCCCACTCGACCCGGTCTAAGGCTTTTTCCGCGTCCATCGCAACCACCACTTCAACCTCCCTACCTTCCGGGGGCTTCATGATCACGTTTAGCAACCTTCTTACATTGGCCCCCAGCTGCCTACCCCTAACAAACCCGGTCTGGTCCTCCCCTATAACGTCCGGTACACGGTCTTCTATCCTGGAGGCCAGAATTTTGGCCAGAAGTTTGGCATCCACGCTCAGCAAGGACATTGGCCTATAAGAACCACACAGCTCCGGGTCCTTGTCCCTTTTCAGAATGAGCGAGATCATGGCCTGCGACATCGTCTGGGGTAAAACCTCTCTTTCCCGGTCCTCGTTAAAGACCTCCAACAGTACCGGCCCCAATATTCCGGAGAATCTTTTATAGAACTCAACTGGGTACCTGTCCAGTCCCGGGGCCTTACCCAACTGCATGGCCTTCAAACCCTCCACTATCTCCTCCAGCCCGATCGGGGCCCCGAGCCCTTCTACCAGCTCCCCATCCACCTTCGGGAAAGTCAACCCATCCAAAAAGTGCCTCATCCCCTCCGACCTGTACAGCCTACTATAAAAGTCCCAAAAGGTCTTGCTCACCCCCGCCGAGTCCCCAACTAAGTTCCCATCCCTGTCAACAACTTTCCCTATTTCCCCAGCTGCCTCCCTCTTTCTGAGCTGCTGTGCAAGCATCCTACTGGCCTTCTCCTCGTGGTCGTAAATCGCCCCCTTCGCCTTTCTGAGCTGTTCCACTGCCCCACCTGTAGTTAACAAACCAAATTCCGCCTGCAGCCTCCGGCGTTCCCTTAACAGCCCTGCCTCTGGAGTCTCCGCATACCTCCTATCCACTCATAGAATCTCTTTTACCAGTTGGTCCGTTTCTGCCCTATCCGTCCTGTCCCTGTAAGCCCGGATCGAGATCAGTTCTCCTATCACAACTGCCTTCAGCCATCCTAGACCACGGCTGCTGAGAACTCCCCCGTGTTGTTTACCTGGAGGTAGTTCAGCATGCACTTCTTCAACCTCTCGCACACCTCTTTGTCCGCCAACAGCCCTACATCAGCCTCCATTGCGGGCGCTGGTTGCCATCCATACTGACCTGCAGGTCCACCCAGTGCGGAGCATGGTCCGAGATTGTAATTGCTGAATACCCCATGTCCACCACCCCCGCCAACAGGGCCCTGCCCACAACAAAGAAATCTATCCGGGAATACAGCTTGTGTACGTGGGAGTAAAAAGAAAAATCCTTGGCCCTTGGCTGCCTAAATCTCCACAGACGCCCCCCCCCCCCCCCCCCCCCCCCCCCCCCAATCTGCTCCATGAACCCTTTCAGCTCCTTTTCCATTTCTGGCACCTTGCCCGTTCTCGAGCATGACCGGTCCAGGTCGGGATCAATAACAGTGTTGAAATCTCCAGCCATAACCAACCTGTGCGAGTCCAGGTCCAGAATCTTCCCCAGCACCCCCTTTATAAAACCCTATCATCCCAATTTGGCGCGTATACATTGACCAGCACTACCTTCATCCCCTGCAGCTTGCCACTGACCATGATATATCGACTTCCCACATCCGAGACTAGCCTCCCCACCTCAAATGCCACCCGCTTGTTAATCAGAATCGCAGCCCCTCTTGTCTTTGAATCCAGCCCCGAGTGGAAAACCTGACTAACCCAACCTTTCCTCAACCTGACCGGATCCACTACTTTAAAATGTGTTTCCTGCAGCATCACCACGTCCGCCTTCAGACTCCTCAGGTGCGTAAGCACACGTGCCCTCTTTACCGGCCCATCTAGCCCCCGGACATTCCAGGTGACCAGCCTGGTTGGGGGGCAAAGTGCCCCCCCCCCCCCACCCGTCGGTCAGCCATCCCCTTTCTTGGGCCCGCCGCTGACCCATGTGCTGCAGCTCCTCTGGCCCGCCCCGGGGTGGCCCCCACCCCTGAACCCCTCAGTGACCTTCCATCGAAGTCTCTCCCACATCAGCAGAACTCATCCCCCCTCCTCCCCCAGCAACACTACTCTAAATCCCAACCCAACTAATAAACTAAGCATATACACCCCCTCCACTGTGCTTCGGTGACCTAGCTCATCCAGCTAGCTTGGTGACCGCCGCCTCTGGTGCCAAGAAGTCTCCCACCTATTGTTCCCTCGCTCCCCTCCCCCTGCTCCTGTAAACAAGTTCCCTCATCCAACAATCCCCAAACAAACACCCCGCAGCAAGTAAACACAAGGAACAAAAGCACCACCCACCAAAACCCAGACAGGCACATCTCCATCCCACCAAAGTGCACAACAGTATAAACAAACAAGATAAAACACAAAAGGAACATTGCAAAGACCTACCCCGAAAAAGGACCAAAAACAAAACGGAAAATCGACTTTCCCTCCTCCCTTCCCTTTTCCCCTAAACAGAGCTCCAAAAAAGACTGATACAAAACAATACGAGAAGGCATAGCCAAATTAACAACAGAAAGAAAAACAACCCAAACCCCATCAACAAACCAAGGGGGAGAAAAGAAAAACAAACAAAAACCCCCAGAGAAAAACAGAAAAGGAAAAAGGGCCCAATATAGGCCAACATTTTGTCACTGAGTCCAAAAGTTCTCAAGCTCCCACCAGTCCTTTTCTTTTTGCAAAGTCCAACGCCTCATCGGACGACTCAAAATAATGGTGTTGATCTTCATGCGTGACTCACAGACGCACCGGGTACAGCAGACCAAACTTAACCTGCTTCTGAAAGAAAATCGCCTTGACCTGGTTGAAGCCTGCCCTCTTCCTCGCTCAGGTCCTGGTACACCCGCAGGATGCTGTTATCCCACTTGCAACTTCGCGTCGCTTGGCCCACCGCAGAATACATTCCTTATCCAGGAACCTGTGGAATCTCACCACCATTGCCCTCGGAGGGTCCCCCGCCCGCGGCTTCCTGGCAAACGCCCGGTACACCCTGTCCACCTCCAGCGGTCGGGGGGATGTCCCCTCCCCCAGCAGCTTTTCGAACATACCCGCCACGTATGCTCCAGCATCTGCTCCCTCAGCTCCCTCCGGGAGCCCGACAATTCTTAGGTTCTGCCGGCAGGACCGGTTCTCAGGTCCTCCACCTTCTCCAAGAGTCTTTTCTGCTATTCCCGAAGCATCCCCACCTCCAGCTCCATTGCTTTTTGGTGCTCCTCTTGTTCCAGCAGCGCCTTCTCCACCTTCTGAATCGCCCGGTCCTGGGCGTCCAGTCTGCTCTCTAGACCATCAATTGATTCCTTGATCGGGTCCAGGCATTCCCGCTTCTGTCTGGCGAAACCATCCTGAATGGCCTTCATCACTAGGTCTGTTGAACGCTGCGCTGCCACCCCAGGGGTCCGACCCTCAGCCATGCTGTCTCCCATTGCAGCTTCAACACAGCTCGCTGCTGGCTTCTTGTTTCTGCCCTTTCGCACACTTCTGATCCTTTTTTCCATAAACTAATGCGAGGAAACGGTGCCCAGCTGCCTCAACCTACAAATGTTCTGTTTAAAACCGGAAAAAAGTCCGAGGAAAAGGTCCAAAAGTCCGACCAGAGCGGGAACCACCAAATGTGCGACTTATTCCTTCAGAGCTACCACCGAAAGTCCAACTCATCTATATAGTTAAACAACTATGTGTTCTGTGTACATCATTACCACGGTTACAGCACACAACACCACATGGAGGAGCTATTGAGGCTGAGGGAGGTGATGGATAGTATCAGGGGAATGCAGTTGGGGAAGGCCCTGAACCAGACAGATTTCCGGTGGAGTTTGAGAAAAAATTTACAACAGAGTTGGCCCCCCAACTGTTGGGGATGTTTAGTGAGGCGGTGGAGAGGAGGGGGGAGTTCCTGGCAATGTTGTCTCAGGCGTTGATTTCTCTGATCCCGAAGAAGGGGACGGACCCACTAGAGTGTGGGTCCTACAGGCCCATCTCTTTGTTGAACACGGATGTGAAAGTACTCGCGAAGGTGTTGGTCTGTAAGCTTGAGGGGTGTGTGCCCGAGGTGGTCTCCAAAGACCAAACAGGCAGGCAGCTCTCCTGCAACATTGAATGGCTATTGAATGTAGTTATGACTCCGTCAAGGGGTGGGCACCGGAGGTTATTGTAT
Source organism: Scyliorhinus torazame (assembly GCF_047496885.1). Lineage (NCBI taxonomy): Eukaryota > Metazoa > Chordata > Chondrichthyes > Carcharhiniformes > Scyliorhinidae > Scyliorhinus > Scyliorhinus torazame. The sequence continues at coordinate 321,367,703 of NC_092708.1, read as the reverse complement.
CTATGGATGTGGAGAAGGCCTTTAACTGAGTGGAGGTACCTGTTTGAAATTCTGAGTAGGTTTGGGCTTGGACCGAAGTTTGTGGCATGGGTGCATCTTTTGTATCTGTCCCCGATGGCAAGTGTGCGTACAAACTGTGGTGATATGCCTATGGGCTACATCATAGTTGGAAGGTGTGTGACCTCCAACCAGCAGGTGGCAGTATAGAAGCACTATGTGGTCTCTAGGCCAAGGTCATGTGACCTGTGCCTCCAATACAAAGTGAGACACATCGAGCCATCTTCAGAAGAAGATTGAGAGGGTAATAAGACATACATGTGAATGGTCAGTGCTAGGTGCAAATTCCAGAGGAGTAGTTGGCAGATTCCATGATAAAGTGCTCTGTCTCAGATTGCTATCTTACTACACAAGACTTAATAAAAGATTCTGCTTTGGACACATCGCAGTGTTTCGTGGATTCCTTCGTGAAGGACAAAGTACCAAACACAACACAAATGAGACACGTTCAGGATATTTTGGGTTGCATAGGGTGATGAGGCAGGGGTGCCTGCTGTCGCCATTGTTATTTGCTTTGGCAATTGAGCCCTTGGCGATGGCCCTTCGGGGGTCTACTGAGTGGTGAGGGAATGTGAAGGGGGGTGGGAAGGGAGCACAGGGCATCATTGTATGCAGACGACCTCTGTTGTTTGCATCAGACCCGCTGGAGATCATGAACAGAATTGCCTGCTGGAGGGGTTTGGGGCCTTGTTCGGGTACAAGCTGAACATAGGGAGAAGCGAGGTGAATGCGGCAGAGCGGGGTCCAATTTACGGACACTACTGGCAAAGGTGGCAAGAGAGCGGTTTAGGTATTTGGGGATTCCACTGATGCACGAGTGAACCATGATGCACAGATGGAACTTGACAGCGTTAGTGGAGAAGGTTAAGGGGGATCTCAGGAGGTGGGATGCTTTGCACTTGATGTTGGCAGGGAGGGTGCAGGTGGTAAAGATGAACCTGCTGCCAGGTTTTCTGTTTGACTTTCAGATCCTCCCGATTTTTCTCCCTAAAGTCTTCTTCCGGAGGGTGGAGGTACTGCGTTTGGAATTTTTATGGGCGGGGGAAGTACTGAGGGTGAAGAGGACTCTGCTACAGAGGCAGACACAGAAAAGGGGTTGACGCTCCCGCACCTGATGTATTATTATCACATGGAGGGAGGGGTAGTTAAAAAGGGGGGAAACTATGCAAACTGCCGACTATGCTTTGATGGACTGTGTATTTTGTTGATGTTGTGTATGTTTGGAATAAAATATTTTTATAAACAAGAAATCTGGCCTGCCACTAATTTGCTGCAATGCGAGGGGGGTTTGGGGATGAGTAATACCTTGGTACCTTGGCGTTGTCTTACTTTTTATCCCCCATCATGTCAGGATCAATGGATCAACTCTGTGTGTTGCCACCATTTTCTGTTTTAACTTCATAGTTGATCCTTAGGCTTCTTGTATTTCCTATTTGCTTGGGTGTGTCACTCATTGCTTTAGTTATTCAAACAGTTGCTTTTTGTTTTGCACTCCTTTCTAATGTCTGAGAGTCACAGCACAGAGAGTAACCACAGATCACCATGTTAACGGAATGCATCCTGAATGGGGTGGAAATCTGAGAATTTGATAAGCAGTGGGAATTCACTGCGAAAGGGAAAGGTGGTGCTTAGTTTGAACACTTGTGGTTTGCGAACACTTGAAGCATTTTTTTCTGTTATTGTGCTTGGTGCAAACTAGTGTATAAAAAGGGTCCTCAAAACAGACAGAAGGTAATTACTTACTTACATGTGGACATAATTAGTACTGTAAAAGGAAAGTAGAAATCAGCTTCAATCTTATGCAGTGCGGAGGCGGTGGGGGGTGGGCAGAGACAACAACTTGCCTGTGAGTGTTCAGCTGGGGTTAGGTATTATTTATATTATTTTTTTTAATTTAGAGTACCCAATTATTTTCTTTCTTTCCAATTAAGGGCCAATTTAGCGTGGCCAATCCACCTAACCTGCACATCTTTAGGTTGTGGGGGTGAAACCCACGCAGACATGGGGAGAATGTGCAAACTCCATACGGACAGTGACCCAGAGCCGGGATTCAAACCCGGGTGCTCAGCGCCGCAGTCCCAGTGCTATCCACTGAGCCACATGCCGCCCTGGGGGGTAGGTAGTATAAGGAAGATAGATCTGAGATGATTTGATTTGATTTGATTTATTGTCACATGTACCGAAGTACAATGAAAAGTATTATTCTGTGGCCGAGGGAACACACACAGTACATACATAGTAGACAAAAAGAATAATCAGCAGAGAACATTGACAAATGGTACATCGACAAAACAGTGATTGGTTACAGGGTGGAACAAGGGGCCAAACAAAGCAAATACATGAGCAAGAGCAGCATAGGGCGTCGTGAATAGTGTTCTTACAGGGAACAGATCAGCCCGAGGGGAAGTCATTGAGGAGTCTAGTAGCTGTGGGGAAGAAGCTGTTTCTGTGTCTGGATATGTGGGCCTTCAGACTTTTGTACCTTCTGCTGATGGAAGGGTCTGGAAGAAGGCAATGCCTGGGTGGGAGGGGTTGCTGATAATACTTGTAGCTGTGGGGAAGAAGCTGTTCTTATGTCTGGATGTGCAAGTCTTCAGACTTCTGCACCTTCTGCCTGATGGAAGGGTCTGGAACATGGGCAGCATGGTAGCATTGTGGCTAGCACAATTGCTTCACAGCTCCAGGGTCCCAGGTTCGATTCCAGCTTGGGTCACTGTCTGTGCGGAGTCTGCACATCCTCCCCGTGTCTGCGTGGGTTTCCTCCGGGTGCTCCGGTTTCCTCCCACAGTCCAAAGATGTGCAGGTTAGGTGGATTGGCCATGATAAATTGCCATTAGTGTCCAAAATTGCCCTTAGTGTTGGACTGGGTTATGGGGATAGGGTGGAGGTGTTGACCTTGGGTAGGGTGCTCTTTCCAAGAGCCGGTGCAGACTCAATGGGCCGAATGGCCTCCTTCTGCACTGTAAATTCTATGAAAGGCAATGCCTAGGTGGAGGGGTCTCTGATAATGCTGTCTGCCTTCCTGAGGCAGCGAGAGGTGTATACAGAATCAATGTGGGGGTGGCAAGCTTGTGTGATGCGTTGGGCTGAGTTCACCACACTCTGCAGTTTCTTGCGATCTTGGACTGAGCAGTTGCCACACCAGGCTGTGATGCAGCCGGATAGGATGCTCTCTATCGCACATCTGTAGAGGTTTGTGAGATTCGATGCAGACATGACAAATTTTTTTAGCTTCTGCAGGAAGTAGAGACGTTGTTGGGCTTTCTTGACTGTTGCATCAACGTGAGTGGACCAGGACAGACTGTTGGTGATGGTGACCCCCAGGAACTTAAAGCTATCGACCATCTCCACTTCGGAGCCATTGATGCAGACGGGAATCGTCTCGCGGAATTGATGCAGTGTGTCGTGCTGCGCTTCCTGAAGTCAATGATCAGTTCCTTGGTCTTTCCAACATTTAGAGAGAGGTTGTTTTCGGTGCACTATGTAACCAAGTGATTTATCTCCCTCCTGTAGTCTGATTCGTCATTGTTTGAGATGCGATCCACCACAGTCGTATCATCCGCAAATTTATAGATTGTGTTGGAGTTAAATTTTGCCACACAGTTGTTTGTGTATAGGGCGTACAGTAGGGGACTCAGCACACATCCTTGCTGGGCCCCGTTGTTGAGGACTATTGTGGAGGAGGTGCTATTGCCTATCCTGACAGATTGCGGTCTGTTGGTGAGGAAGTCGAGGATCCTGCTGCACAGGGAGGGATTGATGCTCGATCAATAACTCCAGAAGCGAGATTGGATGACAATTGAAGGGTTTATTACACTAGATGTTTCCCCCAGCAGCGCAGGTACAGAATGCAGCTGCTAGGGAGACACGGACTCTTATACTCCGCCTTACTGGGCGGACCAGCGGGCAGGCTTCACCAATGATCTTCCTGTCTCAGGTACCTCCCACACCAATGGTCTTACAGCCTCAACCTAGGTGCCGTAATACCCGTAATACAGGCTACCACATTCACCCCCTGTTAAAAAAAGAGTCCGGCGGGGGTGGTGGTCTCGCGTCATACAGTGGTAGAGGTTATGGTGGTACACGTCGGTGGTACAGTGTTTTGCCTTATTACATGTCACAACTATTTACAGTGTCCATTTTGCATGTACATATCGGGGTTTTGCCTTATTACATGTCACAACTATTTACAGTATTCATTTTACATGTACATCTCAGGATGAAGCAATTAGTCGATCGGGGGCCCTGGTCGTCCTCTGTGATCGTCACAGTTTTGGCAGTGATGCAGGCGCTGGCTCGGGCATCCGTGACTCCGGGAGCGTGACTTTGGCTTCTTCGGTAGCTTCATCACCCCTGGGTGGGACCAGTGGAAGAACCGATCCACCTGGGAAGGGGGCAGCCGTGGGTTGCGCCGGTGGGAGGGAGGGTGGGGTTGATGGGGAGGGGGGGGCTGTGGGTGGGGATCCAGCGGGTGCCAGGTCCCATAGGCAGACCGTATCCTGCCGGCCGTCAGGGTATGCCACGTGGGTGTACTGAGGGTTAGCGTGAAGGAGGTGGACCCTCTCTACCAATGGGTCCGACTTGTGCGCCCGCACATGTTTGCGGAGCAGAATGGGACCACGAGCTGCCAGCCATGTTGGGAGCGAGGTCCCGGAGCAGGACTTCCTAGGGAAGACAAGGAGACGTTCATGAGGTGTTTCGTTTGTCGTGGTACACAGCAGTGATCGGATGGAGTGGAGTGCATCGGGAAGGACCTCCTGCCAGCGGGTGACTGGGAGATTCCTGGACCGTAGGGCCAGTAGGACTGTCTTCCTGTCTGCCTGTCTGTTTCCCCGGGGTTATAACTCGTCGTCCTGCTCGAGGCGATGCCTTTGCTGAGCAGGAATTGACGCAATTCGTCGCTCATATCACTGTGTATGTAGGCGGGGAAACCGAACAGGGTAAAGATACTGTGGAGGGCTTTTATGAGGGTGGCTGCGGTCATGTCTGGGCAGGGGATGGCGAATGGGAACTGGGAGTACTCGTCAATCACGTTCAGGAAGTACGTGTTGCGGTCGGTGGAGGGGAGGGACCCTTTGAAGTCCATACTGAGGTGTTCAAAGGGACGGGAAGCCTTTATCAGGTGCGCTTTCTCTGGCCTGTAGAACTGCGGCATGCACTCTGCGCAGATTTGGCAGTTCCTGGTGGTGGTCCTGACCTCCTCGAGGGAGAAGGGCAGGCTGCGGGTCTTGATAAAATGTAAGAATTGAGTGACCCCCGGGTGGCAGAGGTCCTCATGGAGGGCCCGGAGTCGGTCCACTTGTGCGTTGGCACATGTGCCGCGGGATAGGGCATCAGGTGGCTCGTTTAGCTTCCCGGAACGATACAAGATCTCATAGTTGTAGGTGGAGAGTTCGATCCTCCACCGTAAGATCTTATCGTTCTTTATCTTGCCCCGCTGTGCATTATCGAACATGACAGCTACCGACCATTGGTCAGTGAGGAGCATGAATCTCCTGCCGGCCAGGTAATGCCTCCAATGCCGCACAGCTTCTACTATGGCCTGGGCTTCCTTTTCAACGGAGGAATGACGGATTTCTGAAGCATGGAGGGTGCGTGAGAAGAAGGTCACGGGCCTGCCCGCTTGGTTCAGGGTGACCGCCAGAGCTACGTCGGACGCGTCGCTCTCGACTTGGAAGGGAAGGGATTCGTCGATTGCGTACATCGTGGCCTTTGCGATGTCCACCTTTATGCGGCTGAAGGCCTGGCGGGCCTCTGCCGACAGGGGGGAAACTGAGGATTGGATTAGTGGGCGGGCTTTGTTCGCACAATTGGGGACCCACTGGGCGTAATATGAAAAAAATCCCAGGCAGTGTTTCAGGGCCTTGGAGCAGTGGGGGAGGGGAAACTCCATGAGGGAGCGCATGCATTCGGGATCTGGGCCTATGACTCCATCATGCACTACGTAGCCGAGGATGGCTAGACGGTCGCTGCTGAACACGCATTTGTTCTTGTTGTAGGTTAAATTAAGGGTTTTTGCGGTATGGAGGAATTTGCGGAGGTTGGTGTCGTGATCCTGCTGGTTGTGACCGCAGATAGTGACATTGTCGAGGTACGGAAACGTGGCCCTCAAACCGTACCGGTCAACCATTCGGTCCATTTCCCGTTGGAAGACCAAGACTCCATTAATGACACCGAAGGGAACCCTCAGGAAGTGGTAGAGCCGCCCATCTGTTTTGAATGCAGTGTACTTGCGGTCGTCCGGGCGGATGGGGAGCTGGTGGCAGGCGGATTTGAGGTCCACCATGGAAAAGACCTTGTATTGTGCAATCTGATTGACCAAATCAGATATGCGGGGTGAGGGTACACGTCGAGCTGCGTATACCTGTTGATGGTCTGACTATAATCGATGACCATCCTGTGCTTCTCCCCAGTCTTTACAACCACTACTTGAGCACTCCAGGGGCTGTTGCTAGTCTCGATAATACCTTCCTTCAGTAGCCGCTGGACGTCCGACCTAATGAAGGTCCGGTCCTGGGCACTGTACCGTCTGCTCCTGGTGGCGACAGGTTCGCAATCAGGGGTGAGGTTCGCAAAAAGGGAAGGCGGGTCGACCTTGAGGGTCGCGAGGCTGCAGACAGTGAGGGGGGTATAGGGCCGCCAAATTTAAAGGTTAAGCTCTGGAGGTTGCATTGGAAGTCCAATCCCAGGAGCGTGGCAGCGCAGAGATGAGGAAGGACGTAGAGTCGGAAATTTTTTAATTCCCTTCCCTGGACCGTGAGGTTCGCTACGCAGAATCCTTTGATCTCTACAGAGTGAGACCCGGAGGCCAGGGAGATTTTTTGGTTAACTGGGTATATGGGAAGAGAACAGCGCCTTACCATGTTGGGGTGTATGAAGCTCTCTGTGCTCCCGGAGTCGATCAGGCAGGATGCTTTGCGCCCGTTGATGAGCACGGTCGTCGTCGCGGTTGAGAGCGTTCGGGGCCGAGACTGGTCCAGGGTCACCGAGGCGAGTCGTGGCAAAAGTTGAAGATTTTCCTCAGGCGATGTGTAGTCATCCGAATCGGGATCCTGAGACTGCAGCCAAGATGGCGGCGCCCATGGGTTGCACATGGCTGAGGGTGGGCAAGATGGCAGCGCCCACGCATCGCAAATAGGCCCTGAGGAACAAGATGGCAGCGCCCGGGGCCCGCACATGGCTGGGGAAAATGAAGATGGCGGCGCCCGCGGCCCGTACATGGCCCCTGGAGAGAGTTGTAGTGGCGGCCCCGGTTCGCCCCCGGAGTCAGCGGCGACCGCCCGGGCCTGGCATACCGCCACAAAATGGCCCTTTTTGCCACAACCTTTGCAGGTGGAGGAGTGGGCTGGGCAGCGCTGCCGGGTGTGCTTGGCTTGTCCGCAAAAATAACAGCGGGGCACCCCGGGGTTGCCCGGTAGCTGTGCGGCACAGCTTGTGGGGGGATGGGGATGCATCGGCGTCGGCCGCGGGTGGGTTCCATGCTGCCCAAGGTATATGGGAATTGGCCATATATTGCGGTCAGGGGCATACGCGCGGGCGTTTCGGGAGGCCATATCCAGGGAGCTAGCAAGAGCCCGTGACATCTCACTGAGATTGCGTGTAATACGACAATACAAAGCTAGTTGCAAAAGTAAGCTGTGAGGAGAATATAAAGAAGATCCAAAGGGATGCACACTGGTTAAGTAATTGGGCAAGAAAGTGACACATGGAGTATAAAGTGTAAAAGTGTGAACTAATCACTCTCTGAAAGAAGGGTGTTTTTCAAAAGGTGAGGCACTACGAAATGTTGATGTGCAGAATGATTTGGATGTTCTTGTCCACGAATAACAGAAAGTTAGCGTGCAGGTGCAGCAAGCAAGCAGAAAGGAGAAAAGGTGTGTTAACGTTTATTGCAAGATTACAGACTAAGGGTAAGAAAGTCTCACAACAATTATAGGGTTTTGGTAAGGCCACACCCAGAGTATGGTGCACAGTTTTGGTTTTCTTACTTGAAGAAAGAGATACTTACCTGAGACGGTGCAACAAAAGCTCATTAGATTCCAGGCATGAGAGAGCTGTCTATGAGGAGAGAAATGGGTTTATAATCTCTAGGTATTTGAAGAATGAGAGGTGATGGAATTTGAACATGGAAGAGAGTGAAGGCTTGACTGGGTAGATGCTGAGAGGTTGGTTCCCTTGGCTACACAGTCTGGAACAAGGGTGTAGTAAGTCCACAGAGGAAGAAGTCTCTTCACCAGAATCCCTTTTATTAACAAAACCAACAGCAGTACAACCCCATGCATTCAGCTTGCTGTTTACATTGGGAGTGCAGAGGATCTGACACTCCCTCTTATATACAAAGAAGAGGTTCCCTGATTGGCCCACTAATCAGGGAACTCATATTTCAATTGGCCAATCTTAAAGACCTGGTCTAAGTCATTACAAAGGGGTCATTCATAGTCTCAGGATAAAGGGTTAGTCACTTTGCGATGAGATGTTTCTTCATTCAGAATCTTTGAAATTCCCTGCCACAGAGGCCTGCGGGTGCTCAGTAGTTGTGTTACTCAAGACTAAGATTGTTAGTGTTTTGGGTACTAGGAAATTAAAAGTATACAGATATCAGGCAGGAAAGTGGGTTTGATTTAAAAGTTCAATCATGACTTTATTGAATGGCACAGCAGGCTCAATGGGCCTTCAGGCTGACTCCTGCTCTTATTCCCATGTTCTAATGAAATTATCTTTTATATATTCTAACAATCTGTTTTTCTTTAAGCAAATAACAGATCTTTGAACCAATACTTCTCTCTGTGCGTGGAGTATTTGTATTTGCTTTCTTCCCCCCCCCCCCCATTTTTTTTTCCAATTCTATTAAAATGTTTGTTCATCTTTCACTTTTCAATTCTGAAGGAGGACCTTGTCTGAAATGGTGACTTGTCTATGTTCTCCATGATCGGTGTCTGTCCTGCTTTGTGTGTCCAGCATTACCTACTTTAGTTTCGGCTTCCATCATTTTGCTTTTTGATATTAATTCTCTGTAGTACATGAGGTAGTATATTACAGACCTTATGTGGGATGCCCATTATGTTCTCCTACCCCCTTTTTCATGGCACCATACTAGATTCATTCAGTCAGGCTCCCCAATATTGTTCAATTTTAGTTATAACTAAGATTGTACAGAAAAACAAAAAAGCCAAAGTAATTTCTTTGAAAAATATTACAATTAAGCTTATGTTGCATACCAGCAGATTGTTTTAACACAATGAGTTTGTATTTCTTTCAAGTTCTCTTGGCAAGCTGTTAAGCAAACACAAAGAGTACTTATAAAAAAAATCATGCTCCCATTGTGGACCTTTTCCCATGAGGTGTATATGTATAGGGTTTGGGAATATGCTACTCGTGATTTTCATGCCCAAATTCCTGATATGTGTTCTTGATAAACAAAACTTAAAATAACTCCAGGTCTTTGGAGATATGTAAGAAGATTATGAATTCAAGTTGTTATTATAGACTCTGCTAATATATAAGTATGATGCTTCTTACAGGACTCTTCCCATCCCAAAATGTGGCTGAGGTGCAATGAACAGAAAACACAGAGGAACAAATATTTCATACTTTCAATTTTAAACTTTAGCCTGGATTTTACGATGTGTGACTTAGGGGCAGGGCCATGTCACTGCTGAACTTGAAAAAAACTTATCACAAAGATTAAGGGGCCACCAGATTGTCAGTCTCCTTTACTTTGGTATGACTTTGAATCTTCCACCGCCTGCAGGGAATCTGTGGTATCCAGAAACAGTGAAGTCCTCAGGCAGTTAGCTAGTTAGATTGCAGAATTCTCACAGACAGCAAAGCAGGAAGTAGAAAGCATGGATTATAATTCATTTAATTTTAATAATTGGGAAAAAGTGAAATAAAGATTGGGGCATACACATGAGTTGAAGATAAAAGCTGAAATATCATAAACACATTTTTTAAAATTAAAAAATTGTTTATTTTGAAAATGTTAGAATGTTTACATGTTCTTCTGAGTAAATCAAGTCCACACTTGTAAAATTAGTTTTTCAGAGAAAAGAGGTGGGCCGGGATCCTCTGAGCCTCCATGCCGCAAGTGCGCTCGGCGCGGGGGTGGAGAATGGGGCGTCAGACCCGCGATCGGTCCGACACCACTCCGACGAATATCCAAGGGAGAATCGCGTGGTCGATGCAGCACCGGTCGGGGGCCATTGAAAAAGGCCCCCACGGCGATTCTCCGCCGACAACTGGCCGAGTTCCCGCCACCGTGGTTCACTCATGGTTCCACACGGCGAGAGCTCGGAGTGAGTCCGCGGCCGCCCTGGTGGGGGGTGGGAGGATCCGTCACCCGGGGGGGGGCTCCATTATGGCCAGGCTCGCGATCGGGGGCCACCGATCAGCGGGTGCGCGCGATCTGGGGGGGGGGTCTGTATTGTCGGGGCCGGCTTGCTGTGTGGGTCCGCCATGTTCTGCGGGACCGCCGCCGCAGGCGTGGACCTGTGTAGGGCCCTGTATTGGCAGCCGGAGCTGCGAGGACTACTCTGGGGCCCTGCTAATCCCCTTCAAACTGGAGAATCACTCTGGACTTTCTCCAGGAAAGTCCAGAGTGATTTGAGCCCGTTTTCTCGCGGATGTGGGGACATAGCCCCATTATCAAAGAAATCCGCCCGTTGTTTACCATAATGACAAAAACAAAACCGGCTTCTATTATATGGTGGCTGTTAATGTAATAGAACATCTCCAGCCATTTCACAAGAATGTTATCAAACAAATTTTAATTCCGAAACACATGCAAATATTAGGGCACATGACTAAATAGGTAGATTTTAAGGAACAGTTTAAAGGAAAAAAGAGTAAGAGTTGAATAAAATTCAAGAGAAAATTACAGGGCTCAGGACATCAGCAGATAAAGGCACAGACACCAATGGAAGAGCATAGTTATCTCAGATGGTTGTAGGGTTATAGGAGACGGCAAAGGGATGGAGGGGTAAAGCCATGGAGGGATTTGAAACAAGATCAAAATGTGAAAATCAAGGCATTTGGGGAACTGGGAGCCAATGTAAAACAATGACCAAAGCGGTGAAGAATGAACTGGGCTTTAAGGATACCGCCAGCAGAATTTTAAATGACTTCAAGTTTAAGAGGGAAGAATATTGGAGGCTAGCCAAAAATGCTTTGGGCAAGACCTATGGGCAAGAAAGCTAGATATTAAGGTTTCAGATCTAGATAATATGAGATGGTAAGAGAGTCGAGCAATGTTCCAGAGTTGAAATAGGCAATTTTAGTAATAGTATAAGTGGAGACTTTGGCGAGGGTGCAGAGGAGGTTTACCAGGATGTTGCCTGGTCTGGAGGGTATTAGCTATGTGAAGAGGCTGAATAGACTCGGACTGTTTTCATTAGAAAGACGGAAGTTGAGGGGTGACCTGATAGAGGTCTACAAGATCATGAGGGGCATGGATAGAGTGGATGGGCAGGCACTCTTTCCCAGGGTGGAGGGGTCAGTCACCAGGGGACATAGGTTTAAGGTCCGTGGGGCAAAGTTTAGAGAAGATGTGCGAGGCAGGTTTTTTACGCAGAGGGTGGTGAGTGCCTGGGACGCGTTGCCAGGGGAGGTTGTGGAAGCAAATGTATTAACGGCGTTCAAAAGGTATCTTGACAAATACATGGATAGGATGGGTATAGAGGGATACGGCACAAGGAAGTGCTGAGGGTTTTGGCAAAGATTGGTATCAAGACTGGTACAGGTTTGGAGGGCCGAAGGGCTTGTTCCTGTGCTGTATTGTTCTTTGTATGGATATGTGGTTGGAAGCTTATTTCAGGGTCAAATGTAACACTAAGGTTGCAAACCGTTTAGTTCAGCCTCAGAGAGTTACAGGGGAGGGAGATATGGAACAGAGATTGAGGCCGGGATCAAAGACAATGGCTTCAGTCTTACCAATATATACCCAGTACTGGATATTGCACAAGCAGTATGACAAATTAGAGATGGTGAAGCAGTTGAGTGAGGTAGAGCTGAGTGTCATCAGCCTACATATGGAAACTGACACTATATTTTTGGATGGTGTTGCAAATATCTTTGTCTGCTGTTTAAAATCAGTTACACCTCAATCAATAAGGCTTAAATTTTTTTAGTCAAAATTGTGCTTAAAAATTTGATGTTCACATCAATTCACTGACTTTGTGTAAATACATCTGCATGGGCTGGTAAAGCACACCATAGGAACATAGGGGGCGATTCTCCTAACTGGAGCCCAAGTGTTCGTGAATGCCGTCGTGTTTCACGATGGCGTGAAACGGGCCTGGATATGACCTACTCTGTCCCCCACAGGGGGCCAGCAGGCCACTGGAGCGGTTTACGCCGCTCTAGCCCCCCTTCCCGGTGCCGAATGGGCCAGACCCCGTCAAAGGCCCCCCCCGGGACGGAGCCCCCCTCCCCCCCCCCCCACTGTTCATGTAGAGTTCCCGCCGGCAGTGACCAGGGGTGAATGGCGCCGGCGGGACTCTGTCGTATCCGCGCGGCTGCTTGGCCCATTCCAGCGGCCAACCGCGCCGGTGCAAATGGTGCCGATTCTCCGCACCTCAGAGAATCGCGCGCCGGCGTTGGGGCGTCGTGGCGCGGTTGCGGTGGTTCTCCGGCCCGGCGCGGGGCTCGGAGAATCGCCCCCCTGGATTTAAGAGTAGGCAATTTGGCCATTCAAAGCTGTTCCACTATTCAAGAAGATTATGGTTAATCTGGTTGTGATCTGAACTCCACTTTCCTGTCTGCCCCCATAATCCCAGACTGCTTTGTCTATCAAAAATCTGCCTTGAATAAATTCACTAATCCAGTCTCTATTGCTTTATGGGGAAGATAATTTCACATACTAACAACCCTCTGAGAGAAAACAGTTCTCCTCAAATACATCTTATTCTTGGTCTCCCACACAATGATAACATCTTCCTGGTATCCAGCCTTTCAAGGTCCCTCAGGATCTTGTATGTTTCAATCAGATAATTTCTTATTCTACTAAACTTTAATGAGTGTAGGCCCAACCTTTCTTCATAAGATAAGCCATTCATTCCAGCAGTGAGTCGAGTGAACCTTCTCTGAACTGTTTCTAATGCCATTATATCCTTTTTCAAATATGGAGACCAAAACTGTACACCGTTGTGATCTCAACAAGGCCCTGTACAGCTGCATATAAAACTCCTTGCAATAAATGCCAACATTCTATTTGCCTTCCTGATCACTTGCTGTACCTGCATGCTAACCTTTTGATTCATGTACTAGTACATCCAGATCCCTCTGTACCACTGAGTTCTCGAATCTCTCTCCATTTGAGTAGTATATTCTTCCTACCAAAATGGACAAGTTTGCATTTTCATACATCATACTCCCTCTACCAATTTTTTGCCCACTCACTTAACTGTCTATATCCCTTTGCACTCTCCAACTCATATGGACAATTTACTTTCCTACGTATCTTAGTGGAATCAGCAAATTTAGCTTCCATACATTCAGGCCCTTCATCCAAGTCACTGATGTAGATTGAAAATAGTTGAGGCCCCAGCAATGAACGATGTGGCACTCTACTAGTTACAGCTTGCTAAAACATTTATCCTTAACTCTCTGCGTTCTGTTCATTAACCAATCCTTTATCCATGCTAATATGTTACCCTCCTACGCCAAGTTCCCATATCTTGCATTGTACCTTTGATGTGGCATCTTGTCAAATGCCTTCTGGAAATCTAAGTAAACCACATCTACAAGTTCCCCATCATCCACCCTGCTTGCTACTTCCTAAAAAAAGCTGTAATAAATTTACAGCATGGTGGGCAACATGGTAGCATAGTGGTTAGCACAGTTGCTTCACAGCTCCAGGGTCCCAGGTTCGATTCCCGGCTTGGGTCACTGTCTGTGCGGAGTCTGCACGTTCTCCCCGTGTCTGCGTGGGTTTCCCCCGGGTGCTCCGGTTTCCTCCCACAGTCCAAAGATGTGCAGGTTAGATGGATTGGCAATACTAAATTGCCCTTAGTGTCCAAAAAGGTTGGGTGGAGTTACTGGGTTACGGGGATAGGTTGGAAGTGTGGGCTTAAGTGGGGGGCTCTTTGTAAGGGCTGGTACAGATTTGATGGGCCGAATGGCCTCCTTCTGCACTGTAAATTTTATGATTAAATTAGTTAAACACAATATTTCTGTCACAAACCCGTATTGACACCTCCTGATCACATTTTGATTTTCTATGAATTCTGTTAATAATCTCCCTAATAATGGATTCTAGCAATTTTCCTATGACAGATGTTAGGCTAACTAGTCTGTGGTTTCCTGCTGTCTTGTTCCATTCTTGAATAAAGGTGGTACATTAGCTATTTTCCAATCCACTGGAACCCTTCCTGAATCTAAGAGATTTTGGAAGATTATAACCAATGCATCGATTATATCTGCAGCCACTTCTATAACACTCTAGGATGCAGGCCATCTGATCCTGCAGACTTGTGTTTGTTGAGTTTTCCCAGCACCATTTCTTAATGATGACGATGATTTTTTAAGTTCCTCCTTTCTCTTCACTTCTTGATTTTCAAGTACCGTTGGGGATTTTTCTAAGTCTTCTGCAGTGAAAACAAACACAAAATACATGCTCAACACCTCTGCTATTTCCTTGTTTTCTTTGATCAATTCCCCAGACCCACCCTCCAGAATACCACTTTTCCTCTTTAAATACTTGTAAATATATCTTATTATCTATGTTTATATTACTATCTAGCTTTCTCTCACACTCTACTTTCTCCCTCTTTATTTTTTTTCTGTCATTTTTTTTCTGTTCTTAATATCCAAGAAATTTGCTGACCTACCACTAATCTTTCCAGATTTGGAGTGTTTCTTTCAATTTGATCATATCCATAACTCCCACATTCAGCCATGGATGCTACATGCTTTGCAAAGAATCCTTCTTTCTCACAGGCATAAATCTTTTCTGTGAGTTATTGAAGATCTCCTTTAAGGTCTGCATTTCTCTTACAACCTGGTTTCCCAGTTCACTTTAGCCAGATCTGATATTATATTCTTAGAATTACCTTTATTCGGGTTTTCCATGAGTTTTAGACCTCTCCTTCAAACAGAACATTAAATTTCATCATTATCATCGTTGTCACCTAACAACTCCTTTACCATGAGGTGTTGATTAATCCAGTCTCACTGTTCATTACCAGATCCCGAACAGTTTGCTCTCTAACTAGCTCTAGAATGTACTGCTCTAAGAATTTGCAAACTCATTTGAATCTGATTCACCCAATCTACAGGTCAATTAAAACCAACCATTAATGTGGTATCTTTCTTCCACACACCATTTATTTCATCCCGTATAATCTGTCCTGGGGCCTATAAATTACTCCCACAAACGACTTCTTAGCTGTACTATTTCTTATCTCTACCCAAACTGATTCTACACCTTGCTGTTTCAAGTTAAGACCATCTCTCACTGCTGTACTAATGACACACTTAACTCCACTGCCTTTTCCTATCTTTTTGAAATGTCAAATATCCTCCCCCTGTGGAGGAGCACCGACATATCGGGCAGCACGGTAGCACAAGTGGATAGCACTGTGTCTTCACAGCGCCAGGATCCCAGGTTCAATTCCCTGCTGGGTCACTGTCTGTGCGGAGTCTGCACGTTCTCTCCGTGTCTGTGTGCAAAGACGTGTGGGTTAGGTGGATTGGCCATGATAAATTGCCCTTAGTGACCAAAAAGGTTAGGATGGGTTATTGAGTTACGGCGATAGGGTGGAAGTGAGCGCTTAAGTGGGTCGGCGCAGACTCGATGGGCTGAATGGCCTCCTTCTGCACTGTATGTTCTATATCATTGACACCAATTTGTGTATTTCTGTTTTTAACTGCCAACTTGTGGATGCCTAGAAGTTTCTGTAAGTGTTACATAATGTTGACTGCGAATGCTGATAGTTTTGCTGTTAGACAACTGTGAATTCCGGGCAATATTGTTGCAATGATCAACCAACAAAACGTTGCCAGTTTTAATGCTTTATTTAAGACTTGTTCAGCAACATCAGTTAAAATTTAAACATGCTATTCTCCGAAGGGAATGCTTTCATTGACTATAAAGAGAAACACTTGCATTTGTATGGTGGCTTTCACAACTGCAGGACATCCAAAAATGCTGTACAGTCAACTAAATACTTTCGAAGTGTAGTCACTGTTTAATCTAGGAAATATGGTAACCATTTGACACAGCAAGTTTCCAGTAAAAATGTGGTGATGACCAGATAAGCTGTTCTTAGTGATACTGATTGAGGAATACATTTTTGCCAGGATACCAGAAATGACTCTCCTGTTCTTCTTTGATAAAAATATATTATACATCCAGCTGAGAGAGTAGGTCTGACCTTGGTTTAAAGCCTCATCAGGACAGCACCTCCAACAATCATAGAATCCCTACAGTGCTTGAGTCTGCACTGACCCTCTGAAAGAGGACCCTACCCATTACCCAATCCCCCACCATATCCCCCTAACCCCACTTGGGGGCAATTCAGCATAGCCAATCCACCTAACCTGCATATCTTTGGACTGTGGGAGGAAACCAGAGCACTTGGAGGATACCCACTCAACATGGACAGAATGCGCAAACTCCATACAGTCACCCGAGGTCGGAATCGAACCCGGGTATCTGGCGGTGTGAGGCAGCACTGCTAACCACTGTGCCACAGGGTCGCCCAATGCAGTACACCCTCAATACTGACAGCTCTCTGTTCCCTACAAGCCAAGTAGAATGGTCTGCCATTTTATATCTGGTGAAGAGAGTTATTTCAAAATGATATAGAAACCCAAAGGAAATTTATTTATCTTTGATACATAACAAGTTCTACATGTTTGAAAACTGATTCACCATGATCCGGTTGCTCATTATTTTACATCATAGTTCATGACATGCGAGTGTGTAACAAAACTGCTGGTGCATTTACATATTGTCTTTTTCAAAAAAACATTTGTTTGAAAAGTAACTTTTGCTTTCCAACTGGCCAGAATGTCTACTGTTGAAATCTCTTCTTATGGTACTTTGCCATATTGGCCAAAGTATCGCAGGGTCATGTAATAATAATAATAATCTTTATTAGTGTCACAAGTAGGCTTACATTAATACTGCAATGAAGTTACTGTCAAAATTCCCTAATCACCACACTCCAGCGCATGTTCGGGAATTTGGCATTAAATCTAGGCTGACACTCAAGGGCAGTACTGAGGGAGCACACCACTGGCGGAGGTGCGAACTTTGCCTTGAGCGTAAGCTCAGGAATTCCCTCCCTAAAATGTTTTTAAAATTTGGTCATGGGATGTGGCTGTCACTGGTAAGGTCAGAATTTCATTTTCTATCCCTAATTGTCCTTGAGAACATGGTACTGAGCTGTCTTCTTGAGCCACTGCAATCCATGTGGTGTAAGTACACCCTCAATGTTGTTTGGGAGGGAGCTCCAGGATTTTGACCCAGTGATGCTGAATAGTATATTTCCATGTCAGGGTGGTTTGTGACTTTTGAGAGGAACTTGCATGTGGTGGCATTCCCATCTGCCTGCTGCCCTCTAACTCACTTGTCCTCTAAGACACTTCTTAAAATATGCGTCTTTGACCAAGATTTTGGACACCTATCCTAGTATCTCCTTATGTGGCTTGGTGTCACATTTTCTGGTAATGCAACCTCAGGCTGGTTGACTACAGTCTCTACGCTGTCTATTATGAACAGCTTATTTGATTTGTTATTGAACATGTTATTTGATTTGATTAGTAATCGAAGGGGCATACAGTCTGGCATCTCACTGCGATTGAAATTCATACACAAGGGGCGCGATTCTCCACTCCCACGCCGGTTGGGAGAATCGCCTGGATCGCCAAAATTTCTGGGGACGCCGGTCCGACGCCCTCCCACGATTCTCCCAAGCGGCGGGAACGGCCCGGTCGAGTTTCGCGGGCCGCAGGCCGGAGACACCGAAAATGGCGATTCTCCGGCACCCCCGCTATTCTGAGGCCCGGATGGGCCGAGCGGCCAGCCCAAAACGGCGGGTTCCCCCCGGCGCCGTCCACACCTGGTCGCTGCAGTCGTGGGCGGTGCGTGAACGCTGGGGGGGCGGCCTGTGGGGGGGCGAGGGGGGATCCTGCACCGGGCTTTACCTGGAATGTGGGGTGGCCTGCGATCGGTGCCCACCGATCGTCGGGCTGTCCTCTCTGAAGGAGGACCTCCTTCCTTCCGCGGCCCCGCAAGATCCGTCCCCCACCTTCTTGCGGGGCGGACTTAGAGAAGACGGCAACCCGCGCATGCGCGGATGACGCCCGTTATGCGGCGCCGGCTGCGTCATCTATGTGGCGCCGCTTTTACATGGGCGACAAGGCCTGGCACGTGTAGATGACGCGGCCCCGATCCTGGCCCATTGTCAGGGCCTGAATCGGTCGGGACCGGGGCCGTTCCGCGCCGTCGTGAACCTCGACGGCGTTCACGACGGCGCGGCCACTTTGGCGTGGGAGTGGAGAATCCCGCCCAAGATTACTCAATTGTGTGGTAGGCAGGAGGCCTTTTTGGACTGATGGCAGCATCATATCAGTGGAAACTACCACTCGAGTTGGCACTACATAGTAATAATGTGAGACGGCTTGTTTAACCTGCTGTTCAAATGTTTAAGATATTTTGCCTTTTCAGATTAATTTCAGGTAGGCCAGGATCCTTTTCAGGTCTGAAAATTGCAGCGTTTGGCCCATGCTTGAGGCAACATATATTGATGTGCAGGGGCCTGTTCTCTGTAAATAAAATAGTTCTCTGGAAACAAAATGAACATGTTTAAGCCTCAAGTCTTTTTTTGAGAAGGCGGCATGGTGATGCACTGGTTATCACTGCTGCCTCATGGTGCCGAGGACCTGGATTCGATCCCGGGTCACTGTTAGTGTGGAGTTTGCACGTTCTCCCCGTGTCTGTGGGGTCTCACCCCCCAACTCAAAGATGTGCAGGGTAGGTGAATTGGTCTCGCTAAATTGCCCCTTAATTGGAAAAAAATAATTGGGAACCTGTACTTCCCTGTTACTTTCTCTATGGCAACATCTCAGCCAGGCAGAGTCGACATATCAACCAGTCAGTTCCTTTCTCTCCTGTGAAGCCGGGTCATTGAATATTTTCAAAGTAGAAGCCGATTGATTCCCTTACTTATAAATAATCAAAGAGCATTGGGAGTAGGAATTGAGGCCACAATTACATCAGCCACAATCTTATTGAAAGTCAGAGCAGGTTCGAGCAGCCGAATGGCCTACTCCTGCTCCTATTGTGTATGCTGTGATGGCTTGAAATTTGGCATTCTTGCATTTGTCCTGATGGGTGCAAGATGAAAAGGTTCACCCACATGTCTCACGTTTCGGTAATATATTAGAATTTAGAGATGGTTCTGGTCTTGAGAGAGGAACCTGTCAAACCTTCAAATCGTGGATCAACTCAAAGGGCGGGAAAGATAAAGACTCAACGGAATGTGGGTCATACAGACCCATCTCATTACTAAACGTAGACGCCAAAATACTGGCCAAACCCTAGCCAAAAGTCTGGAGGACTGTGTCCCAGAGTTGGTTGCAGAGGACCAGACGGGCTAGACAGCTAAAATCTAATAGCAGGCGTCTGCTGAATGTGATAATTACCCCTTCTGGGGAGAGAACACCACAGGTAATCATCTCCCTGGATGCAGAAAAGGCCTTCGTCAGAGTCGAGTGGCAGTACCTCATAGAGGTACTGGAGTGGTTTGGGCTCGGATCTGGGTTCACCTCCTGGGTGAAGCTCCTATAAAACGCTCCCATGGCGAGCGTACAGCCAAACAACACCAACTCCAAGTAGTTCCAGCTGCACAAGGGCACCAGGCAGCCCGTTCTCCCCACTGCTGTTTGCCCTAGCGATCGAACCACTCGCAATCGCCCTCAGAACAGCAAAAAACTGGAGGGGGATCCAAAGAGGAGGCAGAGAGCACAGTCTCGCTCTATGCAGATAATCTGCTCCTCTACATCTCGGACCCACAAAGCAGCATGGAAGGAATCATCGCGCTCCTGAAAGAGTTTGGTGTCTTCTCGGGCTACAAACTCGACATGAGCAAAAGCGAGATCTTTCCAGTGTATCCACAAGGGGGAGGGGCAGCACTAGTGGGACTGCTGTTCAAACAAGCCCGACACAAATTCCGCTATCTGGGGATCCAAATCGCTCATGACTGGGCGGGGATCCACAAATGAAACCTGACCAGTCTGACAGAGGAAGTCAAAAAGGACCTGCAAAGTTGGAGCACACTCCCACTCTCCCTCGCGGGGAGAGAGCAGACGATCAAAATGAACGTACTGCACAGGTACTTCTTCCTACTTAGATCTATTCTGAACTATATTCCCAAGACCTTTTTTAACTCACTGGACAAATTAATCATAGCGGTTGTAATCATAGTGTGGGGGAAGAGCACTAGGATCCTAAAGAAGGTCCTACAGAAAACAAAGTCCAGGGATAGCCCTCCCAAACCTACAATTCTACCACTGGTCCGCGACAGCACAACGAGTAAGGGGGTGGATCAAGGAGCCAGAAGCCGAGTGGGTGCGCGCGGAGGAGGCCTCCTGCAAGGGGACCTCCCTCCGGACCCTCGCCACTCAAAAAGCACTCCAGCAGCCCAGTGGTGGTAGCCACCCTCCAGACCTGGAACCAACTACGGCAGTAACTCGGCCTGACCAAAATGTCCGACAAAGCCCCCATCTGCAACAACCATAGGTTTGTACAAGCACTCACTGATGTCACCTTTAAAAAGTGGAGACAGGTTAAGGGGTACACTGACAGTTAGGGACCTATACACCAACGGCAGGGTCACAACACTGGACAAACTGATGGAGAGATTTCAGCTAGCTAGGGGCAACGAACTAAGGTACTTGCAGCTTAAAAACTTCCTACGGAAGGAGACAAAGACGTACCCACGACAAGCACGACAGACACTACAAGAGGAGTTACTTGACACAAACATTCTAGGTAAAAGAAACTGTAGCAACATGTATGAATGACTGGTAGAGAGGACCGACATTGTACTAAACGCAATGAGGAAGACCTGGGGCTCAAGATAGGGTGGGGACTCTGGAGTGAAGCACTGCATAGGGTCAACTCCACCTCTACGTGCTCAAGACTCAACCTAACGCAACTAAAGGTGATACATAGAGCCCACTTAACAAGAACCCAAATGAATAGGTTCTTCCCGGAGGTAGGACAGATCTGAACAGTGCCAAGGGGGCCCGGCCAACAACGCCCACATGTTCTGGTCTTGCCCCAGACTTGCTGGGTACTGGACAGCCTTCTTTGAGGCAATGTCCAAAGTGGTAGGGGGAGGGTGGAGCCGTGCCCGAAAGTGGCCGTCTTCAGGGCATCAGACCAGCCAGATCTATTCATAGGGAGGAGGGCGACGCCCTTGCCTTTGCCTCCCTGATCGCCCGCCGTAGAATCCTGTTCGGCTGGCGATCAGCAGCACCACCCAAAGCTGCAGACTGGCTGTCCGACCTATCAGAATCTCTCCAAATGGAGAAAATCAAATTTGCTATCTGAGGGTTGGATGACGACTTTTTCAGAACATGAGAGCCATTCACCCAACTGTTCCGGGACCTGTTTTTTGGCCAACGAACAGGCGGATAAATAATCAAGTAGCCAAGGGCCGGGGGAAAGTAGCCAAAACATGAGAAAAGAGAAGGAAGGAGGGAAAGGCCCCGGGGGGGGGGGGGGGGGGCAGTGCAGGGGGGTCGCCACACTCAATAGAAAAGAAAGGTGAACTGCTGGCAGGATCTTCCAGTCCCACTGAAGGTGGCTCCCTGTGGTGGGTTCCCCAGCAGCGGGGAGGGCAAGCCATACAAAATGTCATAAACCTCGACGGGACCAGATGATCCTGCCGATGGCTAGTGGCGAGCCACGTCTGCCCCTGGAAAATCCCAGTCATGACCCCTACAATGGTAACAGCTATTATTTAAATTTCATGCATCTTTAAGTCTCTTTTTTGGTATGAGAACCCAGAAATGATTCCAAATAATTCTAATGTTTGTAAAAAGAGATTCACTAATAGCATGGTTAGTGTATAGAATCATAGAACAGTCACAGCACATTAAGCCTGTTGAACCTGTCTGCAAGTCCACTCCACCACCCTTTCCCCATAGTCCGACAATTTTTTTCTTCCCTTCATATTTTTACCGAATTCCATTCTGAAAGACACTATTGAATCTGCTTGCACCACACCCTCAGGCAGTGCATTCAGATCTACTCGCTGCTTAGTAAAGTTTCCTCATGACGTCTTTGGTTATTTTGGCAATCACCTTGAATCTCTGTCCTCTGGGTCTCAACCATTCTGCCAATGAGAACAGTCTTGCTTTAGTTACACTGCTCATGATTTTGAACAACTTCCATCAAATAGGAAGTAGATAGGAAGGAACGTCCCCCTTAATAGAGGGGTCAATAACCAGGGGGCATCAAGGTCGGAGCAGATTTAGAGGGGATTTGAGGAAAAACCTTTTCACCCAATGGTGAGAAATTGGAACTCACTGCCTTAAAGGGTGGTAGAGTCAGCAATGCTCACAACATTTAAGAATGTTGAGCACTCCTAATTGAGCACTTGAAATGCGATTGCATACAAGGCTATAGACCAAGTGCTGGAAAATGGCATTAGAATAGGTGCTTGATGGCCAACGCAGACACGATGGGCCGAAGTACCTCTTTCTGTTCTGTAAAGCTCTATGCCTCTAATAATAATAATAATAATAATCTTTATTGTCACAAGTAGGCTTGCATTAACACTGCAATGAAGTTATTGTGAAAATCCCCTCGTAGCCACAGTACGGCGCCTGTTCGAGTACACTGAGGGAGAGTTCACCCAATTCACCTAACAGCACGTCTTTCGGGACATGTGGGAGGAAACCGGAGCACCGGAGGAAACCCATGCAGACACAGGGAGAATGTGTAGACTCCACAGGCAGTGACCCAAGCCAGAAATCGAACCTGGGACCCTAGCGCTGTGAAGCAACAATGCTAACCACTGTGCTACCGTGCTCTAAAACTCCTTTCAATTGTCGTGGCTAAGGAGAAAACCCCCACTCCTCTAATTATCCATTTAACTGAAATTCCTCATCACTGGCACCATCCCAGTAAATCTTTAATGCAGCCCCTCAAGAGTTTTGCATCCTTTCTAAAGTGCTGTGTACACTTATATAGCACCTTTCGCAACCACTGGACATCTCAAAGCACCTCATAACCAAGTAGGCACTTTTAAGGTGCAGTCACGATTGTACTGCAGGAAATGTGGCAGCTAGCTTGCACTCAGACAGCTCCCACAAACAGCAAAGTGATAATGACCAGATAAATCTGCTTTTCTGACAATGACTAAGGGACAAATATTGGCTACAATACCAGGGATAATCCCCTGCTTTATTTCAAGATAGTGTCATGGGATCTTTTACATCTACCTGAGAGGGAAGATCTGAGAGATAGCACCTTCATGGAGTACAGCACTGGAGGGTCAGCCTTAATTTTTATGATCAAGTCCTCGAGTGGGATTCAAACCTGGACCCTTTGTGATTCCACAGTGGAAGTGCTGCCAACTGAGCTACAGCTGGCACATCTCTAATGGGTCAGAGATGGGACATGTGAAGATGAGAGACGATGGAATCAGAAACAAAGTTGATTACATTTTCCAGTTTGGGCTAAGGGGAGGAAATGGCACCAATACAGCTACCGCTGCACCGCAATAAGAGGTGGGGGTGGGGCTCAGTAGAACTGGAACAAGGAGTGTTCCACATATCCCACAAAAAGGCAGGCATAGCTTGGACCTATGTGGGTATCCATAGCAACACTTTTCGGGGGGGAAAATGAGTGGAGTTAAAGGGGTTGTTCAATGGGAGAACAGGTTCAGTTAGGTGGAGGAGGGTGGTGGTCAATTGAGACTAGCTGGGCCTGTGTTTCAGAAAGAAACGGCAAGCTCTCATACTGTCCTGGTGGGGCTTGGAGGGGTGGTGGGATTGTACATCCATGGTGTCAGTTAGGACTAGGAAACTGATAAAAGTGAGGGCAGTCTGCAACTTTGATGTTGACCTATGTTTTCCTTCAGTCTTCTGGATTCCCTTTCATTTCCCCAGCTTTTCGTGCTTCCATTTCACACTTGCCTCATGATCTACATCACGTCAACTATTCACATGTTGTCAGAAAAAATGGAAAATGATGGAAATGGTCAGTCAGCCAGACTGCACCCATGAAGACAGAAATAGAGTTAACGTTTCTGGTTGATGGGTCTTCCATCAGCACTGTGTTCGTCTTTGGTGATTTGCTTAATTATGTTTATTGTCTTTCTATCATATTAATATCACAGGCCGTTTAACCACTTTGTTTCCTTTTTAAGCAATTTACAGATCAGCCCACTTTCTCTCATCTTGTTGTGGAGGTTTTCCCCTTTTTGTAATTTCCTCTTCTCAGACCCTGACTAGCTTGAGGCGTGTTTCCAACATTTTTTTGATTTAGTCCAAAATATTCCATCGCCTGCTCTGTGGAGAGAAACAGGTTGCCACGCGGTACCATGCGGTCAACTCCTCAGTCGGTCCGCTTTTTCTTTCAATCAGTCCTGGTTTACATCTGTCAGTAATTGTGTACTTTCAAAGAGAGCAGGCCGAGTAGATGGTGCTGGGTGGGTTTGGGGAGACAGCAGATCTGAAAAGGGACAAAGAAAAGCACAGCACAGGAACAGGCTCTTCGGTCTTCCAAGCCTCCACCAACCATGCTGCCAGTCTAACCTAAAACCTTCTACATTTCCAAGGTCTGTATCCCTCTATATATTTGTCAGGACGCCCTTTAACGTCACTATCGTACCTGCTTCCACCACCTCCTCCGGCAGTGAGCCCCAGGCACCCACTACCCTCTGTATAAAAAAAAAACTTCCCTCGCACATCTCCTCTAAACGTTGCCCCTCACACCTTAAACCAATGTCCCCTCATAATTGGAGGGATGAAGGGGGGGGGGGGGGAAGAGTCCTCCTCAGCGCTCAGCACCCTGGGATACTGGAAGTCCTGAGGGGCAAAGTCCTCCGCAATGCACAGCACCCTGGGATACTGGCAGTCCTGTGCGGGAAGTCCTCCTCGGCGCGCAGCACCCTGGGATACTGGTAGTCTTTTGGCCTCAAGTGTGGGAGGAGTGGTGGAGGTTTGGGCGGTGATAACAGCAGTTGTGTGTATGTGAATCGAGAAACCGCGCTCTGGGTGCGAAGCCCAGGCGGGGTTCTGCTCGTCCCGGTCCCTCCTGTGAATCCTAAACCTGATTCCGAGGGACCGGTACAAAGGTCGAACGACACGAATCCAGGTGAGCTTTCCCCTATTTGTTTTGCGCCACGTCCCGGGTGTGAACGGCCCGGGGGCGGGGTACGGTTGGCCTTTGATTTCTGTCGCCGAGGCGGGTTTAATTGGTATGTTTATTATTTAATCGGATGTCTTTCAGCGCCGCGCCTTTGAATGTAGGACGCAGAGCGATGTAGGCCGCAGCCTCGGGCTCTGCTGACAGGTTCCCGCATGCCGGGACTTGCACGGTCCTGGGTTTGAGCAGTTGGAGCTCTTCGCCTTCTCCCTCCCTGGCTCCTGCGAGCCAGGTCGGGAACTGTGTCACTGGCTGAGGCACCACTGGAAAAGCTGAGCTCCGAATATCGATCCAAACAACTTGAAGTCAATCACTGAAAATCTTGTGTCGCCAAATTCGGAAGAAACATTTACTGTTTGAACGGAGTTCATCCGACAAATACTCGTCTTTTTGTGCATTCCGATTGTCTTTTTATGGAATTGCATTTTTTTTCTTTGGCCCTATATTTATTTTAATAAATATTTTATTTCCAAATAAGGGACAATTTAGTGTGGCCAATCTCACCCCCACAACCCTGCACATCTTTGGGTTGCGGGGGTGAGACCCACACAGACATGGGGAAAATGTGCAAACTCCACAGTGACCTGAGGCCAGGATCGAACCTGGGTCCTCAGCACTGTGAGTTATCAGTGCTAGCCACTGTGCTGCCCTTTTTGGCCCTATATTTAACCACGTTCAGTAGCGTTCACAATCTAATTCTGCAGTGAGAAATACCTCAGTTGCTGCTCGTGTTGATGTTGGCTTTATTGTTGCTATTTTAATAAACATTGCACCTAATTTTTGTTGAACTGGATGTTCTCAACTTAAGTTATGGTGAGGGAAACTGTAAGATCCTTCCTTATCAAATTGTATTTGACAACATGTCCACTATATGCCATTTATTGATAAGTCATGTCCATGTGTTACTGGAACTAAATGTGCCTGGTCGTCTTGTGCTGTTTAAAATTGCAAAAAACCTGCACAAGTGTTACTATGCAATTTTATAAATATGCATTTGTTAGTATGCTTCGCAAAGTACTCTTGTTCCATGTTTTTTATTTTTCCACCTCTTTTCCTGATGGCAAACTCTTGTGCAGTGTGTTCTCTTGATATCTTAAACCAAGTGGTGGCTACTTTTGTATGTTTGTGCTTTTGCTTCTGGGCGTGAATTCAAGTCTTGTACCAGGGCATCATTCAAGTGCAGTATTGAGGTGGATCCTTCAGATGAGATGCTCAACAGAGGATGTTAGATCCCCAAAAACTTGTCAAGTGCACTAATCCTCATTCCTTCCTAAATGAACACCAAAATTAAATGGTCTTTCAATCATGTTTGGATTTTGTTGATGAAACATGGCAGGTGCACAAATGTAACTCCTCTGTTCTTGATAGGACGGAGATAGGGGGAGCTTAAGACCTGTCGTCGGGAAAATCATAGAAGCATAGAATTTACAGTGCAGAAGGAGGCCATTCGGCCCATCTAATCTGCACCGGCCCTTGGAAAGAGCACCTTACTTAAGCCCACGTCTCCAACCTACCCCCATGACCCAGTAACCCCACCTAACCTTTTGGACACAAGGGGCAATTTAGAATGGCCAATCCACCTAACCTGCACATCTTTGAACTGTGGAGCACCCGGAGGAAACCCGCGCAGACATGGGGAGAATGTGCAAACTCCACCACGCAGACAGTCACCCGAGGGTGGAATTGAACCTGGGATCCTGGAGCTGTAAGGCAGCAGTGCTAATCACTCTGCCACCGTGCTGTGGGAAAATGCTGGAATCTAATATTAATTAGGTTATAGGAAGGCACTTAGAAAATCTGAATGCAATTGGGCAGAGTCATCTTGATTTTGTGAAAGGGAAATCGCATTGGACTAATTTATTCAAGTATGCCACATCAAAGGTTACAAAACAAAATGAGAGCTCATGGAATAGGGGGTAACAAATTGTCACAGATTGAGGATTGGTTAACAGTGGAAGCAGAGTGTAGTGGTAAATGGTTATTTTCAGGTTGGAAAGATATAATGAGTGGAGTGTAATAAGGTTTGGTGTTGGGACCTCCACTATTTCCAATCTACAACATTTACTTGAATATCAGGACCTAATGTATGTTGCAAAATTGTATGGTGAGACAAAGATAGGAAAGTATGAAGAGGACATGAGGAGTCTGCAATTGGATAGATGTGTTCAGTGAGTGGGCAAAAAATGGCAGATGGAATATAAAGTTAGTAAATGTGAACTTGCTCGCTTTGGCAGGAAAAATAAAGAAAATAGCATATTATTTAAATGGAGAGAGATTACACTTGAGGTACAGGGGATCTGTGTTTCCTGGTATATGAATTGCAAAAAGTTAATATGCAGGTACAGCAAGAGATTAGAAAGACAAATGGAATGTTTTTATTGCAAGGGGATGGAATATAAAAGTAGGGATATTTTGCCAATTGTATAGGGTATTGGCGAAACCACAACTGTGTAGTTTTAGTCTCGTAAAGAAATGACATAATTGCATTAAAAGCAGTTTGGAGAAGGTTCACTTGACTGATTTCCAGAATGTGGGATGATCCTATGAAAAAAAAAGTCAAGCCTGTATCCTTGAGTTCAGAAGAATGAGAGGTGATTCTATTGGATATTAAAAGATTCGGAGGGGACTTGACAGTTGGATGCTGAAAGAATGCTTCCCCTTACAAAGATAAAAGAAAAGTACAGCACAGGAACAGGCCCTTCGGCCCTCCAAGCCTGCGCCGACCATGCTGCCCGTCTAAACTAAAATCTTCTGCACTTCTGGGGACCATATCCTTCTATTCCCATCCTATTCATGTATTTGTCAAGAACCCCCTTAAACGTCACAATCGTCCCTGCTTCCACCACCACCTCTGGCAGCGAGTTCCAGGCACCCACTACCCTCAGTGTAAAAGAAAACTTGCCTCGTACATCTCCTCTAAACCTCGCACCTTAAACCTATGCCCCCTAGTAATTGACCCCTCTACCCTGTGGAAAAGACTCTGTCTATGCCCCTCCATAATTTTGTTGACCTGTATCAGGTCGCCCCTCAACCTCCGTCATTCCAGTAAGAACAAACCGAGTTTATTCAACCTCTCCTCAGCGCCAGGATCCCAGGTTCGATTCCCTGCTGGGTCACTGTCAGTGCGGAGTCTGCACGTTCTCCCCATGTCTGCATGGGTTTCCTCAGGGTGCTCCGGTTTCCTCCCACAGTCCAAAGACATGTAGGTTAGGTGGATTGGCCATGATAAATTGCCCTGAGTGACCAAAACGTTTAGGAGGGGTTACGGGGATAGGGTGGAAGTGAGGGCTTAAGTGGGTCGGTGCAGACTCGATGGGCTGAATGGCCTCCTTCTGCACTGTATGTTCTGCACTGTATGTTCTAATGCCCTCCATACCAGGCAACATCCTGGTAAATCTCTTCTGCACCCTCTCCAAAGCCACCACATCCTTCTGGTGGTATGGCGACCAGAATTGAACACTATACTCCAAGTGTGGCCTAACTAAGGTTCTACCCAGCTGCAACATGACTGACCAACTTTTAAACTCAATGCCCTGGCCAATGAAGGCAAGCATGCCGTATGCCTTCTTGACTACCTTCTCCACCTGTGTTGCCACTTTCAGTGACCTGTGGACATGTACACCTAGATCTCTCTGACTGTCAATACTGTTGAGGGTTCTACCATTCACTGTATATTCCTTACCTGTATTAGACTTTCCAAATTGCATTACCTCACATTTGTCCGGATTAAACTCCATCTGCCATCTCTCCGCCCAAGTCTCCAAACAATCTAAATCCTGCTGTATCCTGACAGTCCTCATCGCTATCCGCAGTTCCACCAACCTTTGTGTCGTCCGCAAACTTACTAATCCGATCAGTTACATTTTCCTCCAAATCATTTATATATACTACAAACAGCAAAGGTCCCAGCACTGATCCCTGTGGAACGCCACTAGTCACAGCCCTCCAATCAGAAAAGCACCCTTCCATTGCTACCCTTGGCCTTCTCTGACCCAGCCAGTTCTGTATCCATCTTGCCAGCTCACCTCTGATCCCATGTGACTTCACCTTTTGTATCAGTCTGCCGTGAGGGACCTTGTCAAAGGCCTTGCTGAAATCCATCAATCATCTTTGTGACCTCCTCGAAAAACTCTTATCAAGTTAGTGAGACACGACCTCCCCTTCACAAAACGGAGATGCCTCTCGCTAATACGTCCACTTGCTTCCAAATGGGAGTAGATCCTGTCTTGAAGAATTCTTTCCAGTAATTTCCCTAAATGGGAAATGCTGGAACTAGGGATACAGATTAAAAATAGGGGTCTCCCATTTAAGACTGAAATGGGAAACAAATTATCGGAAAGGACCGTGAGTCTGTGGAACTCTCTTCCCCAGAGAGCGGGGGATGCAGGGACACTTAACATTTTTGAGGCTGAATTGGATGGATTCTTAATTGACAAGGGAGTAGACAGGAAAGTGAAGTTGAGGCCACAATCCGATCAGTCATGATCTTTTTGAATGGCCAACTCCTGCCCCTAGTTCGTATATCTGGTCGTATTTGCCTCCACAGTCACTGCTCATATTAATACTGCAGCAACAACAATCATTGTAATACATGTGGTGAGGTACTGGTCCTTTTGGTGGACATGACACCTACCTCAAAAGGCACTTTTTTGGTTCTTCACAAACGCATTCTACCACTGACATTAAATGTCAAGCAGTGTTGCATAGCAATTGTGTAGGGTATTGGCGAAACCACAACTGTATAGACATAATTGCACCAGGAAGGTCTCAGTTGGTTGGTATTCTGCTGTGTTGCACAACATGGATTTCAGGAAGGTCTCAGTTGGTTGCTATTCTGCTGTGATAGCATGTTTTGCATTAATGGTCAGTACATTTATACATGGTGCAGCAGAGAAGTCAAGAAGGCAAAAACTGAGCTGTGAATGTGACTTTAGAACAAGTGCATTCTTTTCCAATATTTTTGTTATTGACTGATCTGAAATACACCTCATGGTATAAGCTATGTAAGATTCCATGGCACTATTCAAAAAACAGTTTGCCCCATTGCAAGAGCTTAACATCTTAGACATGACTCTTGTTGATAAGCATATTTACTGTATTGCTACCAGTATGTTAAAGAAAAATTACATTTAATATGGATCAGTGTAATTCCGATGAGGTTGAAAAACATTAACATGACAATTCATCATTTCAGTTTAGTTTAATGGCTGCAACCACAAGCAACAGAATTATTGACAACCTGCAATTTCTGAATCCTGGCTTTTGGCATCCCCTTTAAGACAGGCAGCTTCATCTTATTTGCTGTTATGTTGTAGTTCTGTTTGAATTTTGTGGCTGCCTTGAGGTTACAGAAATGGCTGTTTTAAACATGCGGTATTTGAAAAATATTTTGACATACCTTTTAAAAACTGAATCCACATGCCAAGCTTTCTCGTTTGGCCCCTCAGAGGAAGCAAACAAATGTTTTTAAAATGGAACCTATGAAAATGTGTGAAATGGAGTTGTGTTGTGCTGAATATCTTTTTAGAATTGAAATCAATTTCCATTTAGGAGTTTATATTATAATTATACGATCATAAGCTCAAATATTGCAGAAGTGCTTGACAACATTTGGACCACTTGGTGGAATTAATTTGTTACACTTCACTATTACTTTACATGTTAATGTAATTTCATTTCTAAGCCTAGATACAGAGTTGCAGTGAATATTTATTTTTGTGGGATTTGGGTATGTGTTGGTATATAGTCATAGTCACTAGTGTGTTCTACGAGGTTTAACATTAGCTATCACCATTTTTCAGTAGGAAATATCTGAGAAATGTCTGAATAATTTGAACATTTTTTTGCTTCTGGTGACCTTAATGGAAAGAAATCTAACTTTGAGAATTTACTTTGTTTTTCCTTCAGCAATATTATCAAGAAAAGAGTACTGTGGAGACATGTTGTTTTAGGGTAGTATGTCTTAAAGCCATTCATTTTTGAATGTTCATTACCTAACTGGTGCCATTAGATTTTACAGTGCAGTAATTGTGATCTGCCTAATAGTCCGATGCTCATGTCTCCATGTTGCCTGGTCCTACATTTTCTTCTTTTTCATTTTCAGATGCTCATAGGAACGAACTTACATTTTAAAGTTCTCTCACATCATCATTCTCCTTCTCCCTATTGGCTCAGTGGGCTAGACAGTTGGTTTGTGATGCAGAACAAGGCCAGCAGTGCGGGTTCAATTCCCGTACCAGCTGATAATGTTAAATTCTCCCTGTGCACCCGAACAGGCACTGGAATGTGGCGACTAGGGGCTTTTCACAGTAACTTAATTGCAGTGTTAATGTAAGCCTACTTGTGACAATAAAGATTATTTATTTATCCCTCTAATCCTCCAATAATCTCCTTGAGCAAGTTCCCATGCTGTAGAATTTGGCCCATCAAATCTTTTTTGATTTTGAATGGTATTAATTTGGAAAAAAAATGTAGTATGGTATGTTGTTTGGAAATTGTCAGATGTAACAGTCATCAGTACATTCATGGTATTTCTTGTTTTACATATCCTGCCATATAAATCCCATCAGTATAGTTGTACACAAATGTCAGCAAGGAGGTAATTGCATCATTTCCAAACTGATGAACAAAAGGCTTTACAATGTTAAGGTTACAGGTTTAGTAAGAGGGAGTTAACAGTTTATTTTTGTAGTAATATTGTATTTGAGTTTGTCTGTTATTGAATGGTCCTGTCTATTGAATGGTGAAGCAGGCTGGGGGTGATGGAATTTAGCTTGCTGCAGGTGGGAATGTGCAAGAGCACTTTGTTTTCTTGTATCTCTGCATTTGTGCATTTACTCTGCTCCATATGGAAAGCCTGCATTTAATTCTTTTGAACAATTCTTCCTGAGGAATTGTAAACTTTAAAACCACACACTGGTAATTATATTCACAATCTGGCAGTTTAAATGCATTCTTTAAAATTGACTTGTCTTGTTTGTAATCGGACAAGGAACATTTGCATATAAAAATGCATTGAAATGCTTAAAATTTCAGCGCGTTTTGTCTTACTGTAATACTTTATCCTTCCACTCCATCTGATGAAAATGATGACTCATCCTTGGGCAGTGGTCAGTTAGTTCTTTAGCACTTCAAAAATTGGCCAATTTTCATTCATGTGTCTGGCCAATCATTGACATTGTGATGTTTGATTGTGCAGGTTATATAACTGAAGTTTACTGCATGGCAGCCACGTTAGGCCATAAGACATAGGAGCAGAATTAGGCCGCTCGGCCCATCGAGTCTACTCTGCCATTCAATCATGGCTCATATTTTTGTCATCTCCGTTCTCCTGCCTTTTCCCCATATCCCCTGATCCCCATATTAATCAAGAACCTGTCCATCTCTGTCTTTTTTTAAAAAATAAACAATTTTATTGAGGCATTTTGGCACAGTAAACAGCAACAGTACAGAACAGTGTGCAAAAAACAATCAACATAGTGCAAAAAAACAGTTCCCTCCCACAAGGACCCGCCTAACTAACCCCCTAAACCCCCCCCGACTTCGGGGGCTTTGAGCCCCTCCATGCCGGCAGAATTTGTCGCCGAGGTACCATGGAAGCAAAGGCCAAACGTCGGCCTCTCTCTCCTCCTGGACTCCCGGACCCTCCGAAACCCCCAAAATTGCCACCTCCGGACTCAACACCGCCCTTGTTTTCTGTACCTGGGACATAACATCCGTGAACCCCTGCCAGTACCCCCTGAATTTTGGACATGCCCAGAACATGTGGACATGGTTCGCTGGTCCTCCCACACATCTGGCGCACCGGTCCTCCAGTCCAAAGAATTTACTCATCCGGGCAACTGTCATGTGGGCCCGGTGGACGACCTTGAATTGGATCAGGCTGAGCCTAGCGCATGTTGCGGTCGCGTTAACCTTACTCAACGTCTCCGCCCATAAGCCATCTTCTATCTCACCTCCGAGCTCCTCTTCCCACTTAAGCTTCAGCTCCTCGGTCAGCGTCTCCTCTGGCCCCATAAGTTCTTTGTATATATCCAAGACCTTCCCCCTCCCCCACCCATCCACTGGACACAACCCTGTCCTGGATCCCCCGAAGAGGCATGCGTGGAAAGGATGGAATCTGTCTGTGTAGAAAATCCTGCACCTGTAAGTACCTGAAATCATTCCCTCGCGCCAGCCCAAATTTCTCCTCTGGAAGCTCCCTTCTAAGAACAGATATCCCAGTCCTCCGCCATATTCGGAACCCATCGTCCAAATTCCCGGGGGAAACCGGTGATTGTCGCAAATTGGGGACCAAACCAATGCTCTCACTTCCCCCAAGTGCCTTCTCCTTTGGCCCCAGATCCGCAAAGTCGCCACCACTATAGGGCTGGTGGAGTACCGTGCTGGTGGGAGCGGCAGGGCCGCCATAACCAGGGCTGCCAAACTGGTGCCCCTGCACGAAGCGGCCTCCATCCGCCTCCAAACTGACCCCGTACCCACCATCCACTTCCTTATCATCGCTATGTTGGCCGCCCAGTAGTAATTACTAAAGTTTGGCAGCGCCAGTCCCCCTTCCCCTCGGTTCCTCTCGAGCATCACCCTCTTGTGTGGACTTTCCCGCCCACACAAATCCCATAATCATTTTATTGACCTTATTGAAAAAGGACCGCGGAATGAATATGGGAAGACACTGGAATACGAACAGGAATCTCGGGAGGATAGTCATTTTAACCGTCTGCACTCTCCCCGCTAGTGTCAGTGGGAGCGCATCCCACCTGCGGAACTCAACCTCATTTGCTCCACCAACCGGGATAAGTTCAACTTGTGCAACCGACCCCAGTCTCGCGCCACCTGTATCCCTAATTATCTGAAACTGGCCCCTGCTAACCTAAATGGCAGCCCCCTCAGCCGATCCTCCTGGCCCCTCGCCTGGACTACAAACAACTCACTCTTTGCCATGTTCAGTAGAGAGAAGAAGGTTAAGAGGTGACTTAATAGAGGCATACAAGATGATCAGAGAATTAGGTAGGGTGGACAGTGAGAGCCTTTTTCCTCGGACGGTGATGTCTAGCATGAGGGAACATACTTTAAATTGAGGGGAGATAGATATAGGACAGATGTCAGAGGTAGGTTCTTTACTCAGAGAGTAGTAAGGGCGTGGAATGCCCTGCCTGCAACAGTAGTGGACTCGCCAACATTGAGGGCATTCAAATGGTCATTGGATAAACATATGGATGGTAAGGGAATAGTGTAGATAGGCTTGAGTGGTTTCACAGGTCGGCGCAACATCGAGGGCCGAAGGACCTGTACTGCGCTGTTATGTTCTATGTTCCCCAAGAACCGGCCGAATTCCCTCAAAATTCCCATGATTTCATCCAGCCCAACCACTGGATCCATGATGTATAAGAGCAGGTCGTCGGCGTATAACGAGACTCTGTGTTCCACCACACCACCCCCGTACCAGCCCCTTCCAACTCCTAGAAGCTCTCGGGGCAATTGCCAGCGGCTCTATTGCTAGCGCAAACAGCAGTGGGGAGAGGGGGCATCCCTGCCTTGTCCCCCGGTGCAGTCTAAAATAGGCAGACATCATCCTATTCGTCCTAACACTAGCCTCCGGAGCCTGGTACAGCAGCCTAACCCAGTTGATAAAGCCCTCCCTGAATCCAAATCGTCCCAACGCCTCTCATAAATAGTCCCACTCAAACCGGTCAAAAGCCTTCTCGGCATCCATTGCCACGACTACCTCTGCCTCCCTACTCTCCGGGGGCATTATAATCACATTTAGCAGCCTTCTTAGGTTGGCCACCAGCTGCCTGCCCTTGATGAACCCGGTTTGGCCTTCAATAATAACGTACGGCACACAGTCCTCAATCCTAGCAGTCAAGAGCTTGGCCAGTAATTTTGCATCTACGTTGAGCAGAGAGATTGGCCTAAAGGACCCACATGCCTCCGGGTCTTTGTCCCGTTTAAGTATCAGGGGGATGGCGGCCTGCGACATCGTCGGGGGTAAAACCCCTCTGTCTCTTGCCTCATTTAAAAACCCTAACCAGCACCGGCCCCACTATCTGAGAACTTTTTATAGAACTCCACCGGATAGCCATCCGGTCCTAATCGGGGCCCCCAGCCCGTCTACCTACCCACTTTTGGGAAGGTCAGTCCGTCCAAAAAGCGCCTCATCCCCTCCGGCCCCGCGGGGGGTTCCGGAGTATAAAGCTTACTATAGAAGTCCCGGAGTGCCTTGTTCAGCCCTGCGGGATCTCCTACCAAGTTCTCTCTCTTCTCTCTCTCTCTTTTCCCTCTTCTTCCCCCCCCCCCGTCGACTACCTTCCCTCTTTTTCCCCATGCTCGTAGATCGCGCCCCACGCCTTCCTAAGCTGCTCCACTGCCTTACCTGTGGACAACACCCCAAACCCCGACTGTAGCCTTCGTCGTTCCCCTAATAGCTCTGCCCTCGGGGCCACCGCATATCTCCTGTCTATCTGTACGATCTCCTTTACCAGCTGGTCCATTTCTGCCCTGTCCATCCTGTCCCTATGTGCTCGAATTGAGATCAGCTCCCCTCTCACCACTGCCTTCAGCACCTCCCAGAGCACCTCAGCTGAGACTTCTCCTGTGTCATTGACCTGCAGGTAGTTTTGTTAACATTTCCTCACCCTCTCACACACCGCTTTGTCCGCCAACAGACCAACCTCTAATGATATCCGTCTCCGGGCTACCAGGGAAGCCAAGGCCAGAACGTCTGCCTCTTTCTCCTCCTGGATTCCCAGGTCTTCCGACACCCTGGAAACCGCCACCTCTGGACTCCGCCTTGTTTTTAACACCGTGGACATGACATCTGCAGACACTGCCAAAATCCCCTAAGCTTCGGACATGTCCAGAACATGTGGACATGGTTCGCTGGTCCTCCCGCACATTTTGCACACCTGTCTTCCACCCCAAAGAATCTGCTCATCCGGGCCACTGTCATGTGAGCCCGGTGAACGACCTTAAATTGTATCAGGCTGAGCCTGGCACATGTTGCGGACGCGTTAACTCTACTCAACGTGGTCCGCCCATGGACCATCCTCTATCTCTCCTCCCAGCTCCTCCTCCCACTTGCGCTTCAGCTCCTCGCTCTACGTCTCCTCTGACCCCATAAGTTCCTTGTAAATGTCCGAGACGCTCCCTTCTCCTACGCACCCTCTGGAAACTACCCTGTCCTGAATCCCCCTTAGTGGTGGGAGCAGGAAGGTTGACACCTGTTTATGGAGGAAGACCTGCACCTGCAGATACCTGAGTTTGTTTCCGCTCGCCAACCTGAACTTCTCCAGTGCCCTCATACTCTGAAAGCTCCCCGCTACAAACATATCCCCCATCCTCTCAATCCCTGCTCTCTGCCATATCCGGAACCCCCCCCCCGTCCCCCCCCGTCCATACTTCCCAGGGCAAACCGGTGATTATTACAGATTGGGGACCAGACCGATGCTCCCTCTGCTCCCACATGTCTCCTCCGTTGCCCTCAGACTCTCAGGACCGCCACCACCATGGGGCTGGTGGAGTACCGTGCCGGTGGGAACAACAGCGGCGCAGTTACCAACGCCCCCAAACTGGTGCCCTTGCATGAAGCCGTCTCCGTGCCGACCCCTCCCCCACCACCCACTTCCTGATCATGGTTGTATTCGCCACGGAATAAAGATGGGGCGACATTGAAACACGAACAGGAATCTCGGGAGGACCGTCATCTTCACCGTCTGCACCCTCCCAGCTAATGACAACGGGAGCGCCCCCCATCTCCGAAAATCGTCCTTCATTTGGTCTACTAGCCGGGCCAGATTTAATTTATGCAGCCGGTCCCATTCCCGCGCCACTTGAATGCCGAGGTACCTAAAGCTTCCCCCTACTAATCTAAACGGCAGCTCTCCCAATCACCTCTCCTGTCCCCTCGCCTGGACCGCAAACATCTCACCTTTTCCCCATATTTAGCTAATACCCAAAAATCTGCCAAATTCCCCTGTAATCCTCATGACTTCTTCTATCCCCTCTCATGGGTCCGATACAGCCCCTTGAGGCTCTCCGAGCAATTGCCAGCGGCTCTATAGTTAGCGCGAACAACAGTGGGGAGCGGGGGCATCCCTGTCTCGTCCCCGGTGCAGTCTAAAATAGTCCGATGTGGTCCTATTCGTCCGTACACTTGCCATCGAAGCCTGATACAGCAACCTGACTCAGTCAATAAAGCCCCGCCCAAATCCAAACCGTCCCAGTATCTCCCACAGATAATCCCATTCTACCCGATCAAGAGCCTTTTCTGCATCCATTGCGATCACTACCTCCACCTCCCTACCTTCTGGGGGCATCATGATCACATTTAACAACCTTCTTACATTGGCCACCAACTGTCTACCCTTAACAAACCCCGTCTGGTCCTCCCCAATAACGTCTGGAACACAGTCCTCAATCGTGGAGGACATAATTTTGGCCAGCAGTTTGGCGTCCACATTCAACAGGGATATCGGCCTGTAGGACCCACACAGCTCTGGGTACTTGTCCTGCTTCAGAATCAGTGAAATCGTGGCCTGTAACATCGTCGGGGGCAGCACCCCTCTTTCCCTTGCCTCATTGAACATCCTCATCAACACCGGCCCCAATATCCCAGAGAACATTTTATAAAACTCCACTGGGTACCCATCCGGCCCCGGGGCTTTACCCGCCTGCATGGCCTTCAGACCCTCCACTATCTCTTCCAACCCGATAGGGTGCCCGAGCCCCAGGCGCTGTTTAGCACAGGGCTAAATCGCTGGCTTTGAAAGCAGACCAAGGCAGGCCAGCAGCACGGTTCAATTCCCGTAACAGCCTCCCCGAACAGGCGCCGGAATGTGGCAACTCTGGGCTTTTCACAGTAACTTCATTGAAGCCTGCTTGTGACAATAAGCGATTTTCATTTCATTTCTACCAGCTTCTCGTCTACCTTTGGGAACTTCAGCCCCCCCCCCCCCCCCCCCCCCCCCCCCAAGAAATGCCTCATCCCCCCCATAGGGGGTTCCAACCTATACAGCCTACTGTAGAAATCCCTAAACACCTTATTTATCCCTGCTGAATCTCCAACCAGGTTCCCATCTCTGACATTTACTTTCCCTATCTCTCTGGCTGCCTCCCTCTTTCTAAGCTGCTGTGCAAGCATTCTGGTGGCCTTCTCTCCATACTCCTAGATCCCTCCCCTCGCTTTTCTCAGCTGCTCCACCGGCTTCTCTGTGGTTAACAAGCCGAACTCCGCCTGTAGCCTCCTCCGTTTCCTTAAAAGCCCTGCCTCTGGGGTCTCCGCATACCTCCTATTGATCTGTAGTATCTCCTTAACCAGTCGGTCCGTCTCTGCCCTGTCCACCTTCTCCCTATGGGCCCGTATCAAGATCAGCTCCCTTCTGACTACCGCCTTCAGTGCTTCCCAGACCATCGCTGCTGAAATTCCCCCCGTGTCGTTGACCTGCAGGTAGTTCTGAACACATTTCCTCAGCTGCTCGCACACCCCTTCATCAGCCAAAAGTCCCACATCTAACCTCCAGTGCGGGTGCTGGTTACTGTCTTTACTAACTTGCAGGTCAACCCAGTGCGGAGCATGGTCTGAGATTGTGATCGCTGAGTAGCACGTGTCCATTGCTGGCACCCTGCCTGTTTTCGAGCTTGACCGGTCCAAGCCAGGGTCAATAACTGTGTTGAAGTCCCCTCCCATGATCAACCTGTGCGAGTCCAGGTCCGGTATCTTCCCCAGCATCCTCTTTATAAACTCCACATCATCCCAATTTGGCGCATACACATTTACTAATACCACCTGCACCCCCTCCAGTTTCCCACTGACCATAATGTACAGACCTCCCACATTCAAAACTATTCTACCCGCCTCAAACACCACCCGCTTATTGATCAGGATCGCAACCCTTCTAGTCTTTGAATCCAGTCCCGATTAAAAGACCTGACTGACGCAGCCTTTCCTCAATTTAATTTGGTCAGTTACTCTAAGGTGCGTCTCCTGCAACATTACCACGTCCACCTTCAGTGCCCTAAGATGCGCGAACACACGTGCTCTCTTGACCGGCCCATTTAACCCTCGAACATTCCAGGTGACCAGTCTAATTGGGGGGCTTGTTGCCCCCCCCCCCTCTTCGCCGATCAGCCACCCCCTTTTTCTCTTACCTTTAATGTGAGAGGTGAGCCTGCTTGGTCCTCACAATCTCACTCCAATCAGGTTCACAGGAGGAGAGGGCTATGCGCATATCAGGTACAGGATTCAGCCCATTCCTTTGTGCCATCTTCATCTTTGTGATGACGGAAATTCGAACCTCGTAAATGGAGGTCATTGTGTAGGACAGGAGCAACACAATGCTTGTTTTACTCAACTCCAGATACTCCTCAGAGACGCTACTCCAGAATGCTGACCTTTTCATTGACTAGTGCCGTGTTTTAATGTGCTGTCAAAGCTGAGGCGCAGATGTTCAGTCAGCTTCATTTGGAGTCAGGCTTGCCAGTCCATTGATGGTTTCCTTACTAATGCTGTTTTCTTCGATGTGTCACAGCAATGTGGGGAACATGTAGTAATTTTGGCTTTGCACTAGCAATTGCCAAACTTGCAATGACTTTTGGAAAGCTGCGATTTCTTCCCAGTGCTGAAAGCAATCAACATCCTTCCCTTGCAATTTGAGGTTTAGTCCATTTAGAATTGAAAAGATGTCTGCAAGGTAAGACGTAGTTAGCATCCAAGTTTCATCAGCAAATGAATCAGCCAAAGAGGACAATTTCTCGAGGAGGAAAGCGTGGATTTCGAACCTCAGTTCATAAACTCTGAGTAGATCTCCTGTTGACTGATCATTGCAGTAACTCTTCAAGCGGATGCAGTCCACCATCATTGGGATTGACTGGTCACTGTTTCGATTCAATGCTTTAATGTAGTCTAAATGGGCAGCAAAAACTTAGCCATCCTTCAGTACACAGAGGGCGACGATGTGATGATTCCCCATGGCTTTCATTATATCCTTTGCCAAACGTTCAGTTCTGTCCATGATTAAACCATATATACTCTTCAGAACATTTGAGTAATGTTTAGTGATGCAAAACAGATCAAGGCCATAGCCTTGTTCATCATCAATGATCAGCACGCAGTCAGCCACCGCCATCCATGATCGCACTTTGACCCCGGGTTCCGGTCCGGACACTCCCAGTCCGCATGCGTACTGATAAGCGGGCATGCATGCGCAGTGTGACCGCATTTTATTAGCTGGTCGCGGCTGTCATTTACAAAGCCCCTCACAGCTGCACTTCATTGCAGTGTTAACGTAACCCTACTTGTGACACTAATTATTATAGTTTGTTTTTGTTTGTTCAAAACCCATGGAATTTTATAGCCTTATTTCAAAAGCAGGTGTCTTTAATCTCAACTTTTATCTACTTTAAACAAGAAGTTATTGTTCCCTAACCTGATCTTCCTGTCAAGGATCATAACAATATCAATTCTGAAAATAATGAGAAATAATTTACAAAAATTCTACAGGGCAACTGTAGCCCATGGAGCATCAGTCGCTCTCGCCAGAAATATGCCGTTTCTCTTTCTTGTGGGTAACACTTTCTTGTGGGTTTTTGCAAACTAGTTCAGAATGATTAGAAGCCATGGAAGAAAGCCATTTGGCCCATGGTGTTTGTTCCGCTCACCTGCCTTTTCTCTGCAGGCACAAATGTTTTTCTCTCCAGATAATTATCCAATTCCCTTCTGTTTGTCATGATTGAATTGGCCTCCCAAGCAGTGCATTCCAGATCCTAACCACTTGCCACATTAAAAAAGGCTCTTCTCACGTGACCATTGCTTATTAGTCAATCATTTTAAATTGGTGTCCTCTGGTTCCTCATACCTCTGCCAACAGGAACATTTTCTCCTTATCTACTCTAGTCAGATCCCATTTCATTTTGATCATCTTTATCAGATCTCCTCTTGATCTTCTCTTCTTCTTCAACTAGCCACGTAACTGAAGCAACCCATCCCTGGAATCATTCTTTGAATCTTTTCTGCCCTCTCTCTAATACTTTCACATCCTAAAGTGGTGTATGGAATTAGACACAGAATTTCAGTTGAGGCCATACCATAACTTCCTTGTTTTTGTACTCCATGACTCTAGTTATGGCATGGTAGCACAATGGTTAGCACTGTTGCTTCACAGTGCCAGGGTCCAAGGTTCGATTCCCGGCTTGGGTCACTGTCTGCGGAGTCTGCACATTCTCCCCGTGTCTACGTGGGTTTCCTCCGGGTGCTCTGGTTTCCTCCCACAAGTCCCGAAAGATGTGCTTGTTAGGTGAACTGGACATTCTGAATTCCCCCTCGGTGTACCTGAACAGGCGCCGGAGTGTGGCGACTAGGGGATTTTCACTAACTTCATTGCAGTGTTAATGTAAGCTTACTTATGACAATAAAGATTATTATAAAGCTCAGGGTGCCATATGCTTTATTAACTGCCTGCCCTGCTACCTTCAAAGGTTTGTGCATATATACCCCCCAGGTCCCTCTGTCCTTGCTCGCTTTTAGAATTGTGCCTTTTATTTTACATTGCCTTTCACCATTCTCCCTAATTAAAATGAATCACTTTGCACTCGTCCACCCATTCCACCAGCCTAGCTATTTCCTCTTGAAGTTTATCACTGTTCCTCACCTTTGTGTCATCTGCAAATTTTGAAGTTGCACCCTAAACACTTGAGTCTGTCATTATTATATAATAAGAAAAACATAGGTTGGTGCTGACCCTTGGGAGACCACAGTACATATCTTCCTCCAGTCTGGAAAAACAAACATTCACCACTGCTCTTGTATCCATTATACTAGTGCCTCTTATTCTATGGGCAGTCACTCTTCAGACAAGTCTGTTATGTGGTATTTTATCAAATGCCTTTGAAGTCCATGCATACCAATCATATCAACTGCATTACCCTTGTTATGATCCCAGCTGATGATGTTACTGGGTAAGTCAGATCCTAACTTTTTCGGAATTGTGGAGGAAAGTTACTGAACACGTTCACAGTAGTTGCTGACGAACTTTTAACACAAAGAATAAAATATTTATTAAACAGGAACAACGAGCTATATTACATCAGACAAAAAGGTTGGAAAGATCGCAATACAAACATGCAAAGATACTTCAGATTTAGATACCTCAGCAATATTTTTACAGACACACAAACCAGGGAAGAGGTATCACGAGCTTGACACAAAGGTTTCTTGCTTGTGACTGGCACCGTTTTAAAAACTGTTTTCTTCCGGTTAATTCCTGAGCATTCACTTGATGCTTTTCACCTAACACTACACTCTAAATTCAGTCTTCCACTAGCATCTCTGCTAAACTAATCACTTTACTGAGTTCCATACCTGATTATTCAAGTAACTATTGTCCCTTAGCTGTCATGATGCTGTTGCTAGGCAAATTAACATTTTTTTCTATTTTGTGTTTTCCTCCCTACAAACTCTAAACATTTAACCCCTCACTTTAACCTCGGAGTTGTAAAATCTCATTAAAATGTGCGTGTATATATACAAACAAATCCAAAGGACTTGACCTTTCATTTGGGATTGCATTAAGACTTTCCCACACCAAGGTTTACAAAACCTAAATGAGCCAGAATCCTTTTTACATTAATTCATACACAAATATACATGGTCATCTTGCATCGTTCTTTTTAAAAAAAACAACAACATTTATTAAAGTTTTTTAACAAAACAATTTTTTCCCCTTACAAACAATAACCCCCCCCCCCCCCCGGTAATAAAAAATAACACAAAATCACCCTGAGCAAGATATATACATGGTAAGATATATTTACATAGCTTTATACACTGGCTCTCGCCCATTCGTGCCAGTTTCCCCCACCCTCCATGTTATCCCCCGCTCATCCGTCCCCTCAAGCAATCTCTCGTCTCTCTCTCTCTCTCTTCCCCCCCCCCCCCCCGGGTTGCTGCTGACCGACCTTCCTCTAACGCTCCGCGAGGTAGTCTAGGAACGGTTGCCACCGCCTGTAGAACCCCTGCGCAGACTCCCTTAAGGCGAACATAATCCTCTCCAACTTTATGAACCCAGCCATGTTGTTTGTCCAGGCCTCCACACTAGGGGGGCTTCGCCTCCTTCCACATTAGCAAGATCCTTCACCGGGCTACCAGGGACGCAAAGGCCAGAATGCCGGCCTCTTTCGCCTCCTGCACTCACGGTTCGTCCACTACTCCAAATATTGCTAGTCCCCAGCTTGGCTTGACCCGGACTTTCACCACCTGAGATATTGCTCCCGCCACTCCTCTCCAGAACCCCTCCAGTGCCGGACATGTCCAGAACATGTGGACATGGTTCGCCGGGCTCCCTGAACATCTTCCGCATCTGTCCTCTACCCCAAAGAACCTACTCAACCTCGCCCCCATCAGGTGCGCTCTGTGAACCACCTTAAATTGTATCAGGCTGAGCCTGGCACATGAGGAGGAATTAACCCTACCCAGGGCGTCAGCCCACAAACCTTCCTCGATCTCCTCCCCCAGCTCCTCCTCCCATTTACCCTTCAACTCTTCTGCTAGCGCTTCCCCCTCTTTCATCTCTTGGTGTATTGCCGAAACCTTGCCCTCCCCGACCCATACACCCGAGATCACCCTGTCTTGAATTTCTTGTGTCGGGAGCAGCGGGAATTCCCTGACCTGTCGGCTCACAAAAGCCCTCACCTGCATATTTCTGAATGCATTTCCCGGGGGTAGCTCAAACTTCTCCTCTAGTGCCCCTAGGCTCGCAAATGTCCCGTCGGTGAACAGGTCCCCCATTCTTCTAATCCCCGCCCGGTGCCAGCCCTGGAACCCCCCGTCCATCTTCCCCGGGACAAACCGGTGGTTACCCCTGATCGGGGACAACAGGCTCCCACTGTACCCCTATGCCGTCTCCACTGGCCCAGATCCTTAACGTTGCCGCCACCACCGGGCTCATGGTGTACTTTGATGGCGAGAGTGGCAACGGTACCGTCACCAGCGCCCCCAAGCTCGTTCCTTTGCAGGACGCCATCTCCATCCTCTTCCATGCTGCCCCCTCTCCCTCCATAACCCACTTTCGGATCATTGCCACGTTTGCTGCCCAGTAGTAGCTCCCTAGATTTGGCAGCGCCAGCCCTCCTCGGTCCCTACTGCGTTCCAGGAACCCTCTCCTTACCCTCGGGGTCTTGTTCGCCCACACAAACCCCATAATACTCCTACCCACTCTCTTGAAAAAGCCTTTGGTAATCACGATGGGGAGGCACTGGAACACAAACAAAAACCTCGGAAGGACCACCATTTTGACCGACTGCACTCTACCCGCCAACGAGAGCGGCAACATGTCCCATCTTTTGAAGTCCACCTCCATTTGGTCCACCAACCTCGTCAGATTCAATTTGTGTAGGGGCCCCCAGCTCCTGGCTATCTGGATCCCTAGATACCGAAAACTCCCTTCCGCCCTCCTCAGCAGTAGGTCCCCTTTCTTGATCCCCTGCCTGTAGTACAAAAAGCTCGCTCTTCCCTACATTGAGCTTACAGCCCGAGAACTCCCCAAACTCCCTCA
Source organism: Scyliorhinus torazame (assembly GCF_047496885.1). Classification (NCBI taxonomy): domain Eukaryota; kingdom Metazoa; phylum Chordata; class Chondrichthyes; order Carcharhiniformes; family Scyliorhinidae; genus Scyliorhinus; species Scyliorhinus torazame. The sequence continues at coordinate 321,322,715 of NC_092708.1, read as the reverse complement.
AAGTCTGCATGACCTCCACCATCCCCTCCATTGGGTCCGCCACGTACAGCAGCAGGTTGTCCGCGTATAGCGACACCTGATGCTCTTCTCCCCCGCGGACCACCCCCCTCCATTTATTAGATTCCCTCAGTGATATGGCCAAGGGTTCGATCACCAATGCAAACAACAGGGGGGACAGAGGGCACCCTCTTGCATCGTTCTTAACATCCTCCTCAACCCTCAACCGCATCAACAAGCCCAAATCAAATTATTTAAACACAATTTTCCCGCAAAGAATCTGTGTTAGCATTTTTTAGTTAATCCACGCTTGTTCAAGTGACAATTTTGTCCTGAATTATCATTTCAATAATCTTTCCCACCACTGTGGTTAAACTGACTGGCTTGCAGTTGTGGTCTTATCCTTGCACCATTTTTGAAGAAGGGTCGTATAATTCTTCTCTTCTGACATCACCCCTGTCAGAAGGATTGGAAGATTATGACCAACGTGCCTTTATATTTTCCATCCTTACTTTCATATCCTTGGCTTTTTTTTCCTGTTGCTTTGGCTTGGCTTTTTTTTTGTTAAAGGTGCTAGATAAATGGAAGTTTGTCTGCTTCTGAACTGCATTACGGAAACTTTCTTATCTTTCAGTGTGCACTGACTTTGTGCTTAATTGCATTTCTATCCTTTAGTTTTTTTTTGTAAAACTGCTCAGTGCACTAAGTAGTTCTGCAATCCATTGTCCAAAAATGTCATGCTCTTCGTACCCATTTTCGATAGCTCATCTGCTGTCAGAAACTGTTTTCTTTAAAAAGAATGTTGTTGTAAAAGTTATTCTAAAAGTGGGGAATATTAGTGTCAACTGCAAGTATTCCCAAATTAGATATACCACAGTTAGATACATAGTAGAGTTTCCTCTACACTGCCCAGCGGTATGGATGGGAAGCTTGGAAGTGCTTTTCCATTCCCCTAAATGTTATATCCTGTACCTTCTCTGAGTGGGATTAATGGTTTAGTGTTGAGTTGAAAGTAGTTTTGTGCTGTGTGATCCATACACAATGAGAATTTGTGTAAATATTTTCAGAATCTACTGTTCTTTGTTTCTAGTTTTCAGAAATAGGTCATTAATTCTGATTGTGTGTGGTACAGCCCAAAATCTTATTTCGTTTGAGATCTTTGTCACTGGCAGAAAGTGCAAGTTCATCACCGAGTGAAAGACGAGTGTTACAGTAACTATAAAACCCAGATCCTTTCATGGCTTGCTTAAAGCAGTAATTGAATTAAAATTGCACTAATATTTTTCTTGTACAAAATAATATCTTGGAGTGAGCTGCAAGATTTTTACCCAACAAGGGCTGTAAATTATATTTAGTAACAGTCCAATATCACAAGGAAAGGTTGATGTGAAGTGATGTATCAAACTGCAGCCTAGCTTTGTCCAAGTGCACTGAAAACTGCTTTAATCAATGGTAGTTCTCCACTGATTTTTGAAGATCAAAGCTGAGTAGTAATGAGAATATAGTACACTGGATGCATGAGGATTTTCAAAAGATACTTAATAAAGTTTGCAAAGGAGACTAGTTGAAAATTAGTGGATGACCTAAAAGAGAAGCATGAATAGAACTGCTTAATGGACACAATAGAGAGTAGTGGTTAATGTTTTTTGCACTGTAGAAATATAAACAGCACTGTCCTCCAGAAATAAGTTTAAAAACACAGCTTTTCCCAATGGCCTTAATTTTGTGGTCAGCAGTAGAGCAAGGGTGCTGCCACTAACCTCAAAGAAAGCTGCCCACAAGGATCTGGCGATCTCTCTGGCGTGATTTTCCGCTTTTCTGATGGCAGTTTAAATCTGGCACTATGTTGAGGGGACATCTTGGCATGCAGCAAGCAACAGTCATTCCAGCAAGGAGGTAGCAGGCAATCACATGGAAATGTTCACGTACAAATAAACAGCATATGCAAAATAAGTGAATATGATTGAATTAAGTAGAGGCTAAACGAAAAACTTGTTTTTAAAACATTGTGTTTGTGGAGTTCTTAATCCTTGTGGCAAAACGTGATATTCCACAAATATAAAATTAACTTTATTAGCTTTTCAGGGACAGTGAGTGTGAGCAGTAAAAAATGAAGTGAATACATAGTTAAAAAACCCAGTTACACCTCATTCAAAAAGGTCCAACCTTTTCAAGGATTTATTCAGCATAAGAGTATAAATTCTCATCAATTTAACTGATTTGTAGTTGGTCAACGCAGAACTGTGGTAGTGAGTATTAGAGGTATTACGGTACTCTGTAATGCCAGAACACCATTGGTGTAGAAGGTACTCTGTTCTCATTGGTTAAGCCTGTCTGCTGGCTCCACCCAGCAAGGCAGGGTATAAGAGCCTGTGTCGCCCCAGCAGCTGCCTTCTGTACCTGCACTGCTGGGGGAAACATCTCGTGTAATAAAGCCTTCAATTGTCTCCGATCTCGCTTCTGGAGCATCAATTTATTACACTAGATTTTAAAGAATGGAGCTCCTCAGCCCCCATGCGGCAAACCCAGCGGCAACCTTCAAGCACTGGCTGGCGTGCTTCAACGGATATCTCGGGACGGCCGAAAACACACCCACGGAAGACCAGAAAGTACAAATTCTGCACTCGAGGGTGAGCCCAGAGATCTACACCCTCATCGAGGATGCGGATGACTTCGAGGCCGCAATGGATCTGCTGAAAGGACATTATATTCGCCCTGTAAACCAGGTCTACGCCCGACATCTACTAGCGACGAGGCGCCAAATCCCCGGGGAATCGCTGGAAGAATTCTACCGTGCGCTCCTGGTGTTGGGGAGAAACTGCAGTTGCCCGCAAGTTTTGGCGAGCGACCACACAGAACTTTTGACCCGGGATGCTTTCGTTGCAGGTATGCTGTCCTCCCAAATCTGCCAGCGATTGCTGGAGAAAGAGACACTAGGCCTCAAGGAGGTATGGGCCCTTGCCAGCTCCCTGGATGTGGCCTCCCAAAACGCCCGCGCTTGCGTCCCCCACCGCGCGGCAGCCTCCTGGGCAGCGTGGAACCCCCCAGCGGCTGGCCCCGATGCATCTCCCATCCCCCCACAAGTTTGTTCTGCAAGACAGCCTGGCAACCCCAGAGGGCCCCGCTGCTATTTGTGCGGGCAAGCCAAGCACCCCCGGCAGCGCTGTCCAGCCCGCTCATCCTTCTGCAAAGGATGTAGCAAAAAGGGCCACTTTGTGGCGGTATGCCAGGCCCGGGCAGTCGCTGCAGTCCCAGGAGGTGAATATGGACTGCCACCACAACCCTCTCCACGGGCCCCGTGCGGCCAGCGGGCACCGCCAACTTCCTCCAGGGCCATGTGCGGCCTCTGGGCGCCGCTATCTTGTCTCACGGATACGTGCGTTGGATGGGCGAGCCATCTAGTACACCCCCAGCCATGTGCGACCAGTGGGTGCCGCCATCTTGGCTGGGCTCTCAGGACCCCAATTCAGATGACCACACACTGCCCGAAGAGAACATCCAACTGCTGCCACGACTAGCCTCGGTGACCCTGGACTAGTCGCGGCCCCGAACACACTCGACTGCAACGACGACGGTGCTCATCAATGGGCATGAGACGTCTTGTCTGATCGACTCTGGGAGCATGGAGAGCTTCATACACCCCGATACGGTAAAGCGCTGTTATCACCCCGTTAACCAAAAAATCTCCTTGGCCTCCAGGTCTCATTCAGTAGAAATCAAGGGGTTTTAAAAACTACCGGCTCTACGTCCTTCCCCACCTCTGCGCTGCCATACTCCTCGGCTTTGATTTTCAGTGCAACCTCCAAAGCCTAACTCTCAAATTCGGCGGTCCTATACCCTCCCTCACCGTCTGCGGCCTCTCAACCCTCAAGGTCAATCCGCTTTCCCTGTTTGCGAACCTCACCCTTGATTGCAAACCCGTCGTCTCCAGGAGCAGACGGTACAGAGCCCAGGACCGGACCTTTTTATTAGGTCGGAGGTCCAGCGATTATGGAGGGAAGGTGCCATTGAGGCTAGCAACAGCCCCTGGAGAGCTCAAGTAGTGGTTGTAAAGACCGGGGAGAAGCATAGGATGGTCATAGACTATAGCCAGACCATCAACCGGTATACGCAGCTTGACGCAACCCCCCCCCCCCCCCCGCATATCCGCCCTGGTCAACAGGATCGTGCAATACAAGGTCTTTTCCACCTTGTATTCTAAAGTCCACCTCCCACCAGCTCCCCATCCGCCCTAGCGACGGCAAATACACTGCTTTCGAAGCAGATGGGCGGCTCTACCACTTTTTAAGGGTTCCCTTCGGTGTCACTAATGGAGTCTCGGTCTTCCAACAAGAGATGGACCGAATGGTTGCCTGGTACGGTTTGTGGGCCACATTCCCGTGTTAAGTAATGGGTTAAGAGACATTGCAATTAGTTGTCTCATTTATGTTAAGTATCCATTAATTGACACTGATATGTAAAGGGGCTTCAGGTGGCCTCTGTCAGGCAGTGTGTTAAGAGTTTTGTGCAGAGGCTGCGGAAGTGAAATAAATGGTGTTTGAGTGAAAAGGAACAAGAACGTTAGACTCTTCATTTCACAGCAACTAAAACATATAACAATGGTAGCAGAGGATGGTTGCTGTGCAAATGTGAAGGTTTGAAAGATACAACTTTTCCTGATCAAACCAAGGAGTGAGTGAGAAGGAAAAAAAAAAGATACATGACTGAACCCAGGATAAAGATGGCTGCGTATGACTATCCGCCCTTATTTTCTGAAAGGGAATCGTACGACCAATGGAGAAGTGCAGTAGTTATGTGGGCTAAAGTAACTGCTTTGGGAAAGAGAAAACAAGGTATGGCATTGGCTGTTTCTCTACCATATGGTAGTAAAATCCGAAACAAAGTGCTTTCTGAGCTGGAATTGGAAGAGTTAGACTCAGAAGAAGGTCTGTAGACTTTATTACATTATATGGATCAGATTTATAAGAAAGATGACTTGTTAAGTGCGTATGAAGCATGGTCGGATTTTGATAAGTTCTGGAAAATGGAGGATATCTCCATGGAAGACTATATAATGGAATTTGGCAGACTATATAAAAGGCTGTAGAAACACAATCTGGAATTTCCACAGTCTGTGTTGGTCTTTAAATTACTTGACTGTGCTAGAGTGTGCAACATGGATAGGCTCCTGGTTTTGACAGGAGTTCAGTTTACTGATAAGGATACCTTATTCGAACAGATGACAAAAGCTTTACAAAAGTTTCTGGGGAAACATTTGATTCCGATATAGGTCAAATAGGTCAGCCTGCAATAAGGCAGAATATGGAAGATACACTAGTGACAGGATGGCAAAATCATATGGCTACGAACAGGGCTCAAGACTATAGACGGAGACCGAGACAAGGAAATTATAAAGACAGAAACCCAGTTAGAGCCTACAATAGGAGGATGAACCCCAGAAATGCATGGGGCATGATAAATCAATGTTTTCGATGTGACTCTCAATACCATTATGCTTTCAACTGTCCAACTCGTTATGATAAGTGTGGTTGAAGCGACGCTTGACACGGAAGAGGAAAAAGATAGTGACCAGAAAGAAGGCATTGTCCTATTGACAAGCAGTTTTACACCGATAATGAGGGTGTTGGTTGCAGAATCCTTCAATTGTGCTGTATTGGACAGTGGCTGCACATCTCCTGTGTGTGGAATTGACTGGTTAAAATGTTATCTGGACTCTGTGAATGCTGAAAATCATAACCAGGTTAAGGAATTTGACAGTTCCACAAGGATCAGGTTTGGGGCTGATAATACTCTGAAGTTGCTGAAAAGAGCGGTGATCCCTTGCAATATTGCCGGAGTGAATCATTTCATTAGCACGGATGTTGTATCAAGTGAGATACCTTTGCTTCTGAGCAGACCATCGATGAAGAAAGCACACATGAAACTGGATATGGAACAGGATAAGGCAACAGTTTTTGGAAAGACTGCATTTACAATTTACACAGTCGGGACATTATTGTATTCCATTACTGACAAATAATTTTTCAAGTAGAGTGGTTAAGGATGTGTTAATGGCAGTTGAAAATGGGACTTTAGCTGATAAAAAGCTTGTGGTATTAAAACTGCATAGGCAATTTGCACACCCGTCTCCTCGGAGGCTGAAAAATTTATTAAAGGATGCAGTGGTAAGGGATGACGACTATACTAAACTGCTAGAACAGGTTAGTGACCGCTGTGAAGTTTGTAGGAAGTACAGAAGGACACCAGCATGACCGATAGTAACCCTACCTTTGGCCAGGGATTTTAACGACATTGTGGCCATGGACCTTAAGATCTGGGATAAAGCAAATATATTTATTTTGCATTTTGTAGATTTAGCAACCAGATTTAGTCAATTAACGATTGTTTGAAGTAAAGAAAAGAGAGGAATTCTGGATCAAATCGTGGAAAAATGGATAGGGACAGGAATGGGTCCACTGGCAAAATTCCTTACGGACAATGGGGGAGAATTTGCTAATGATGAGTTTAGGGATATGTGTGAAAACATGAATATCAGAGTTATGAATACGGCTGCAGAAATTTAGTAATGGTGTCTGTGAAAGAAATCATGCTGTCATCGATGACATGCTTCGGAAAATTTTGGCAGATCGACCATATTGCAGGCTAAATTCAGCTTTAGCATGGGCAGTACATGCAAAGAATTCATTGCAGATGGTTGGGGGCTATAGTCCTTATCAATTAGTGTTTGGTAGAAATCCTAAAATTGCGTCCATTTTGGATGACCAACCTCCAGCTTGGGAGGGGACTACAATTAGCTCTGGGTTTGCTGAACATTGAAATGCATTACATAGCAGCAGAAAAGCTGTTTTGGAAGCAGAAGTCTCTGAAAGAATTCGCAGAGCTTTAAGACATAACGTACAGCCATCAGATGCCGTTTTTCAGCAAGGAGACATGGTATACTATACGAGAGACAATTCTAATGAATGGAAAGGCCCAGGGAAGATCATAGGCATGGATGGCAAAACAATTATTTTGCAACATGGTAATCAAACTGTTAGGGTCCATTCATCAAGGATAATGGGTACAGTTTACAAATTTTCAAATTTAGACAGGGCAGACAGACATGACGAGGAACTAGAGTCATCTGGTATGCATGTGTTACAGAACTATGAGGACCAATTAACTGATATAGACAGGGTTTCTGTGGAGGAACACAACACTTCTGGTGAATTAAAACAGGCCATTTTTCCGAAAGGGCAACTGCCAAAAGTTGGTACAATAGTGACATACTTGCCTGAAGGGTCTAGTCAATGGAAAGATGCAACTGTTATTAGTAGAGCAGGGAAGGCCACTGGAAAATATAAACATTGGTTGAATGTACAGCATTCAGGGGAAGGAGTCAAGACGATGGATTAGGAAAACTAAGTTTAAAAATGGAGGGCACAGAAACGCAGTGCCAGTTCAGATAGCACATCGGATAGTGAATAAGTCCGCAGGAAAAGGTTGAGAACTATTTAAAGGACATCCCACAGCAGAAGGGAAAGATCAAGCAGTAGCAGTACAGAACGAGATACCAGGCGGGAGAGGGGACGTAGTTTGTCAAGATCTCGGAGAGTAAGACTACGAATACTAATAGGAGTAGAAGCCCACATGCACGTGAGATTTTGGTGGCTTCAAATAAATTAGACGACAAAGTTATTAAAGAAGCCAAACAGCAAGAATTGCATAGTTGGAGTGAATTTGGAGTATACACGGAAGTACCGGATAGGGGACAAAGAGCTCTATCCCACAGATGGATTTGCATGGAAAAGGTTCTTCCGGATGGAACTTATAAGGCAAAGGCCAGGCTCGTGGCAAGGGGTTTTGAAGAAAACCTAGAAGATCAGGATTTAAGGGTAGATTCACCTACAGCTGGAAAGGTTATTTTAAAGATCATCTTGGCTCTATTAGCCACAAAGGCATGGGAATGCAAATCTATAGATATAAAAGCTGCCTTTTTGCAGGGGCATCAGCTCCAGAGAGACATTTTTCTCCGTCCTCCTAAAGAAGCAGCTAACATAGAAGGGGTACTCTGGAAGTTGAAAAAATGTGTATATGGATTAAATGATGCATCTAGAGTCTGGTATTTTTCAGTAAGGTCAGTTTTGTTAAAGTTAGGCTGTTGCCAGTTGAAAGCAGATCCTGCAATGTTTTACTGGCACTATAAAGGACATTTTTCTGGCATTTTTATGATGCATGTCGATGATTTTTTTGTGGGGTGGGACTAGTGATTTTGAAGCTATTGTAGCAATCTTATTTGGAAAGCATCACCCAATAGCAATTAGTCGTGGCCGAGTTTCACAAAAAGACGCAATGGTTTCAAAGATAGAAAAAGAGCAACTGCGAAGTTTAATTGGGCAACTGAACTGGTGAGGTAGACAGACTAGACCGGACGTGAGTTTAGATGTCTTAGAGTTGAGTACAAAAATAAATGATCCCAAAGTGGAAGACATAATAAGAGCAAATAAAGCGTTGGCCAAACTAAAAATGCAGGAGTATGTTTTGAAGTTCCCGCTTTTAGGTGACCGTAAGCACTTGAAATTCATAGTTTATAGTGATGCGTCCTACTCAAATTTATGTGATGGGGTTTCAAGCGCAGGAGGTTTTATAATTTTCCTTTTGGAAGACAATGGTAAATGTTGCCCACTTGTGTGGGAACCAAAGAAAATAAGGAGAGTGGTCAAAAGCACTTTGGCTGCTGAGACGTTAAGCCTTGTAGAGGCGGTGGATATGGCTTTTTATAGAAGTATGATATTGACAGAAATTTTGGGATTAGGGGATTTGGGTAATATACCTATTGACTGTCACATTGACAATAAATCCCTGTGGAAAAATGTGCACTCTACAAAAAGTGCCAATGCAAAGAGGTTACGGATAGACATCGCAAGTTTGAAGCAGATGTTGGACAGAGGGGAAATAACAAAAAGTAAATGGGTCGACAGGAGCTATCAACTGTCAGACTGTTTTACGAAAAGAGGGGCGAGTTCACAGAAACATTTGGATATTGTTAATGAAGGGCGCTTGTTTCTGTGACTTTTTTTTTCTTGTCCAAACAAAAAAATAGGGGGGGAACATCATGTGTGTGTTATTGAGTTTCTTGAAATTTTGTTTTCACCTAATTATTTTTTTTCTGCAAGGAAGGGGACACTAAGTAATGGGTTAAGAGACATTGCAATTAGTTGTCTCATTTATGTTAAGTATCCATTAATTGACACTGATATGTAAAGGGGCTTCAGGTGGCCTCTGTCAGGCGGTGTGTTGTTAAGAGTTTTGTGCAGAGGCTGTGGAAGTGAAATAAATGGTGTTTGGTGAAAAGGAACAAGAACTTTAGACTCTTCATTTCACAGCAACTAAAACGTATAACATCCCGTACTTTGATAATGTCACCATCTGCGGCCACGTCCAGCAGGACCACGACACCAACCTCCGAAAATTCCTCCATACCGCAAAAGTCCTTAACCTCACATCCTCGGCTACGTAGTGCATAATGGAGTTATAGGCCCAGACCCTGAACGCATGTGCCCCCTTATGGAGTTCCCCCTCCCTCACTGCTCCAAGGCCCTGAAACGCTGCCTCAGGTTTTTCTCTTATTATGCCCAGTGGGTCCCCAACTATGCGGACAAGGCCCGCCCGCTGATCCAATCCACGTTTTTTCCCCTGTCGACAGAGGCCCGCCAGGCCTTCAGCCGCATCAAAGCAGACATTGCAAAGGCCACGATGCACGCCATCGACGAGTCCCTCCCCTTCCAGGTAGAGAGCGACGCGTTCGACGTAGCTCTGGCGGCCATCCTCAACCAAGCGGGCAGACCCGTGGCCGTCTTCTCGCGCACCCTCCACATGTCAGAAATCCGCCATTCCTCAGTTGAAAAGGAGGCCCAGGCCATAGTAGAAGCTGTGCGGCATTGGAGGCATTACCTGGCCGGCAGGAGATTCACTCTCCTCACTGACCAACGGTCGGTTGCTTTCATGTTCGATAATGCACAGCGGGGCAAGATAAAGAACGATAATATCTTACGGTGGAGGATCGAACTCTCCACCTACAACTATGAGATTTTGTATCGTCCCGGGAAGCTAAACGAGCCTCCTGATGCCCTATCCCACGGCACATGTGCGAACGCACAAGTGGACTGCCTCCGAGCCCTCCACGAGGACTTCTGCCACCCAGGGGTCACTCGATTCTTCCATTTCATCAAGACCCGCAACCTGCCCGACTCCATCGAGGAGGTCAGGACAGCCACCAGGAACTGCCAAACCTGCGCGGAGTGCAAGCCACACTTTTACAGACCAGAGAAAGCGCACCCGATGAAAGGCTTCCCGTCCCTTTGAACGCCTCAATATGGACTTTAAATGCCCCCTCCCCTCCACCGACCGCAACATGTACTTCCTGAACATGATTGACGAGTACTCGTTCGTCATCCCCTGCCCCGACATGACCACAGCCACCGTCATAAAAGTCCTCCACAGTATCTGTACTCTGTTCGGTTTCCCCGCCTTCATACACAGCGATAGGGGTTCCTCCTTTATGAGCTGCGAACTGCGTCAGTTCCTGCTCAGCAAGGGCATTGCCTCGAGAAGGACGACCAGTTACAACCCCCGAGGAAACGGACAGGTAGAGAGGGAGAACGGAATGGTCTGGAAGACCGTCCTACTGACCCTACGGTCCAGGAATCTCTCGAAACACTGTACTGAGGTGTACCAGGTACCTTCATAACCTTAACATCTACCACTCTGTAATGCGAGGCCACCACACCCGCTGGACTTTTTTTAAAATAGGGGTTGAATGTGGTAGTCAGTATTAGAGGTATTACGGTACTCTGTAATGCCGGAAGACCATTGGTGTAGAAGGTAGTCTGTTCTCATTGGTTAAGCCTGTCTGCTGGCTCCACCCAGCAAGGCGGGGTATAAGAGCATGTGTCGCCCCAGCAGCTGCCTTCTGTACCTGCGCTGCTGGGGGAAACAACTAGTGTAATAAAGCCTTCATTGTCTCCGATCTCACTTCTGGAGTTATTGATCGAGCAACCACGACCTTTGGATTTTTGCGTCTGTGCTTGTGTGTTCTAGAAGTTGTCAGTTTTCATATAGTAGTGATGGTGGAATGGCAATAGTTTTGCTATCGTTACCAACACAAAATGCAGACCCATAAGTGTATGTGCCCTGACAGGCCTATAGGGACACACTATCAAAATTTTGAAGGTAATGTCAACTCATCTATTCTCCCAACAGAGATGACAGATCTGCTGAATGTTTTCAGCATCTACAGTTCCTTGTATATTGTTTACAAAAGTAGGTCATCTCAATAATTGTGAAAGCACTGAGTAACTTCAAGTTGACATAAATTGAGTGGATTGATATCAGATGAGACTTAACAAAATTTATTGAAAACAAGCAGGGGAATGGGACTAACTAGATGGCCCCTTCAAAATTCTTTGATTGTCAACTCCGTTTTGGTATACATAGAAAATAGAAGCAGGAAGAGGCCCGTCGGCCCTTGGAACCTGCTCCACCATTCATTATGATCATGGCTGATCATCAAGTTCAATACCCTCATTCCTTTTCTCTGTCTCTTTCTCCCCCCTCCATTACCCCCTGATCCCTTTAGCCCCAAGGGCAAATCTAATTCCTTCTTGAAATTACACAATGTTTCCGCCTCAACTACTTTTTGTGGTAGTGAATTTAGATTCACCACACTCTCGGTGAAGACATTTCTTCTCACCTCAGTCCTAAAGGATTTACCCATTATCCTCAAACTATTACTCCTAGTTCAGGACTTCACCCACCATCAGGAACATTCTTTCTGAATCTACCCAGTCTAATCCTGTTAGAATTTTATAAGTTTCTATGAGATCACCCCTCAACCTTCGAAATTCCAATGAATATAATCCTAACTGACTTAGTCTCTCCTCATATGACCATCCTCCCGTTCCAGGAATCAGCCTCGTAAACCTTCGCTGCATTCCCTCCATAGCAAGAATATCCTTCCTCAGATAAGGACACCAAAATTGCACACAATACTCCAGGTGTGGTCTCACCAATGCTTTTAACAATTGTAGTAAAACATCCCTATTCTTATACTCAAATCCTCTTGCTATGAAGGCCATCATACCATTTGCCTGCTTGTACCTGCACGCTTACTTTCAGCAACTGATGCACGAGGACACCAAGATCTCGCTGACTATCCACCTCTCTCAATTTACACCCATTGAAATAATAACCGGCCTTACTATTTTTGCTACCAAAATGGATAACCTCACGTTTATCCACAGTATACTGCATCTGTCTTGCACATGCCCACTCAGCCTGTCCAAATCCCGCTGAAGCACCTCTGAAACCTCCTCAAAGTTCACCCTCCCACCCACCTTTTTATATCTGCAGATTTGAAAATGCTACATTAATTCCCTTGGTCCAAATCATTAATATATAATGTGAATATATAATATGTTTTCACATTAAGCACTTAACATAGCATCTTCCTGTGCAGTATCGTCAATTAATTATCGGAACCAGGCCTACTCCACTGAAGTTTCTTGTTGAACCAGTCACATAATTCTTTTCCTATTTATTTATAGCTGCTCGGAGTAATTGGTCGAAGAAAGGTTTTTTGCAAGTTTGTCGAGCCCAAGGTTTGTTCTTCAGTCAAGGGACTTGACTGCAAATATCAAATACAACCAAAAAGAGAACAAACAGGAAATCACATAACCACTAAATAAGCCGAGCTGGGGGTTAGCACTATTTGGGGTATTGGATGAGCCGGGAGAGCAGGAGGCGAAAGAGGCTGGTATTCTGACCTTTGCGTCCCTGGTAGCGGAGGATTCTGCCACGTGGAAAGATGCGAGGCCCCCAAGCGTGGAAGCCTGGATCGGCGACATGGCAGGATTCATTAAATTGGAGAGAGTAAAATTTGCCTTGAGAGGGTCTGTGCAAGGGTTCTTCAGGCAGTGGCAACCGTTCCTAGACTTTCTAGTGGAGCGTTAGGAAGTGGTCAGCAGCAACCCAGAAAGGGGGGAGGGGGTGGGGCACGTGTACTTTGTGTTTTCTACTGTGCTTATTATTGCTTAATGGGGGGTTTGTATATTGGGGGAATTCGTGATGTAGTTGTAAGATGTTTATTTATGTGTTCTTTGTTTTTCTTTTTTCTGTAAGGGGGGGGGGGGGTTTATTGAAAATATGTAAAAATTTGAATAAAAATATATTTAATAAAAAAATAAAAAAAACACCCCAGCACTTCCTGCCATTGCCGTCCCAGTTCATTAATTTCTTGTAGATCTCTGACACCACCTTTTCCTGCAACCGTTTTCGACACCACCTTGACCTGCAACCCCGGGGGCGGTACCTGCTTCCTCACGTTGTGCCACACCTTTTATAAAAAATAAAAAATAAAATTTTTTTGTTAAAGGTTCTCATAAAATATCAATAACAAAATGAGAAAGAAAAAGGAACCCAACAGGGTTAAGTACAAAACGCAATCTAAAAAAGCAACCCCCCAAACCCCTTCACCCCCCCGTACATAAATAATAAATTAACATTACCACCCTGACTTAACACAACAGGTGAATACACCCCCTCAGACCCTCCAGTGTAAATAACATAAACAAAAATAAAGTAACCCCCCCCCCCCGAGTTGCTGCAGCCATTGACCAATATCTATCGTTCTGCCAGAAAGTCTAAGAACGGTTGCCACCGCCTAAAGAACCCTTGTACCGACCCTCTCAAGGCGAATTTCACCCCCTCCAATTTAATGAACCCTGCCATATCGCTGATCCAGGATTCCACGCTTGGGGGCCTCGCATTCTTCCACTGAAGGAGAATCTTTCGCCGGGCTACCAGGGACGCAAAGGCCAGAATTCCGGCCTCTTTCGCCTCCTGCACTCCCGGCTCCTCTGCCCCCCCACATATTGCGAGCCCCCAGCCCGGTCTGACCCTGGATCTTACCACCCTCGACACTGTCCTCGCTATGCCCTTCCAAAAGTCCTCCAGCGCTGGGCATGCCCAGAATATATGGGTGTGATTTGCTGGGCTCCCTGAGCACCTAACACACCTGTCCTCACCCCCCAAGAACCGGCTCATCCTTGTCCCGGTCATGTGTGCCCTGTGCAGCATCTTAAACTGTATGAGGCTGAGCCTCACGCACGAAGAGGAAGAGTTCACCCTCCCTAGGGCATCTGCCCACGTCCCCTCTTCGATCTCCACTTACCGTTCAACTCCACCACCGAGGCCTCCTCCTCCTCCTGCATCACCTGGTACATTGCCGAGATCTTTCCCACTCCCACCCACCCCCCCGAGAGCACCCTGTCCTGTACTGTGTGTGGCAGTAGCCGCGGGAATTCCACCACCTGCCGTCTGGCAAACACCCTTACCTGTAAGTACCTGAAGGTGTTCCCCGGGGGGAGCCCGTACTTCTCCTCCAGCTCACCCAAGATCGTGAACTTCCCGTCCACAAACAGGTCCCCCAACTTTCATATCCCTGCCCTGTGCCACCCCGAAAACCCTCCACCTGTTCTTCCTGGGGCGAACCGGTGGTTCCCCCGTAATGGGGTCCACGCCGAGGCCCCAACATCCACCCTATGTCGTCTCCACTGCCCCCAAATTTTGAGGGCCGCCACCACCACCGGGCTCGTGGTATACCTCCTTGGGGGGAGCGGCAGCGGCGCCGTTGTCAGCGCCCCCAGACCCGTGCCCACACAGGACGCCGTCTCCAGACTCTTCCATGCAGCCCCCTCCCCCTCCATCACCCACTTGCGCACCATCGTCGCATTGGCGGCCCAGTAGTACCCACAGAGGCTGGGCAGTGCCAGGCCCCCCCCCCCCCCCCCCCATCTCTACTTCGCTCCAGGAACACCCTTCTCACCCTCCGAGTCCCTCGCGCCCACACAAACCCCATTATACTTCTGTTCACCCGCCTGGAAAAAGCCTTCGGGATAAACACGGGGAGGCGCTGGAACAGGAACAAAAACCTTGGGAGCACCGTCATTTTGATTGACTGCACCCTACCCGCCAAGGACTGCGGCAACGCATCCCACCTCTTCGACTCCTCCTCCATTTGCTCCACCAGTCTTGTAAAGTTAAGCCTATGCAGGGCCTCCCAGCTCCTGGCCACCTGGACCCCCAAATATCTGAAGCTCCTCTCCGCCCTTTTTAGTGAGAGCTCGCCAATCCCCCTCTTCTGGTCCCCTAGCTGAACTACGAACAGCTCGCTCTTCCCCATATTGAGCTTGTACCCCGAAAAGTCCCCGAATTCCCTAAGGATCCTCATTACCTCTGGCATTCCTCCCACTGGGTCTGCCGCATACAGCAGCAGGTAGTCCGCATAAAGCAACACCCTATGCTCCTCCCCACCCCGCATCACCCCCCTCCAGTTCCTCGACTCGCTCAGTGCCATATCCAGGGGTTCAATCGCCAGTGCGAAGAGCAGGGAGGACAGGGGACACCCCTGTCTCGTCCCTCGGTGCAAGCGAAAGTACTCTGACCTCCTCCTATTTGTGCCACACACACCATCGGTACCTCATACAACAGCCTGACCCACCTGACAAACCCCTCCCCAAACTCGAACCACTTCAGCACCTCCCACAGGTACCCCCACTCTACCCTATCGAAGGCTTTCTCAGCGTCCATCGCTCCACTATCTCCGCCTCCCCCTCCCTCGCCGGCATCATGATAACGTTCAAAAGCCTCCTCACATTCGCGTTCAACTGTCTCCCCTTCACAAACCCCGTCTGGTCTTCATGGATGATCTGCGGCACACAATTCTCAATCCTCGTGGCTGAGACCTTCGCCAGCACCTTGGCTTCTACATTTAGCAAGGAAATCGGTCTGTAAGATCCACATTGCAGGGAATCTATTTTTTATAGAACTCGACCGGGAAACCGTACGGCCCCGGTGCCTTCCCCGCCTGCATGCTTCCTATCCCTTTGATCAGCTCCTCCAGCCCAATCGGGGCCCCCAGTCCCGCCACCAGTCCCTCTTCCACCTTTGGAAACCTCAATTGGTCCAGGAAACGGCCCATCCCTCCCCCCTCCGGTGGGGGCTCGGATCGGTACAATTCCTCGTAGAAGTACCTGAAGACCCCATTGATGCCAACCCCACTCAGCACCACGCTCCCTCCCCTGTCCTTAACTCCCCCGATCTCCCTAGCTGCGTACTGCTTACGAAGCTGATGCGCCAGCATCCGGCTTGCCTTTTCCCCATACTCGTAGACCGCCCCCTGGGCCTTCCTCCACTGCACCTCTGCCTTCCTGGTGGTCACCAGATCGAATTTGGCCTGGAGGCTGCGCCTCTTCCTCAACAATCCTTCCTCAGGCTCTTTCGCATACCTCCTGTCTACCCTCACCATCTCCCCCACCAGCATCTCCCGCTCCATCCGCTCCTTGTGGGCCCTAATGGAGATCAGCTCTCCCCTCACCACCGCCTTCAGTGCCTCCCATACCATCCCCACTCGGACCTCCCCGTTCTCGATGGTCTCCAAGTACCTCTCTATACCTCCTCGTCCGCCAACAGCCCCACATCCAAGCGCCACAGCGGGCGCTGGACCCTCTCCTCCCTCATCTCCAAGTCCATCCAATGCGGGGCGTGGTCCGAAATGGCTATTGCAGAATACTCGGTATCCTCTACTCTCGCTATCAGCGTCCTACTCAAAATGAAAAAGTCGATTCGGGAATAAGCCTTATGGACATGTGAGAAGAATGAAAATTCCCTAGCCCCAGCCTTGCAAATCTCCAAGGGTCCACCCCACCCATTTGGTCCATAAATCCCCATAACACTCTAGCCACTGCCGGCTTCCTACCCGTCCTAGACTTGGAGCGATCCAGTGCCAGATCCAACACCGTGTTGAAGTCTCCCCCCATTATCAGGCCCACCACTTCCAAGTCTGGGATCCGACCCGACATACGCTGCATAAAACCCGCATCGTCCCAGTTCGGAGCATACACATTGACCAGTACCACCCTCTCTCCCTGCAACTTACCACTTACCATTATGTACCTACTGCCATTATCTGCCACAGTGCTCGACACCTCGAATGAAACCTTCTTACCCACCAAGATCGCCACCCCTCGATTTTTGGCATCTAGCCCCGAGTGAAACACCTGACCTACCCACCCTTTCCTCAGTCTTACCTGGTCTGCCACCTTCAGTTGTGAGTCCTGGAGCATAACCACATCCGCCTTGAGCCCCTTCAGGTGCGCGAACACGCGGGCCCGCTTAACCGGCCCATTCAGTCCCCTTACATTCCAGGGTATCTGCCGGATCAGGGGGCTACCCACCCCCCTCCCCCGCCGACTAGCCATGACCCCTCCTCGGCCAGCCACGCGGCCGCACCCCACAGCCCACACCCGGCCCGTTACCCACAGTGGCATCCCCCCGTCTCAACCCCCCCCCCCCCCCCCCCCCCCACTCGCTCCAGCTCCTCCTTGACCTTAGCAGCAGCAACTCTATTCCCCCCCACCCCCTCCCGGCTAGGACCCATCCTAGCTGGTTTACTCCCCCAATGCACTTCCGCAAGTCAGCTGACTCCTGCTGACCCCGGCCACTCCCGCCTCCCCTTCGACTCCTCCCATTGTGTGGCACACCCTCCTCTCCCGCTCCCCATCCACAGGCTCCCCACCTCCCCCCTCCGTTCTAAGCACGGGAAACAATCCTCGCTTCCCCGTCCCAGCCCCGCCTCCCAGTCTTCGGCCTGGGAAAAAAGCCCGCACTCTCCACCTACCAGGCCCTGCCACCAACCAAAACAGTGCCCAACCCGCCCCATCCACCCTCCCCAACCCGAAAGAGGAAAATACAGAGAAAAAGAAACCCAAAACGATGCAAAGGCCCCCCCCCCCCCCCCCCCCCCGAACCAAAAATAGGCATAACATATCCACCGTAGTCCCCAATCGCCCATCCCGACCCTCAGTCTGTGTCCAGCTTCTCGGCCTGAACAAAGGCCCACGCCTCCTCCGGAGACTCAAAATAATGGTGCCGGTCCTTGTAGGTAACCCACAGTCGCGCCGGCTGCAACATGCCAAACCTCACCCCCTTCCTGTGCAGCACTGCCTTCGCTCGATTGTACCTGGCCCTCCTCTTCGCCACCTCCGCACTCCAGTCCTGGTATATCTGAACCTCCGGGTTCTCCCACCTGCTGTTCCTCTCCTTCTTGGCCCACCTGAGCACACACTCCCGATCGACGAGCCGATGGAACTGCACCAGCACCGCCCGCGGAGGCTCGTTAGCCTTGGGCCTCCTCGCCAGCACTCTATGGGCCCCTTCCAGCTCCAGGGGCCCCTGGAAGGACCCCGCTCCCATCAGCGAGCTCAACATGTGCGACTTAGCTCCGCAGAGCCGCAACCGGATGTCTCAAGAGGGAATCCTTTTGGCAGTGTTTGCTTCACCAATCTGCCCCAAAAAGTCTGTGGCAACTCCTGAAAAAGGTTAGAGAGTCCGTTCCAGACGGGAGCTGCCGAATGCGCGGCCTACTCCTCCATGGCCGCCACCGGAAGCCTCGTCCCTGCTTCAATGGCCTTGGTAGATCTTTTCACAGTTGTTCCCTCTGCTGCTAGAATTCACCTTTAATAAAGGCCCTCAAGTCAGCTTGCAGCCTTTAAGCTTGCCCTTCCCCCGCCTGCATGCTGGAAGAGGCTTTTGTCTCAGCCAAATCTTTTACTGTTTCTGCCGGGTCTGGTAACCAAGAGACATACCATTCCTGGGGGACACTGTCGGGGGAATGTTGCAGTCTTCTTCCCACACCGGGAAATGTCGAACAAATACCGTTGGGGGCCCTGTAAAGAGCCCAAAAGTCCGTTCCAAGCGGGAGCTACCGAACATGCGACCTAGCTCTGCATAGCCGCACCCGGAAGTCTCCGTTGTCCCACATCTGTGAGTACCGAAACCCATTCCCGCTGGGCAGCTTCATATTCTTCTACCAATCCCTCCAAGCTCGGGAAGCTGCCCCCACGAATAGGTCTTCAAACTGCTCAATCATCCCCCCCCCCCCCCCTAAGCAAACCTGTCATCCCGTAAACCGAGGCACCCTCCGGCCTCAGGTGCTGCCGTGCTACTGTCCCCGGACTTGTGGAGTACCTGGCTGGCGAGAACAGCAAAGGCGCCGTCAACAGTGTCCTTAAGCTAGTATCCTTGCAAAGAAGCTGCCTCCTCCGTTCTCACCCCGACCCCATCCCCACTACCTACTTCCTGACCATGGCTATATTTGCCGCCTAACCCCCACACATCCCTGCCCCAGCAGTACTTTCTTCACCCGTGGGACTTTCCCCGCCCACACAAACCCAGAGATCAATGCATTAATCTTCCTTAGGAAGGCCTTTGGAATACAAATTGGGAGGTTCTGGAACACAAATAAAAACCTCAGGAGTACCGTCATTTTCACGGACTGCACCCGCCCCGCCAACGATAGTGGGAACATGTCCCTCCTCTTAAAATCCCCTTCATCTGCTCCACCAACCGTGCCAAATTCAATTACGTAGCTGCTCCCATCCCCACGCCACCTGGTTGCCCAGATATCTGAAACTCGCTCCCACTACCTTAAACGGCAGCTCGCTCAACCTCTCCTCTCTTGCCCCATCTCGTGGATTGGAAAGACCACACTCTTCCCCATGTTTAACCTGTACCCAGAGAACCGGCAAAAGTTCTCCAGAATGTCCATGATCCCCTCCCAATATCTTCCAATGGGTCCGGGAATATGTAAGGAACCAGATCGTCCTCATATAGCGAGACTCCAGCTGGAGCCTTTGCCTCTCCTTCAACAATTCTGTGTCTGGGGCTTCCGGATGCCTCCTGTCCACCCGCAGAATCTTGTCCACCAACCGTGCCATCTTTGCTTGCTCCTCCTTCTCCCTATGCACCCGGATCGATATGAACACCCCTAACCACTGCCTTGGCGCCTCCCACAGCATGTATTGTTTAGTTTCACATACCCCCGGATGGCGACCCTCACTCGCTCAGTCACCACCTCATCCGCTGACAACCCTACGTCCAGCTTCCACTGCGGGGGACATTCTTCTCTCTCTCTTCTCTCTCTCCCCCTTGTCTGATCCCCAATCTTCAAGTGTGTTTCTTGCAAAAAGGCCATGTCCGCCTTCAGGCTCCTCGGGTATGTGAAATCACACTACCCCTCCCACGATCAACCATATCCCTTCTTGGGCCAGACCCCGCCCATCCAACGCGGCCCTCCAGACCCACCCTTGGACATCCACCGAAACTACTCCTTCCCATGCTATGCCACAGCAACAACAACGTTGTCAGCAGTCCCCCCCCCTCTCTTTCCCCCCCCCCCCCCTCACCTGAACAATACAACAACCCCATCCCCCTCAGCAACACTAACCACCTGATCACCCCCCACTGCGCTCCTGTTAAACTAGCTAGCCTGGCAGCCCCCGCCCAAGGCGCCTGAGCCTCCTACCCCCCCCCCCCCCCCCCACACCTCCATAGCACAAACAACGATGGAACAAGAAAAAAGGTGCACTCTCGAAGGAGAAAGGTTCTCCACCAACCGACAAATGAAAAAAGATGCAAGAAAAAATGGACAGAGAAAGCACCCACTCCTCCTCCTGCCAGTGCATTGTCTCTTTAAAAACTCCATTGCCTCCTCTGGTGTTCCAAAATAATGTTCTCGGTTATTACAAGTCACCCAGAGACGGGAAGGGTACAACATCCCGAACTTAAACCCCCTTTTTAAAGAGGGCAACCTTCACTTGATTAAACCCGGCTCTCCTCTTCGCCAGGTCCTGGTACACCCAAAGCTCGCTTCCCTCCCAGGTGTACCTCCTCATCTGCCTTGCCCATCTCAATATCTTCTCCTTATCCAGGAACCGGTGAAGACATACCACCATTGCCCTCGGTGGCTCATTCGCATGCGGCTTCCTTATCAGCGCCCTGTGCACTCGGTTAACTTCCAGGGGCCGGTCAAAGGCCCCCGCCCCATCAACGTTTATAGCATCTTGGCCACATACATGCAGCCTCCGTTCCCTCGATGTCTTCAGGCATCCCCACGATTCTTAAATTCTGACTCCCACTTCAGCCACCAACGAAGCGAGCTGCTCCTTCTGCTCCCCCACCACCTCCTCCACTTACCATCATTTTCATCCAAATTGAGAGACTTGTTTTAGTTAAGTGTTGTCTCCAGAATCCTGTCTGAACCATAATGTTTGATCTAATTCTGGCATCAGTTCAATTCTGGAATGATCTTCATGTTTGAAACTTTTCATATGTTTGGCATATCATTATCAAATAGGCAGCACGGTAGCTCAGTTGCTAGCAATGTTGCTTTACAGCTCCAGGGTCCCAGGTACGATTCCTGGCTTGGGTCACTGTCTGTGCAGAGTCTGCACGTTCTCCCTTTGTGTACGTGGGTTTCCTCCGAGTGCTCCGGTTTCCTCCCACAAGT
Source organism: Scyliorhinus torazame (assembly GCF_047496885.1). Lineage (NCBI taxonomy): Eukaryota > Metazoa > Chordata > Chondrichthyes > Carcharhiniformes > Scyliorhinidae > Scyliorhinus > Scyliorhinus torazame. The sequence continues at coordinate 321,301,333 of NC_092708.1, read as the reverse complement.
CCTGAAAGACGTGCTGTTAGGTAATTTGGACATTCCGAATTCTCCCTCTGTGTACCCGAACAGGCGCCGGAATGTGGCGACTAGGGGCTTCTCACAGTAACTTCATTGCAGTGTGTAAGCCAACTTCTGACAATAAAGATTATTATTATTATTATTATTATTAATAAAATAAATATTACTTAGCTTGGTTTAATGCTTATGTTTTTTAAAAGTTTAGGAATATGGGATGCGTGTCAACTAACAATTTAAGATGTTGAGATCGCATCAGCATGGCATTTTACTAATGCTGCCCAGTTTCTGATTCTAGGTGCTTAATAATATAAGAAATCATTGATCATGTTGTCCGTCTTCTGTTGAATGCATCATGATCAATCTATGATTTTAATCTCGAAAGGGAAGTAATATAAAACTGATTAAAGAGGTGTAAAAATGTATGGAAAAGAGAGCCAATGGGAAAAACTGGCAAGTTTTGGTTCATGGGCACTAGTTGCCCTGTTTTTGTGGGGTGCAGCGAAATGACGATAACAACAAAGTTGTTGATTTTGAGATCCGATCAGTTTAATTGGTATTTCAGGGTGTTTTCAGTTTGAGGAGTGAGAAATTGACTTCAGGGTTTTGGAGCCATTTATCGTATCTGTCCCCATTGTAGATGCTGATTTTGCTAACTATCTAGTTGATCTGGTATAGATACTGGCACAGTGGTTAGCACTGCTGCATCACAGTGCCAGGGACCCGGGTTCAATTCCAGCTTTGGGTGACTGTGTGGAGTTTGCATGTTCTCCCAAAGTCTGCGTGGGTTTCCTCCCACAGTCCAAAGATGTGAAGATTAGGTAGATTGACCATGCTAAAATTGCTCCTTTTTGTCCAAAGATGTGCAGGTTCAATGGGGTTGCTGGGGTGTGGGCCTAGTTAAGGTGCTCTTTCAGAGGGTAGATCTAGACTCGATAGGCCAAATGATTTCCTTCTGCACTTTAGGAGTCTATGGATACATGTAGAAGATGTATTAAAATGAATTTGGATTTGAAGTAAATTGAAATTACCAGCAAAACACAAGTCTAATTTCAACCAGCAAAACACAGGTCGGTAGATTAGCTTTGTTAAATGTATCTGTTTTGCAATAAGTGGTTCCTGCTTAAGTGGGTGTTGTAATTTATTTTAAGGAACATTCTTCTCTATAGACTGCCCTGGATGAAACCAAGCGTTTGAGGGGGTTTTATACTGTATCCGGTTAGTGCATTTACCCACAGAGGAACAGGGAGACCCAAAATTATATGTATTTTAAAATGTATAGCTGTCAACACAGTTGTTTTTATTTTGGCATTATAATTAAGTTAATCCTTTTCTAGATTTTAATAAATGTTGAATAAGCAGTTTTTCTTCAGCCTGCATTCTATATTGTGGGTGACTAATCATTGCGCTGCAGTGCTTAATTGTCTTCATTTATCAGTGGAACGCACCCACTCATTTTTAAGAGAGCTTCATTACCTAATGTCTTTTCACAAATTTTCTGTTTGAAATGCCTTATTACTATCTACAATTTTGTTCTTCTGTTTAAGCATTCTCGCGTTACAATATAAATTTTCAAGGAATTTGCAAATCTCCTCTTGGCAAAAGTTCAAATAATTTTGTGTATTTTACGTAGATTGTATAAAATATACAAGGGAGAAAAGGATAATTTGGCCTAATCAGTCCATGCCCTCCTTCCAGCCTTTCTCATCAAACTCTGAGCGTTACCTTCTGCCCCCTTTTTCCTTGTATGCTTATCTAGCCTGCCTTTAAATGAATCTGGACTATTTGCTCAACCACTCCTGTGATGGCAAGTTCCACATTCCTCACCGCTCTCTGGGCAAAGATGACCTTTCTGAATTTTCCTTGGTGACTACTTTATATTGATGATCACTGGTTTGCTGTTCCCCATGAGTGGAAAAACTCTGTCTACTTCATCAAAAACCTTTCATTATCTAAAAGTCCTCCATTAGACAGCCCATCGGCCGCCTTTCAAGGGAAAAGAGACCCAGCCTGTACGTCCTTTCCAGAGAAATGCAACCTTGCAGTTCTGTTGCACCCTATATCCTTTTTTTATAATATGCTGACCAATTGGGAGATGTTGAGAGGATGTTTTCCCGGTGGGGGGGGGGGGGGGGGGGGGGGGGGGGGGGGGGGGGGGGGGGGGGGGTGGGGGGGTGGGAGATGAGCTCTAACCAAGATTCCATAATTAAACTGATTTTATATCCTGAGTGTCACTGCTCACAAATTAAAATTGAATGATTAAGAACACGGGTGCTCTTCACCCCTATGAGAAAGTAAGAACTAAATTAATCAGGGGGCAAAAAACGCATGAGAAGACCACCATCTCCAAGTTCGCCTCCAAGTTACACACCCACCCTGACCAGGAAATACATTGCTTTTGGTGATTGACGCTGGATCCAAAATTGGAAGCAGCCGTGGGAGTATCTTCATCACTGGAATGCAGCAGTTCCAAAAGGCAATTTTCACCATCAACGCCTCGAGGGCAATTGGGGATGGGCATCAAATACCGGCATGTCGGAGGACGCCACCAAATCCCATTAATGAATTTAAACAGTCTTACATAATAGTTTTCTTTAAAAATTAAGGGGCAATTTAGCATGGCCAATCCACCCCACTTACCCAGCACATCTTTGGGTTGTGGGGGGTGAAAACCCATGCAGCAACAGGAGAATGCGGAAATTCCACACGGACAGTGACCCAGGGCCAGGATTGAACCCAGGTCCTCAGCGCCATGCTGCCAGTCTTACATAATATTTGCACAAATTAATACAATGGTAATCTATGTGCCCAGATTTAATCTAACTTCTGTCTGTCACTCCAATTGTTCATTTTGAAAACAATCATAGTTGTATACAGTTTATGTGCAATAAATATACCAAATTTGTAAAATACATTATTTTTTAATTATAAAGAGTACAGTTATACATTGTAAAGTGGCATTTAGGCAATGGTAGATAGGCCACCTAAGTTTGGAACTGGAATTGCATATGGACCAAACTAGCCAGATACAACACATTCCCCTGCCCTGAAATGCAGTAGTGAGCCAATTGCTTTTAGCAATAATCTGTTGGTTTCATGATTTTTTTTTTATGGTCCTGCTGCCAACCCTATGATTTACTATGGGCCATAACTTCTTCGGAGTGACAATCAGCTTCAGATTGCCACTTTGTACCCATTTATTTGCGCTAAAATTCACGTGCCTATCTCATCCGACCTTCCTGGCTCAAGCCGGGTGACATTCAGACAGTACAGCAGCTTTCTGGCTCCAACACCGAAAGTGAGACGGAAAAGAGCAACGGAGAACAGGCCCCCCCTTTTAAGGCCACTAGCTTCCGTGAAGCACGTGCGTTTAAATGAAAATAATAGACCAGGGAGAAAGGAAGTGAACGAGATGTGGGGTTTTGGACTTCGGGGTGGGGGTCAGACTTTGGACCGGCGGGCTAAGACATTGGGAGGTGGGATCGGTCCGGTGGGGCAGGTCAGTGGTTGGTGGGGGGTTGTGGTAATGTGGGAAAGGGGTTTTTGGGTGGGGGGTGGGGGGGGGGGGGGCGGAATCCCATGCAAGGCTCAGTCTGGGTGTTTAAATAGTTACACTGAAGTTAGATGTTGCTTTTATTTCTTTTAACCTTTTTCAGGTAACTATTAGCATAACACTGGCAGAACAGTCTTGAAGTTAGTAATTTAAATCGCTTTGTCGGATTGTTCTCAGTGCAGTGCAAATGTCCAGGGGAAGTTAGGTGT